>NC_136986.1:5354065-5737805 GCF_032717465.1 Coenobita brevimanus | reverse complement strand
AATGACAGACAAACCCAACAAACCAATACAAGGTAAAACATAACCTCCTTGATGGGGCTAATAACAGGACCTGGGCCTCTGCTATAAAAGGGCCTCTCTATTCCGCTCAAGAAACTGAGGAAAGCAGTCCAGAGCAATTGGTGGAGGAGGACCACAATGTTCATAGCATATCGTCCACACGAAATTCTGCAGAGGATAGATCCCACTAGGGAATATATCATGCATAAAAATTCAATGTTGCTCGGAGCTTCTCTGTTAGGGGTTGGTGAGGCACTCTGTGTCCCCCAGAGGCAATGGGCTGGGGCTTACCTCTTTGCAGCGCTCTGGTACTAGAACCAGATTTCTCAAAATCAAGGCTGAAATCGCTAACTACGTTTAGAAGGAGAACTTTGGTTGCAGGTGAGGGAAACAAGTATATATGTGTCGACTTCATCCAGTCCTCCTCTATCGCATTCGGGCCACTTGTCAGCATACAGTGCACCTTGGGTAGGTGGAGCAGTAACTCACATTGTGTCTTTGGTGACAAAGAGGTTCACCGCCTGCATGTGGCCATACCTGAGAACCAATGAGTTGAATATAACCCTCCAGACAGTCCATTCAGCCTGAGGCTAACATAAACCCTGGAGTATGCATTGGCCCTCTGGTTCTTCTCCCCAGAAAATTCTGAGCCAACAGGTACCAACGGGAATGGTAAGTTAGCCACTGGATTTGTTCTGTCCATGCCAGGAAAGGTTCAGACCTTGACATGCCTTACTATTTCATGCAATGCACCACCAGTTGGTTGTGCTTTTGCATTACCCCTAATTCCCTGATATTTAAGTGCTTGACACATTATGTCTATGTCCAAGTCCCCAGTTGTTGGAGCCCCACTCATGACAGAATGCCCTCCCAAGTCTTAGGCATTGGTCACTGTCATAGGAGTCTGGCATCATCCATCATCAAAGTAGTCTCCTGGGGCTGGCAGGGACTGGATGGAGCAAATCTCATGTGCAACATCCTTTCTCCTGGGATCACCTTTACCTCCCGTGATAGGTGGTACTGGCACAACCTGCCAAGTTGAGTGCATGGCTCATCATGTCTTCATGACTTCAGGTTGGCGTGAACTGTCCTAAACAATTTTCCCGAAGGCAACATGCACTGTCCGGGGAAAAACGAACTCATACTTGCCTGGTGTTCTACTCCAAACCTATTCTGATTACTTGCTTCACAGGGTTCAACAAAGATTTTCCTTATTGATTTTGAAGCCAAGCTCCCCAGATGACTTGATTACTCAGCCTGAATTTTCTGGACACTCCTCCTAAGTGGCTGCTGCAAGAAGCCGCTTGTTGAGATACATTAATACGTTCACCCCCTCTGTCACCACATGATGCACCAACACCTTTGTCAGTCTGACGAAGACACGACGAGCTAGGTAAAGACCGATAGGCCAACATGTTGACCGGTGAGCAAGTAAGCCTTCTAGATCGGTGCTTGTTGTGTGACACTCCTTTGCTAATGTAAACTTTTAAAGAGTAGGGGCCTTTGTGCCTTTTTATCATGCTGCATGTGTTCAGTGATGAGGCTGGTGCCTTATTGTTCAGTTTGGTGCACTTGGAGAGCTTGTAGTGATCAGGAGAGGGAGCTCTCCACTGCATGAGAAAGGTTAGAGCAGAGAACGGGCGGTGTATGGTATATGGGAGGCGAGTATATATATATATATATATATATATATATATATATATATATATATATATATATATATATGTATGCATCCAGGACCTGGTTAGGAGAAAAGGGAGCCTCCCAGATGATTGCTTCCCTTGCCACTCACTCCGTCATGATGAACGCAACGATTCTCACATTAATGCAGTTTGTCACTGTCTGCAATGGAGATGAATAGCAAGTCATTTAAACTATTGTTGAAAATGACATGCGAGTACCAGCAGTTAGATGACAGTTTCACTGCTTTTCACTGACACTGGGAACTGAATAGGCATGACCCTATAAGGAACTTTGTAAGAATCAGTCCATTCCTCCAGGCATGGCAGGAAGGAGGCTGGTGACAGACTACTCTGAGAACATTGCCCCATTCCAAATGTTGTGGTTGCCAAGTTCCCACCTGGCCCAGGAAAAGGAGGGCATCACCATCAATGCTCAAACCAGTCGTTGCACAATGCTGTCTTTTTCAGTGGAAGGTACGGCAATTACTTCACCACTGTAGGCGTCTGTGATGGCTGTGGCCTGATCCCCAGGCTAAAGCAGTGACAGCAGTTCACAGTACTTGCTCAGTGAAAACACTGTGTGCCACATGGGCCAGAAAGACCAAATGAACTTGAAACTAATGCTAAATACTGTATTATCCGTCAGGAGAAAACAATGAGTGGAGCCTTGGGAAAACAAGGGAGAGCATCGCATGATGGAAATAGCTTGTCGTGCCCATTCAGACTGAAAACTGTGTGCAGTTGTGCAAGCCACACATTACGTACTATACTAGACCAATTATGGCCTCGGTACAGGGGCGTCATTTGGGGGGGGCAGCGAGGGGGGGTCGCCCCCCCTAAGCTTTCTGAGAGGGCCTCCAAATCAACTACAGTTAATGAAAATAAATATAAGGTTAACATCGTGAAATTAAAATAAATTGTGTTTAGCCTCAATACGTTTTGAGTGAAATATAGTTTGTGTGTGTGTGTGTGTGTGTGTGTGTGTGTGTGTGTGTGTGTGTGTGTGTGTGTGTGTGTGTGTAATAATCACAATAATTTACTAGGTATATTAAAGGATGTCATTGTGAATATGTTCCTAGCCCGCTGTTTATAGTTTTTATTCATCTTAGGAAGTAGCTGCCTGTAGGTAGGAGCCTTTAGAGTTCATTTAGATCAGTGGTTCCCAAAGTGGACGTTGCTTTACTGGTTGAAGAACTTGAAGCTCTACAGGCATCATCATCCTACATAGTGGATATATATATATATATATATATATATATATATATATATATATATATATATATATATATATATATATATATATATATATATATATATATATATATATATATATATATATTCAACCAGTAAAGCAACTAGCAATACTGACTAAGCCACTACATCATCATTTAGTCAAGACTCAGATTTTATTTCTGTTGATGAAGCACATACTGTTGCACTGAACCAAGATAAAAAAGATACAAAAGACAGTCCATCCACATCACAAACTCCAGCGACTCAAGCAGTTGATATATCTAAGTCCCCCTATGATAAACCCAGTCAACCAAAATTGCTAAGCTACCCAAGCAATCACAATAATAGGAAATTTAGAAATCCCTATTTTGATATATTTTCTTGGTTAGAATAGCCTACTCGGTCTCACAAGATACTTGTTACTGCTGTCCATGTAGGCAATTTGTTGAAACATCTGTTCGTAAGGAGGAAGGATTTGGTAGGACACCGTTTATTGATGTTGGAACAAGGAAATGGAAAGATACCAGTACCCTTCTCAAACAGCATCAGGCAAGTGAAAGACACTTTAATAGTATGATTGTTTGGTCTGATGTCAAGGATATTCGGTCAGGGTCCACTCATTCTGTAGCATCTTCTCTATCTTCAGCTAGACAACAAGAAATTGAGACAATAGGGAACATGTAAGTTACTTTTAAGAGTCACTGCATTACTCGGAAAGCGAGGCCTGTCTTTTCGTGGACATAATGAGGGTGGTGATATATGAAATTCAGGAAATATTGTAAAAATTCTTCACCTGATTGCTGAATGAAATCCCTCTCTAAAACGAAAGTTAGATCGACCAGAATGAGTTGATATCAGTTGCTGGATGACATATCAAGGACACAGTTTGTGCTAAAGCACAAGAAGCCAAGTACTTTTCAGTTATGGTTGATGAAAAGAAAGACTTGTCAAAAAAGAACAGATGGCTATTCTTTTGCGGTACTTTAGTGAGGGTATTGTGAAGGAACGTGTCATTGGAACCTATTAAATGGAAAAGGTTGATGCTGCAAGTTTAGCTGATTTTATATGCGCTAAAACAATCCGGTTTACTTTCGTATAGGTGTGTGGCTCAGTGTCATGATGGTGCTAGTGTAATGAGTGGATGCTCTAGCGAGATTCAAGCAAGACTACGGGATAAAATTCCCCAAGGAGTATACTGTACATACATTGCCATGCACCCAGGATGAATTTAGTACTGTGCGACTGCATAAAGAATACCAGTGGCCTCTCTTCATTTTTTTTTTAATTATTAATACACTTTACACATTTATTAAACAGTAACACAGGGAACCAACTTTTCACACAGGCAGAGAAAGCAGATCTTCAGGATTTGACACTAGAAAGACCTACTGTAACTAGATGGTCTTGCTATTATAGGTTAATATCAAAGGTTAAGCTTCGCTATGGAAGTTTGCTATCAGTGCATCATACAGTTTCAGAGGGTTCTGATTCAGAAGCTGCTGCAGAAGCAAATGGACTGTACAAAAAGTTAGTCTTTCAGGTTCGTAATGGATCTACATGATACTGAACAAGTCCTTAGAGTTACCAATAGTTTGTCAGATCAGCTTCAGGCAAAGGAAACCTTACTATCTGAAGTTTGCTCTCTCACACAGTCAACTATTAAGGAATTGCAGGTCTTGAGGACGGACGAGGCTTTCTCTGATATTTTTGACAAAGCTAAAGATTTTGCTTCAACATATGAGGCAGATACCAACTTGGAAAATTCAAATCACTTGAGCAGGCCTAAGCCTAAGAGAATTCAGAAGGCTTCTACTAAAAAGCTTCTTAAATGATTCAGCTCTAGGGAGAAATGAGGTGAATACTTGTATTGCTCCAAAGACTGAAATCAAAAGAACCTATTTTGATAGATTTCTCTCAGAACTTGATATTCGCTTCACACAAAACATGCCCCTAATAGAAGCAAAGAATGCTCTTGATTGCAGTTCCAGAGACTTTCTAGAATATGAGCTCTCTATTATAGTACAGTCTTACAAAGATAAATACATAGATGAAATTCTTCTAGTTTTCCAAATATCTGTTGCAAAAAGACATTTTCTAAGTAAGAGTGAGCAGCCAAAGAATCTGTTTTAATTATATGAACTCAAACAATTAGATTGTGCATTTTCTGAAATAGTGAAAATTATCAAAATTCTTCTCATCCTTCCAGTAACTACTACAGGCAATGAACGACTTTTTTCAGTACTTAGCTTAGTCAAGACATATCTAAGAACCTCAATGATAAGTGATCGCTTTGTGACCTCAGAAAAGGATCATATTAAAAATCTTACTTTAACACCTTGGTTGATAACTTTGCAAAGCAGAGATCACGGAGATATCCACTGTTGCAGTAGTTTATTCGTTTTTCAATGAAATAAAGATATATAGTTTAATTTTCATTTTTCTTTAATGAATTCTTAAATTAATATACTCTTCTTACGTAAGCCCCTTCCAGATTTAAAAAACATCTTTTTATTTCTCCCACCTCATAGTGTACAGCTTAATTTTTCACATTACTTTATATGGTTCATGGTATTTTGGGAGCTAGTAAGCTAAAAGCTTTCCATTTTTAATTCAATTACAAGTTTATATCTTTTCATTCTCAGTTTTATATTAATTATCTTTTCATAAGTCTGTAAGAATGAAATCAGTTTAAGCTTTCACCAATACAAATATTTTGACTGCTGTTTGGTCTGTTATCCAAGGTCATTAGCACATAATGTGTATATGTACTTTACCATGAACTTTAAATTACATATTCAACTTTACATAGAAATACTGCCAATGCTAGAATATCCATTAGTGTGTCTTACAGAAAGTATTGGTTTAATAAATAATTATATACAGTATATAATATAATTGATTACTGCTTTAATTCTCTAAATACAGCTTTGCATGTGGTTTCAAAAATGCTCACTCGCCACTCCACCCATGTGGGGAGATGGGAGTAGGGGGGCCTCCTAAACAGCCTAAGCCCCCCCCCCAAAGGAAAATTGAAATGACGCCCCTGCCTCGGTAAACATAGCATGACAGAATAATTCTGCCTAACTAGAATACAGAGAAAAAGTTGTGAACCTCATTCTCAAACAGCATACTAAAAACTACACTATAATTTATTGACATTATGAAGAGTAAAAAACTAAAATCTGGCCTGAGAGGAAAAGTATAACGTGATGGAAATAGCTCGTCATGCTTGGACACACAGACAGACCACTGTGTGGACCTTGGGGCTTAAGGGAATTAAGCCAAAAAGCTTGTAACTACGAAAAATAAAACAAATGGAACAAAACATGTCGTAGCTCCATGTGAGCAAAGTCTAGGATGAGCACCATGCAATAGAGGAAGCTTGCCTTACTTGATGAAATCTGTGCTACATAAGGAGCCAGCACCCACACTAAAAACCATATTATCAGATGTCGTATAGTAAGACAACAGTCCAATCCCCGACAGCCTGGCATGACGGAAGCAAACCACGGCACTCATATCGACTGAAAAATTGCGCACAGTGTGGGGCTGCAAACTAGAAATTTAAATACTGAAGCCAGGAAAGACAAATGACAAAAAAGAAAGAATCAAAGGCATTTCCTGCAAGATGCAGGCTTACAATGCAACCGTGAAAGTAGTAGCACATAGTCGAGAAGATGCTGGTGCACACCTCGTAGAGGACGGATGCTGTCCCCAGGTGTTGCCCATGCATTGCACGGAGAGAGAGAATGACTTGCCATGCCGACACCAGCATTGTGCAAAGTAAGGACAGAGAAAGGGTGATGGGGTAAGGATATGGGAGGATTGTACTCACGTTTGCCAGCTTTCTCTTTTTTTAGGCTGTATTTATTGCCACGATTTTGTGGATATAGTTCCCTTCCGCATCCAGCAGAAGTGAAATGAGCTAACTCTACAGGTAACTCAATGCTGGCTCATCCGCCTGGTCATTAATATTATTTTATTGAAAGAAAATGGAGAGGGGCACATTCACACACTGGCACTGAGGATCCACACTCTGTTTATACAATATATTGAAACTCACTCCTTTTCTCTAGGAAGAAAGATTGTGGACCACAAGAGTAGGGCACCTTCTCTCTGCAGTCCATTGGACTTAACTAAAGATAAGCCTCTGACAACAAAATCAACATTAAGCCTCCCTCTGTTTGTAATGTTAAGCCAAATTGTGTTTACATTCAACTAGCAGTGCTACCCATCTTTGCTAGAGTTAGCCATATTATGGAAAATTGACGACGGTATTTCAGAAATCCTTAAAGGTAGACAAATTCGTGGTTGGACGAAACAGCAATCACACACATTTCTTCACCAAATAACACATCCACTAATTCATCTACTGATCTTGGAGAGTTTTTTTTTTTTTTTTTTTTTTTGTGGGGGGGTGATGAGGGATCGAGAATCTGAAGTGGAGGTCAGTATTTTCATCTACTGGTCCCTATGACCTATTTTAGTCTGTATTAACCCTTATCCACCGGAGCTTTCCCACCATTGTGAGATTTCATTCCTGAACCTTGAAAACTATTAGTCTTTATTTTTCGGGGGGGGGGGGAGGTGGAGAGTCATGGATTAAGTTTGTACTTCCTCCTCAAGCCTAAATCTTATCGTGTCAAATTCCTAATTAACCTGTATGCAGGTCCATCCCAAGTCTATTCTTTTATCTTAAAAACACTCCATATCTCTAACAGGACAATTAGTGTCTGAGGCTGTGCCTATTCACTTGAAAGTCTAAGTGCATTCCAGTGGTTCAGTCTAAATTCTTTTGCACTTCTTTGTCGGCACACAATGTTTCACTTTATATATAAAAACGTGAATAAATTTCTAGTGGGTGGTTGAAACTGAGCACACGCCCCCTTTACCAAACCTAAAGCGATGTCCATATGGTGCATATGGCCTTCCTCAGGTCATTATCTATATCTAAACAAATATGCGGCACTGCAGCTTGTAAATTTTTGGCATGTATAGCAGACACAGGGAGTGCTGGAGCTCCCATTTCATCAGCCCTTGGGACAAGCTCCTGACCATCCCCTTTTGCTGAACTTTTACTGTATTTGAACAACACAGAGAATAGGCCACATGCTCTCCAATACAAGTTCCTCTAACTGTCAGCATCAAACTACATGCACATTACACACTTCACTTCCTATTAAAAGTTTTACAAACGAAAATTTTTAAATATTTACCAAGCCTCAGAGTCCCCGAGGGAGGGGGGGAAGATCAACACCCCAACCATCCGCCCTTCTCCCGGTGACGACCCAGTGAGATACCTTTAACCACAATCTGACTCACTTCTTCGTTTCTGCAACATTTGCAGCCTCTCGAACTTTCTGTTGAGCACCACCTTTCCTGTAAACCTCACTTTCTCTTCCTAATTGAGACCCAGCTGTCTGAGGCTACTGATAACAAATCCTTCCTTCCTAAGTTCATTTCAAAGCCAAAGGTGGTTTTTGTGTAGATGTACACAACGACATATCTTGCTCTCGTGTCCCTGAACTTTAATATTCTGAATTCTCTGCTCTGGCATCTGCATTCCTGTCATTCTCTGAGTAAATATATCTACACTTTTTACCTATCCTCTAATTCTACTGACTATGAAAATCTCTCCAACTGTCTTACATCTAGGATGAAACAAATCCTATCGATTTCTCATTTCTCAGAAGGAGATTTCAATATTCACCACAACCTTTGTCTCCCCTCTCCTTTGACTAATCCACCTTGTGAACAAACCTACATCTTTTCTATCCCTAATGACAAAGCAGGTTGTACAGCACCCTACCCATATCCCTGATCATCTTGCAGAGAGCTCCAACATACCCGACCTCTTTCTTACAAATAATCCTTTAGCTTACACTGTTAATCTTTCCTCTCCACTGGGCTCCTCAAGTCGCAGCATTATCATCTTACCCTGTCCTATCGCTCCAGTAAGACTTGTGGACCTTCCAAAGAAGTGGTGGCTGTGGCACTTTGGAGATGCAGATTGGGATGCCCTCAGGCAATACTTCTTTGATTATCCCTGGAATGATTATTGCTTCCATGGCTGGGAGCAATCTGGGTGTGCCTTGCACATTACATATGTTATTCCCTTGGACATGGAAACATACATTCTTTTCTCATGTCCTCAGACTAATGCTAAAAAAAAAACTTGGATTAATGACACTCTTTCTAATGCTCTCCACAACAAAGAGAAGGCCTACAAAAAGGGACTGGAGTCAACCCACTCCTGAATTTCATCTCTTTCATGTTCCTGCCCGGAACTGAGCTAATTGTTCTTTGCTCAGGTAAAATTAATATCATTTGTACTAAATGCTCTGAACTCTCAAACTCCAATTCTTCCCACTCCTTCTGGCACCATGCCAAAACCCCTTCCAACAACTTTACCTTATCATCCTTCCGTCTCTTTTCTATTCCGATTGCTCTGTAGCTATTTCTTCTACTGATAAAACAGAACTCTTTTCTCAGACTTCCTCCTTCAATTCCACCTTGGACGATTTCGGTGTTGTTCCACAATCACTTCCCCCTTCTGACTTTCTCATGGTTGAAATTAAAATGTTTTCAATTGATATGTTTTCTGCAGTCACCAGCCTCAGTATTAACAAGACAAATGGGCCTGATGGGATCCATCCTGTTGTCCTCAAGAACTGTGCTTACACCCTGCCTAGATGGACTCTTTTGCCATTGTCTGTAAACTTATACCTTTCCTTCTTACTGAAAGTTTACTCTCAATCAGTCTGTCCCAAAGAATGGTGATCATTCCCAGCCCTCTAACTATCGACCAATTACATTAACATCCTGTATTTCAAAAGTTTTGGTGTCTATATTTAACAAACAAATAACTTAAGCATCTTCCTTATCATAACCTTGTTTTTGATCATTTGAATGGGTTCCGCCAGGGATGTTCCACTGGCAATCATCTCACCTACATTTCGGACTCCTAGTCGTCCTCCTCTCGGGACTTTAGAAAAAGCTTTGCCATTTCACTTGACATCTAAAAGGCTTTTGATTGTGTTTGACATAAATAATTAATTTTGACATAAATCTTTAATTTCCAAATTGCCTTTTTACGGTTTCTATCTTTCTCTGTCTTTCTATCATCTTTAGCTACCTTTCTGCTCATTCTATTGCTGCTGTTGCAGACGGCCACCGTCATTCTCCTAGAGCTGTATTGGTGTTCCTTATGTCTGTCTTATCACCTACTCACTTTCTTTTATTCATCAATGACCTTATAAGCTTTACATCTGACCTTATCCACTCATACACTGATGACTCCACCCTCCACCTTTCCATATACCTACTGCAGCTTCCATTTCAGCAGTTACTTCAGCGCTGTTTACTTATCTCCTAATTCTACTGACTATCAAACATTCTTCTACTATCTTACTTCTACGATGGAACACATTCTATCCAATTCTCCTTTCTCTGAAATCTCCATTCTAGATTTCAATGTTCACCGAAACCTTTGGCTGTCCTCTCCTTTCACTGATCCACCTGGTGAACAAGCCTACATCTTTTCTATCCTTAATGACCTAGAGCAGCTTGTACAGCACCCTACGCGTACCACTGACCACCTTGGAGAGAGCTCCAACATACTTGACCTCTTCCTTACAAATAACCTTTCTTCATAAACTGTTATCCTTTTCTCTCCATTGGGCTCCTCCGAACATCACCTTATTACTTTAACCTGTCCTATCGCTCCAGTACAGCCTGTGGACCCTCCAAAGAAACGTCGTCTTTGGCACTTTGGAGCTGTGGACTGGGAGGCCCTCAGCCAGTACTTCTTTGATTTTCCATGAAATGATTGTTGCTTCCATGGCCGGGAGCCATCTGCGGGAGCCATCTGAGAGTGCCTTGCGCATTACGGAGGTTATTCTCTTGGCCATGGAAGCATATATTACTTTCTCATATCCTTTGACTAATGCAAGAAAGCCTTCTTTTAGTCATGCTTGTTCTAATGCTGTCTGCATCAAGGAGAGGGCCTATAAAAGGTACTGGAGTCAACCCACCCCAGAATCACATCTTTTTGTTTCTGCCAGGAATCGTGCTAAGACTGTTCTTCACTCTGATAACAATAAATTCATCCATACTAAATGCTCTCAACTCTTGAACTCGAATTCTTCCCGCTCCTTCAGGCACCTTGCCAAAACCTTTCTAACAACTTTATGTCATCATCCTTCCCTCCACTTTTCTACTCTGATGGCTCTGTAGCTATTTCTTCTACTAATAAAGCAGATCTCTTCGCTCAGACTTTCTCCTACAGTTCCACCTTAGACGATTCCGGTGCTGTTTCTCCATCACTTCCGCCCTCAGACTTCCTCATGGCTGACATTAAAATTTCTTTAGCTGGTGCACTTTCTGCCATCACTGGTCTCAGTACTAACAAGGCATATGGGTCTCATGAAGTATATCCTGTTGTTATTGAGAACTGTGCTCCTGTGCTTACATCCTGCCTAGGTAAACTCTTTTGCCTTTGTCGTTCAACTTGTACCTTCCCTTCTTGGTGGAAGTTTGCTCTCATTTAGCCAGTCCCAAAGAAGGGTGACCATCCCCAACACTCTAACTATCGTCCAAGTGCTTAAATTTCCTGTGTCTCAAAAGTTTTTGAGTCTATTCTTAACTGAAAATTTTTAAAGCATCTTTCCTATCACAACCTTCTTTCTGATCGTCGGTATGGGTTCCGTCAGGGATGGTCCACTGGCAATCTTCTCACTTACCTTTCAGACTCCTGGTCATCCTCCTTTAGCGACTGTGGCGAAAGCTCTGCCATTGCACTTGACATCTCAAAGGCTTTTGATCGAGTCTAGCATAAATCTTTAATTTCCAAACTGTCCTCTTAAGGTTCCTATCCTTCTATCTGTGCCTTCATTTATAGCTTCTTTTCTAGTCATTCTATAGCTGATATTGTAGACGGCCATCATTCTTCTCCTAGATCTGTCAACGGTGGTGTTGCTCAGGGCTCTATCCTATCACCAACTCTCTTTCTTTTATTCATCAATCATCTTCTAACCCGTACATCTAATCGTATCCACTTATACTCTAATGATTCCACCATTCTCCTTTCCATTCGGTTTCTGCAACGTTCATCTCAGCAGTTACTTCAACAAACATGGCATGAGGCTATGGCACACCTGATGTCTGACTTGGCTTGTATCTCTGAGTGGGGTAAAAATAATCTTGTTTTTAACCCGTCACATCCCGAGCTATTTCGCACCTCTGACACCCCCCAATCCCGAGGTATTTTCGAAAAAAATTATTTTGGCTAAAACGTCCGCTTTGGGTGAGAAACATCGAAAATTCATAGAGAAATCGCTCACCTGAGGTTTAAAATACTCGACCCAGGTATCAGTACCTCTTTACCTGACTGGGTTTTCTAACAGGCTGGCACCAAAGAAAACGAGTTCTATGGGAGGGTAACTATATCACACCACTCATAAACGGTATTTATTTATTTACTTGGTACGAATTTAAATGTAGTACGAGAGTAAATTGGTTTTCAAACAGTAATATAGGCATTATAAGCATTGTTTCACTCACTAACTCACCATACCTGACCTTCTTTTGCCACATTACCTGATCATTATTTCTGACTGTTTCTTCCTCTAATGCTATGTAAACTTTGTCCTCCACATTGTCATCGATTGGGGAATCACTGTGGCCCTGAATGTCTTTACTGGCCAGGTCACTGGTAACAGGTGAATTGCCAAGACAATGGCGTGGGGGAGGAGGGGGGAGGTTATGTGGTGTAAGGCATTGTCCCTGCTTGTCATCTTGTAGAGGAATAGAGGAAGGTGTCCCATGTATAATTACGAAAAATCACGCGCAAAAATTGAAACTTGTGCAAATTAGGGACTTGCACATTGCACGACGTACCAGTACATCGCCGGGGACTGGCAAATGCAAAATGTTGCAACGTACTCATACGTCGACGGGATGGGGCAGGTTAATGGATCAAAAACTCAGTTTTTACACCTATCAACACGACACAATCTTCCACGGGAGTACCCTCTAATGATTAATAATATCCAGCTCGATCCTGCATTATCCTTGAACATGCTTGGGGTTTCATTCACTCGGGACTTATCTTAGATAAATCATATTGCATCTCTTGTAAAATTTGCTTCCAAGAGATTGGGTGTTCTAAGCTGACTCCATACCTTCTTTACCCCTACACAGTTGTTGACTTTATACAGGGGTTGTTTTCCTCCCCTTTTTGGAGTACAACTCTCATGTGTGGGTAGGCTCACCACATGCTCTTCTCAATAGGGTGCAGTCAAAGGCTATTCATGTCATCAACTCTCCTTCTCTTACTGACTCCCTTCAACCTGTCTCTTTCCCGCAATGTTGCCTCTTTATCTCTTTTCTATCGCTGCTTCAATGGTCACTGCTCCTCCACTCTGTCTGCTTGCATCCCTCCACCTCTACGACGAGCACGTAGCACCCGTCTAGCAACAAACTCTCATCCCTCTTCTGTCCAACTCTCTAATGCAAGAGTTAACTGCTACTACCAGTCCTTCATTTATGCAACCGGTCAACTCTGGAGCTGTCTCCCCCTGTGTATTTCCTACTTCCTATGATCTCCAGTCTTTCACAGTGTGTACAGGCATCTCAAAACGTATGGATCTTGAATTTGGCTCTCTTCTGTATTTTTTGTTGGAAGGAACGTTTTGTGGAATCAACCTTTGGTTCCTTCTTCCTCGCATTAAAAAAAAAAAAAAAAAAAGGATGAGGAGGCTGTGGCACACCGAATTTATGATTTGGCTCATGGCCCTGAGTGGGGTAAACATAATCTTGTTTTTAATGCATCAAACATCAGATCTTACATCTATCAACCATACAAACTCTTCCACAGGAATACCCCCTAATTTTTTATTATATCCGGTTCAATCCAGCATCATCTTTAAAGATACTTGGGGTTTCATTAAATCTGGATTTATCTTGGAAAGAACATAATATCACCTCTCTCGTAAACGAGATTGGGTGTGCTAAGCCGACTTTGTGCCTTCTTAACCCGTGCAGAGTTGTTGACTTTATACACGGGTTTTATTCGCCCTTGTAGAGTACACTTCTCATGTGTGGGGAGGCTTCTCACATACAGGTGTTCTCAATAAAGTGGAGTCAAAGGCTTTTCATGTCATTAACCCGTGGAGAGCGACCATGCTTCCTTAGGTACCTGGCGTCAGGCGACGACTTGGCTGAAATTTCGAGTCTTACAGAATTGAATGAAACACACATCATCGTCTTGGACATATGTGTGCGCATCCGGCAATGTATATATATGACCAAAGAAACTCACGTGGTGGTGAGACGAAATGGCCAGAAGATGAACAGCTGGTGGTGTGAGCAACCCACCACACACGGTGAGTGAGGTAATGAAAGGCATTGTCCGACAGCCTACTGTATATTTATTATTATGGCCTTGGACAAGGATCACGTGATTACCGTATCATCAACCCTCTCTCTCTCTCACTCTCAAACTACGATAAATGACTTTACGCATTGCCGACAAAGCATACGTTATCATACAATTTAGGCCTACCTGTCTCTCTCTCCCTCCCTCTCTCTCTCTCTCTCTCTCTCTCTCTCTCTCTCTCTCTCTCTCTCACTCAGAGAGAGGAGGGAGAGAATGGAGAATAAGAGAGAGAAGAGGGACCGATGATGTTATGCGTTACCTCGTCACGTCATTCGAAGGGATGCTTCTTGTGCCATTCCCCTATTTATTCTCTCTCTCTCTCTCTCTCTCTCTCTCTCTCTCTCTCTCTCTCTCTCTCTCAGAAAAATGCCCTTTATCTGTCTGTCTGTCTGTCTGTCTCTGTCTCTGTCTCTCTCTCTCTCTCTCTCTCTCTCTCTCGTGTGTTCTTACCTAATTGTATCTTTACAGGAATGAGTCAAGCTCGTACTGTCCCGTGTCTTAAACCATATTTATCGTACATATCCTTAAATTTGTGAATTGTTTTGGCACACACTATTTCATTCGGTAGTGCATTCCATTGATCACTTGCTCTGTTTGGGAAACTGAATTTCCTTACGTCTTTATCACCTCTCTTCTTATGCAGTTCTTTGCAGTGTCCTCTTGCTGATGCTTCTCCATATGTTAAGTAATCATTTATGTCTATTTTCTCCTTCCCTGATATGCACTTATATAGCATTATCATGTCACCTCTTATCCTTCTCTCCTGTAGTGTTGGTAGATTCAGTTTATTTAGTCTTTCTTCGTAGCTTAGGTCCCTTAAGCTTGGTATCCATCTTGTAGCGGCCCTTTGAAATTTTTCAATCTTGTCTATGTGGTTTTTGAGATGAGGACTCCAGACTACTGATGCATATTCCAGGGTTGGTCTAATGAATGATGTTATTATCCTTCTTAGCATGTCTTCATTTATGTATGTGAATGCTATTCTCATATTTGCAAGCAGTGTATACATGTTCCATACCTTCTCGCTGATGTGGTCAGCCGGAGATAGTCTGTTATTGATAATCACACCTAGGTCTTTCTCTCTTTCTGATGTGTATAGGGTTTTATTTCCTAACTTATAATCCCAATCAGGTCTTTTTCCACTTTTACCAAACTTGATTACATGACACTTGTCCACATTGAATTCCATTTGCCATGTGTCTGTGTGTGTGTGTGTGTGTGTGTGTGTGTGTGTGTGTGTGTGTGAAGATCCTCTCTCTCTCTCTCTCTCTCTCTCTCTCTCCGAGATAGAAAGGAGGGAGGGAATGGAGAATAAGAGAGAGAGAAGAGGGACAGATGTTATGCGTTATTTCGTCATTCGAAGGGACGCTCCTTGTGCCATTGCTCTATTTATTCTCTCTCTCTCTCTCTCTCTCTCTCTCTCTCTCTCTCTCTCGTGTGTGTGTGTGTGTGTGTGTGTGTGTGTGTGTGTGTGTGTGTGTAGATCCCCTAGCGCCTGGTGCGGGGTTGGCAGCGTCATGGGAGGAAAATTAGTGCGCACTCCATGGTGTCCACACGCGCGTATTCTGAGCGTATATGGGGCAGTGCGTGGGTGCTATCGAGAGTTGCCACCTGCCCCTCTTTCCCATACAAATTTCAGCCACCTACTCCTCATGGCGCGGTTTTGTACGCCATTGAGAATCGCATTTGTTTGAGGTCTATCGTTTTTGACTATGGTAAGTCCCAAATGAGGCCTGTCGCTCTCAACAGGTTAACTCTCCTCCTCCTACTGGCTCCCTTCTACCACTGTCTCTTTGCTGCACTGTTGCATCTTTATCTCTTTTCTATCGCTACTTCAATGGTCACTGCTCCTCTGAGTTGTCTGCTTGCATCCCTCCACCAGTACGGCGAGCACGTAACACCCATCTAGCAACAAACTCCCATCTTTTTTCTGTCCAGCTCTTTGATATGAGAGTTAACCACTAACAGTTCTTCATTTATGCAACAGGATAACTCTGGAACTGTCCCCTTCTGTCTGTAATTCCTATTGCCTATGATCTCCAATCTTTCAAACACAGTGTGTCCATGAATCTCTAAATGATTGGATCTTGAACTCGGCTATCTCTTAACCTTGTTTTTGTTTTTTCCTTAAGGAACAACTTGCAAGCTCCAGGCCTTTGATTCCTTCTTCCGTGCTTAAAGAAAAAAAAACATACATACAAGTGCCCGGACAGAAACTCGTAATAATTATATAGATGAAAAAGAAATGCATTGTGATAAGATGGACGCCTTTATGCAGTGTCACAGATATACAAATGTCCCTCATCTACTTCCCTATCTTCCAGAAGGAGAATTTTGAGATGTAGAAGGAAGGTAAGTTTAGTCCCTAGTTCACTGGGTTCACATTTCTGATGAGCAGGGATTTACAATTACTGGTACTATCACTAATACTACCTTGATCAGTGATCACACACACACACACACACACACACACACACACACACACTTCAGTGGCATGTGCTCTCCCGATACCTACCACATATATCCTTCAAATGTACTCATAGGATTGTGCACTGAAACTAAATATGAGTGTAGGTGTATTAACGAATGTAACTGTACATCTTAACCTGTCCCGTCCCGACCAATTTCTCACCTCCAATCTCCCCCAATCCTGAGGTTTTTTGGAAAAATTTTTGGGGGTAAAAACTCCGCTTTTGTTGAAAAACAAAGGAAAACCACCAAGAAAAGGCTTACCGGGGTCCATAAGTGGTCGGAACAGGTGAGGTCCCCCGCGCCAGGTATCGTATTCTGTCTCTGACGTGTGAGGCTCTCACGTTGTCCAGGGTAGGTAATTTTGGGAGAATGAACAAAGAACACCTCTATATGTATTGATTTTGAACTAATAAACAATCACAATAAGAATATAATGGTTTTCGATGGTATATATATAAGAAAAATAGGCATTGTTCCATCGCGCGAGCTTAGCTATTTTTGTCATATCAGTCACACGCTAGTTGCTAAGTTTCTTGTTTCATTACACATATCATTTTTTCTATTTGTATAATACTGTTTCAATGCCATATTACCATTTTTTACTGTATGTAAATGTTTTCTGCTGTTTTCATTCATTACGAGGACATGTTGCATAACTATAGTGCACATCTGCTTACTCAGTGCACTCGCTATGACTCTTATCTCAACATACCATATTATTTTCTCACTTCCATAGTATTGTATTTCTTACATTGAACCTTTCCTCAATCAATGTAAATGTTTTCAATTATTTACATTCAGAACGAGGGTATTTAGCGAAATGCTAGCTCATAGTCACATAGCAAGCACAATTGCTACCACTCGTGTTGCAACTTTTACTTTATTTCTTCACTCCCAATATACTTCCCCAATTACACTACACCCGTTTCCACTCTATAAAACTATTTACATATTGACGGGCCTTATTTATTCCCCTGAGCATCAGAATATCACATCAAAATACCCTCGCTAGGTATGTTTCCACTTAGATAAAATTCATTCACTTACATACTAATTTTCCACTTATATTACACCCGTTTCCACTTTATACAACTATTTACATAATTACGGGCCTTATTTATTCCACTGAGCATCTGAAGATCGCATCAAAATACCCTCGCTAGGTATGTTTCCACTTAGATAATATTCATACACTTACATAATAATTTTCCACTTATAATACACCCGTTTCCACTTCCATACTACTATTTACAGATCTACGGGCCTTATAATTACACTGAGCGTCTTTTTGTCGCATTTCTTCATGAGTATGAGCGTCATATCGCATTCACACCATATCAGAATAATCTGCAAGGTGTGGTACTCACTAAAACAGGGGTGAATGCAGAGACCCACGTCACACTCTGCGCACTCATACCGGGTGTCTTTTCTCTGAGTGTTGGGTCTCACATGGGAATTACTGCACACGTGACACCTACGTTGGGGCCTAGGTCTATTTGGCTGTGGAGGTATAGGAGTTGGGAAATGGCGGGCGGGTAATCTCAGGGGACTTTGGGTGATAGCGGCAGTGAGTGTGCGGTATTTGGGCCTCTTGATCTCATACCATGCAAACATCTCACGTGTAACCTCCCTGACAAACCCCTCAAAGGTTTCCTGCACTCCTGTTGTCATGGCGTGCAGGTGGTGGCAATTCAGTACAGATATATCTAGCAGGTGAAAGAAGAGCTTCTTGTACCACTTCATCGTGGTCCTGGGACACTCGACAGTGGATATCATGGAGTCTGACTGGTCCACCAGGCGCATGTTGATGTTGTAATCAAGGAAACACTCAGGTTTCCAGATATTGTGCCTCCTCTCGCTGCGGTAATCCACGGAATCGGTACGGTGCACCAAGGGGCGGTGAACCGTGGACAAAAGGCTCACTTCTCTGTTGTGGTTCCACACTGTTGCTAGTATATTGTTAGCCTGGAAGAAGATCACCTCATTTTTTTCTAGTTTCCGCCCCACCTTGACCATGTGACGCCAGTTCACCTTGACGGTACCACAGATTCCCCTGTCATGCAGGTGCAGATAACGAGCGAGAAGAGGTCTAGTGCACCAGTTGTCCAGGTAAAAGACGTGACCACGATGAAGGTAGTCTTCAATCATTGTCTTTACTACTGCTCCAGACAGTCCAATACTCCGATCTTCTATTATGTCTCTCTGTGCACCGGTGTACAAGACTATGTCTTCCACATAACCAGTCCTACAGTCACACATGACAAAGATCTTGAACTCAAAACGGTGCCTTTTGCTGGGTATGTACTGCCGAAAGGAAATATTGCCTCTCCACAACACTAGACTCTCTTCTATGGCAAGGTCTCTATAGGGATAAAATGAGGAACGGAATGTTTGACATAGGTAATCAAAAACCAACCTAATTTGCCTCATCTTATTTGTGTCATTAGCATTGGCAGGATCATCAGCATCATAAAAATAGAGGCGACTTAGAATTTGCTGAAATCTATTATGGCTCATGATTTGGCCAAATATTGGTGTGAACATTATAGGGTCCCTTGTCCAGTATGCAGGAATTCTGTTTTTACGTAAAATACCCATCAAAAAGACCAGGGCAAAAAATAAAAACATTTCTGCAATGGAGACAGGGTAATCATAAATGACTGAATGCCTGCTCCTTGTGCCCAGTCTTTCACTCTCACAGCGCTGGCTCGTAGCGAAACCGTTTCTCTGGTCCACTACTTGATCCACAAAACGCTCACTGAAAAACAGGTGGAAAAAAATCCAGCCTGGTGGAATTTTGGTGAATACCTGGAGCCGTGCAGCCAGCGCACCGCTGCTCAGTGAAGGGGTGAATGAGGGGAGAAAAATCACTGCCATCCTCCCAATCCTAAGACACATAACCCTCACCCACGTCTTCCCCATTGTCGCTGTTGGGGTGGGGAGGAGATGCTGGTGGGGGAGGTTGGGGAGGAGGAGTGCGGAAGGCTTCCCCACTTGCACTCCTCTTCCATCGGCCTTTACCTTTACCCTTTCCCTTACTCTTACGGGCTTGGGGAACATCAGGGGGCTGTGAGGAGGAGGTCTGGGAGTATTGGGGAGCATAAGACGTCCTGGGGAGTGGCTCCTCCTCACTCCCCCCTCCATCACTACACCACGTGATTCATCACGCACCCTCACTGGCCCACATGTCTGGGATTATTTGGGAGCATAAGACGTGCTGGGGAGTGGTTCCTCCTCCCCTCCCCCCTCCATCCTCACACCACGTGATTCATCACGCACCCTCACTGCCCCACGTGATACGCTCCGCCGCCTCACACCACCACGGGAGAGCAATGACTCATTCCCGCCACACTCACTTTCTATACTCGCCCCTGCACTTTCAATTTCACTCCCAACTCCCTTCACGCCACCTCCGCCATCCCCAAACAAAATACTAGACCCAAACCTGCTTATACGACGTGATGTGCGCTCGGGGCCGCGATGAGTTATTACCTCATGGCCATACCACATGGCAGCACGTCCCACGGCTCCGTCCTCATCCTCGAAATCGGGCTCCATGTCACATAGGAGCTGCCTGGAGGTGGTTGCATGCTGCTTCAGTGCAGGCTGGCCCTCTCTAACAGCACGTTACATTACATAGCGCCGCTTCCTGGGGGACGGGACCTCCTCATCACTGCTGCTAGTTTCTTCCTGCTCTGGTTGGACATAATCTTTCTCCACCACCTCGTCGTCGAGTGGTGAATCACTATCGCCAGTGAAGGCATCCAGGGAGGCTTTGATTTCCTCCTCCGAGAGACCTCTATGCGCCATGTCTGAGCAGGACCATTGCTAACAGGTGAGTGACCGAGCCGAGGGGGAGTGCTTGTCGTGCGGGGTCGCCAAGTGTCCCTGCCTGGTGGCAGGTAGGGGATGGTCGAGCGACCCTACATACCAGAAATCAAGTGTGAAATTTAAAACTGTGAAAATTATGAACCTTGCAATTGCACGACATACCAGTACGTCCTCGGGACTGAGTGTTAGATAATGTTGCAACGTATCCATACATCGACGGGACAGAGCGGGTTAAGGACCTGGCAGAGACAGGTTGGTGAAGGAGACTGTATAATAATCATTACCAAAAGCTGTGTCGCGTACTCTTGTTGGTCGAGGATGCTCTATAGTACACCTGAAAGCACTAATTTCTCCCTCCTTGTAGCCGGAGTCGTGGCCAGTGAGCAACCAGGAGATCGAACACCCCACACCTCCCTCCCCGATCCCAACCCCAATCGAAACGTTGTTGAGCCGATGTGGAACGGCCAAAGCTGGTGATGTTATAATGTGACATAATTGTTTTTATAGACAATCAAAACTAGTAGGGGTAAGTATATAAAGGTATTTAATGTGTGCAGTTATCCATAACATATGAGAAAGGCATGAAATGAAAGACCTACAATGTATTGTTATTGTCTATATACTTATGTCCTTTACTGTAATGTCACAAATGAGTATAGCATGGTGGACAAGATGTGTTGAAATATATAGTGTCTTTTCTCATCCATTCTCCCCCCCACCTCCACCACCCTTCTCTCTGGGTTTCTGTCTCTACCGAACGTCTCTCTTACCCTCTCGTCCTCCACTCTCACCCTTTGTTAACCAACATAAACTAAGATAATGATGAAATTATCCATCAGGTATTGATCATATCAAAATTACCATACACTTCTGTATTAAACACCAACAAATCAATAACAACAATACTTAGAGTTACCTGCCAACTATTTCATCCTGTTGTAAGCTGTTTCGTGACATACCCAATGGACGTTGGGCCTTGTGTTACAAGGACATACGGTTGTTTTTCGTCAACACAGGTTGTGTGGTTTTTGGACACCCATTAATTCATATAAACGTGGCAATTTAGGCATTACATTATAAACACATAAGGCCTAAATGTCATTATTGAATGAAAGGAACGAATCAGGGATCGGCTCTGACGAACCACAAACTCTCTGCTTTAACGAAAATGGTTCGACTTCTTGTCACAACAGTGGCACAATATTATTATTTATACTATTGAATGTGGGTCAGCTGTATACATAATGACATTGTGTCATGGTAGTAACAAGTGGTCGGGATATTTTCTTTAGAGCGAAGAGTTTGTGGTTCGTCAGAGCCGATTCCTGATTCGTTTCGTTCATTCAGTAATGACAGGAACAAAAAGTTTTCGTGTTTATAATGTGTAATGCTAGGTGAAAAAGGCCAGACTCCTCGGTCCTAGAACACCTAACGTGTAGCGAGGTCCTCCTTCGAGACCGGGGCTTAGTGCAATAAAGAGAGGTAGGACACAAAAACTACAGGCAATAACCTTTACACGTATATTACCACAGACACAGGACAAAAACAGCAGATAGTACAACACAATATATGGTGGATAATAAAATCTTAACTAGATAATCAGTATCTCACAGGATACTAGCGTAACAGACACTGATGCTAACACTCTAGATTTAGTGCACAGGTTTCGAACACAGGGTCGCGGTGCATGTGGGAGAGTAGTAGTGGGTCTTACGCGGGGGGGGGGGTGACGCGCAGAGGGTCTGATTATAGTTATAGTAATATTAGGTGGATTTTGATGTTACAGATTCTGACTGGGTATTTTCTGGTAGCAGGGGGATTTTGATAACTGATTATATTGCTAGTCCAGGTTTTTACATATGCACCAACTGCTGAGAGGAGATTTATTAAGGGAGGGTGGAAGGCATTGAGAGTCTCGTTATGTTTATGGTAATACAAGCAGGAGGGTATTATTAACACTTTCTCTTCAATACTTCCTGGTAGCAAAGGACGTTTGGATATTTTACTAAGGAGAATCTCTCGTGTTGGGAGTCTTACTGATTTTATACAGGGGCGTCACTCGTGAGTCAGATTCACAAGAACTTAGTCTCTGCACTCGTCCTTATTAATCCGCACCGTGATATCGCGTATTCTCCTGCTATCTTCTCCTGAACACTTGCCCTGTTATTCGACATATACTAAATCACTGTATCACTGTTACACTAACTTTGGGGCAACATCACACTTAACATAAGTCACTTATACGGTGGGGGCGGCGGGGAGACACGCGGTTGACAATTCTGCCAGAACAGGGGCACCGCCAGGGGAGGGCGTGCCGAGAGGGCACAGGATGACTCACAGGGGCATCTTCTCTCATCTGGGGCTGCAGGTGGCAAAGGGGACCGTATTCTCCGGGCTGGGTACAGGGGTGTGGCCCTCAGGGCTGGGGCCAAACAGGTCCAAAAATCTCTGGCTCAGGTCTCGGCCGGAGGTGGAGGTCTTCCGCCGTCGGGGCGTGGGGAGATCTCACCCGGGCGTCCTGGGGAGGGCCTGGAGTACCCTAGGACTGCGGCCCCCAGAGTAAAAGGGTGCCGTCAGGGTGGGGCTGCAGCACTGACCTGAATCAGGGTCCGTCAGGTGGGTCTTCTCCAGGGCCAGGCGTAGGGATCAGAGGCTGTAGGGGAGGCTGGGGTCCTTCTGCATCAGGAGTCTGGGCACTCATCTTACGCTGGGGCAGTAACACTGCTCTCACCTCTCTCTGGCCGTGGGGCCCGGCTATTGGCCGTGGCCTGAGTGGGGGAATCGGCACGCCTCTGGACACCTTCGGAGCAGCTATCGGCCGTCTGACGAAGGCGGGAGCGGCCACAGGCCGTCTCCTTCTGCCGGAGGGAGGAGCGGCTATAAGCCGACTCGGGGGCAGCACCTTTGGAGTGGGCGATCGGCCGTCTGATGAAGGTGGGAGCGGCCGCAGGCCTTCTCCTTCTGCCAGAGGGAGGAGCGGCTATCGGCCGTCTCTTGCAGGAGGGGGTGTAGGGCGGCTATTGGCCGTCCCTGGAAGAACACCTTCTGGCGAAGGTGGGAGTGGGTATCTGCCATCTCCTGATTACCCTCAGGTTGGTGAGACGCCGATTCCCTTACGAGGGGCGGGTGGCTATCAGCCTTCCCAAAGGAGAAGACACCTTTGGAGAGGCTATAGGCACACTCCTGTTGAAGGCGGGAGCGGCTATCGGCCATCTCCTGAGGGGCGCTGTTTGGAGCTGGATAGGCAGCTCCACCCCGATCTGATCCGGCGGTACCTCTCCCCGAAGGTAGTGTTGAATTCCTGCTAGGGCGATGGTGAGGAGGCTGAGTGTCATAGAGGCACACAGCCAGGGCTGACTTGTGCCGTTGTTGCACTACATCCTGCAGTTCGGCTGCGGCTACTCCGTGGGGACCGGGTGGGGGTGTCGGTGAGTTTCCTGGGGCACTATGCTGTAGCTCACGCATGTTACCTGTCCGAGAGTTTCTGGGGGCACTATGCTGTAGCTCACGCATTTTATAATGTAAGGCTTAAATTGCCAATTTAACATGAATTAATGGACGTCCAACACCACACAACCTGTGTTAACGATAAACAGCCATATATCCTTGTAATACAAGGTCCGACTTGCAGTGGGTATGTCACGTGACAGCTTACAGCAGGATGAAATAATTTGCAGGTATACCGAAATATTGTATGTTATTGATTTGTTGGTCCTTAATACAGAGGTGTATGATAATTATTATAATAGCTGACACATCATTTCATCATTCTCTTAGTTTATGTTGATTAACAAAGGGTAGGAGAGGGTAGGAGAGACGTTTGGTGGGGACGGGAGCTCAGAGAGAAGGGTGGTGGAGGTGATAGAAGAAATGGATGATAATAGCCATCATATCTTTCAACAGATGTAGTTCCCTATACTATAATTGTAACATAATTAGGACGCAACACTGTAGGTCTTCTTTCATTGTCGTGCCTTTCTTATTTGTTACTGATAGCACATACATTAAATGCCTTCATATACCCACCTCTACTGGTTTTGATTGTCTGCAAAAACAATCACATCACATTATAACATCACAAGCTTTAGCCGTTCCACATCTATTCAACAACGTTTACACTGGGGTTGGGGTCGGGGAGAGGGACGTGGGGTGTTCAATCGCCTGGTTGCTCACTGGCTGCGACTCCAGCTACAAGGGGGGAGAAATTAGTGCTTTTAGGTGTACCTTTTCGTCGGCGATATATTTATTTAATTTTTTTTACACCTTCCTGTCCTTTTTTGTGTTGCGTAAATCATGCCAATTTTGCCTTACTCTGCACAAATAACGTAGACAATAAAGTAACCAACCATATCGAAAAAGATGTCCATAAGGAAGTGGTGGTATGGAGCTTCCTTCACGGACGAAAATCCGAGCCTTTGTCACCTGACCTTCTGGTACTCATTGCCGTAAAGCTCTATTGATAATTTTGTTTCAATTTAACTTTCCTCATTATTCCCCTCACTTTTAGTAAGTTAAAGAACTATGGTTAGGATCTGCCATCCCCATAAAAAATGCAGACTGGGAAAGGATGGAAAACATGAAGACAACGAATTTTATTTATATTTGAAACTTTTTTTATGGATAATGAATGGAGGAAGGAAAAAAAAGGAAATAAAAATAAGTCCATGTGCCTAAAGGCATCCTCCATTCATAAAATATTTATAACAACTGAATTTAAATTGAAGTGGATTAAATGTTTGTGGGAAGCAACTCCCAGGAAGTGAATTCCAGAGAGTAGTAGTTCTGGGGATAAATGAATTTTGATAAGCAGAGCATTGCGGGGGAGAGAGTGTGAGTTCATGGGTGGTCCCAGCTGCCCGAGTATCTCGGGAGAAAATGTGAAGGGGAGGCACAACTGAAGCCAGTTTGTTTAAGCACTTACGGTAAAAATATAGATAAAATAATGCTAAAGAAGCAACATCTCTACGTACTGATAATGGACGAAGGTCCTGCGTAATGGCAGGATTATTGATTAATTTAATGGCTTTATACTGAATTTTGTCCACATGCCTCAAGCCAACTGCTCCACATCCACTCCACAGTGATGAACAGTATTCGATCTGAGAATACACATGACTTTTGTATATTGTGGCCATATGCTCGTCAGTGAAGAACTTACGAACTCTGTACATAAGTCCCAATTTTTTAAAAGCATTTTTAGCAAGGGATTTAACATAAGCTGTCCAGCTTAGGTTGGGGTTTAGAGTAACACCTAGGATATCAATTGTAGTGGATATGGGAATACTGACATCATTTAAAATTATGTGAGAGTCTGAGGGATTCTTTGTGTTGGAGATATTAATGTATTTAGTTTTCTGAGCATTAAATGAGACCAGATTTGTTTGTCCCCATTGACTAATTTTAGAAAGATCATGATTCAGAGAAATTGATGTGTTTATTTGAGAATTAATAATATAAAATTGTATAAAGGAGGTACTAAATGTGAAAGAACTATGAAGGGTCAAGTCATCAGCATAAGAGTGCATTGGGTTGTGAGTGACACATAGGAGGTCATTTATATGAATGAGAAAGAGGGTTGGAGCCAAAACTGATCCCTGAGGTACACCGGCATTTGTGGAATGAAACTGAGTATAAATTCCATCTACCATGACCCCTATTTTTTCTGATATGAAGGTGAGAAGAAATTAGAGGAACTAAGGCTATTGTGTGACATTTTAGACAATAAGGCCCAGTGCCATACGCTGTCAAAAACTTTTGAAATATCTAGTGCTATTGTGTGTGCTTCACCGTGTTGGTCTATTGTTTTGTTAATCTGATGGGTAAGAAGGCAAAGAATGTCTACAGTTGAACGTTCTTGTTTAAATCCATACTGCCAATCATTGATTAATTTATTGATATCTAGATGCTTGACTATGTGTTTGTTAACCCGAGACGTCCTGTTGACGTATGGGTACGTTGCAACATTTTGCATTTGCCAGTCCCGATGACGTACTGTACGTCGTGCAATTGCAGAATTTTCAATTTTCGTGCGTTATTTTTTGTACATATACACGGGACTCCTTCCTCTATTCCTTTACAAGATGCCAAGCAGGTACAATGCCTTACACCGCATAACCTCCCTCCCCTTTGTCTAGGCAATTCACCTGTTACCAGTGACCTGGCCAATAAAGACATTCAGGGCCAGAGTGATTCCCCAATTGATGGCACTGTGGAGGACAAAGTTTACATAGCATTAGAGGAAGAAACAGTCAGAAATGATGATCAGGTAATGTGGCAAAAGGTCAGGAATGGTGATGTTAGTGAGTGAAACAACGCTTATAATGCCTATATTACTGTTTGAAAACCAATATACTCTCGTACTACATATAAATTCGTACCAAATAAATAAATAAATACCGTTTATGAGTGGTGTGGAATAGTTATCCTCCCATAGAACTCGTTTTCTTTGCAGCCAGCCTGATAGAAAACCCTGTAAGGTAAGGAGGTACTCCTACCTGTATCGAGTATTTTAAACTTCACGTGAGCTATTTCTCTATGAATTTTCGATGTTTTTCACCAAAAGCAGAGGTTTTAGCCAAAAAAAATTTTTTCCAAAAATGCTCTGGACTGGGGGGTGTCAGAGGTGCGAAAGTGCTTGGGACGTGACGGGTTAATCAGTGTCTCAAAAACTTTACTGAGAACGGAAGTTATTGCAATTGGCCTATAGATAGATGGATCAGAAGTTGCCCCCTTTTTAGGAACATTATGGATATTTGCTTCTTTTCAGGAGGCTGGAAAACTTGAGGTACGGATGCATAAGTGGAAATATTTTGCCAATACAGGAGCCAATGCTGAGGAGCAATTTTTAAGAACTATTGAAGGAATTTCATCTGGACCAGTAGATTTGTCTGCTGATTCTGTAACACAGCTTGTACATATCTGGTTTGAATCATGAAAGGCGGTATTTGAGGGGAATCAAAATCAAGTACAGGAATATTGTGATTTTCAGTATTTAGAGTTGAGTTTGTTGAAAAAAATGTCAACAAGAAGGTTGGCTTTTCCACGTGGGTCACTTTCTAGATTTCCACTGAGAGACTGTAACGGTGGAATGGAAGTTAGTTTTGAATAAATTAAGGGTTGACCAGAATATTTTGTTATCATTTAGGTTGTTTAGTAGTTTGTTAGCGTGTTTATGTAGAAAGTTTGATTTAGAACGATTAATGATAGTTTTGGCATGGTTCCTGATATTTCTATAATAGTTAAAGTCTTCTTTGGTTTTGGTCCTTGTTTAAGTGTTATAGGCTATTGTTTTATTTTCTGTTACTGGTCAAACCATTTAGGAGAATTACATCTTTTTCTTTAACTATGATGGGGAATGAATGTTTCCATGCCGATCTTAATGAAGTCCTGTTTGTGGCCTGATGTGGAATTTGCATCTTGGGAGAAAAAGAAGGTCTAAGGAACATCCATGAAAAAAAAATTTGGAATCCCTCCCAGTCTGCCCTGTTGTAGTGCCATTTAGTTACCACGACAGGTTCAGAGCAGGAGGGTGTGGTAGGTGTTAAACTGGTGGCTTGAATCAGACAATGATCCAAGGATCCGAGTGGGGACTTCATTTCCACATTATAATTAAATGAATTGGTTGTTAGAAGCAAGTCCAATATGTGAGTATTAAAATTTTTGTTCTTTCTGCTGCCAATTTGTAACTCAATTATTATTTATACTAATTGTAACTAACAACTGGGTAAAACTAAATTGCGTAAGTAACCACACATACTATAGTGACTATATGGAACATTAATCCAACTAATATTAGGTAGAAGGAGGAATGGGACTTTCGGGGACTGTAGTGTATTTAACTCGCCCCATCCCGACGTTTTCTGGGCAGTGGTACGCCCAAGTCCTGACATTTTTGGACCTTTTTTTTTTTTTTGGCTCAAACATCCGCTTTTGGTGAGAAACATCGAAATTTCATAGAGAAATTGCTCACCTGAGGTTTAAAATACTCGATCTAGGTATGAGTACCTCCTTACCTGACTGGGTTTTCTAACAGGCTGGCACCAAAGAAGACGAGTTCTATGGGAGGGTAACTATTTTATCCACTCATAAACAGTATTTATTTATTTACTTGGTACGATTTTCTATGTAGTACAAGAGTATATTGGTTTTCAAACAGTAATATAGGCATTATAAGCATTGTTTCACTCACTAACTCATCACCATTCATGACCTTTTTTTCCCACATTACCTGATCATCATTTCTGACTGTTTCTTCCTCTATTGCTATGTAAACTTTGTCCTCCATATTGTCATCGATTGGGGAATCACTCTGGCCCTGAATGTCTTTATTGGCCAGGTCACTGGTAACAGGTGAATTGCCGAGACAATGGCGTGCAGGGGGGGGTGGAGAGGTTATGCGGTGTAAGGCATTGTCCCTGCTTGGCATCTTGTAGAGGAATAGAGGAAGGTGTCCCGTGTATACGTGCCAAAAATCACTCACGAAATCACTCGCGAAAACTGAAAATTGCGCAAATTAGGGACCTTGCAATGTTGCCACGTTAATTCACCTCTCTGGGATATGAGTGCACATCATGTGAGGAGGTGAATTCACGTCTCCGGGATGCGGTGGGTTAAGTCCGTGCCAAATTAATATTAGTGCTCATCAGTATCATCCTCTGTCAATTTGTCTTTTATGGGGGGGGGATAAATCCTGATCTTTTCTTATTCTAACCAATAGAGTATATTGCAGAAATCATCCTAGTCTGTCAAGCATTTTACAATGCTGACATATTTTACGAGTACGCCAACCCTTGATATCTCATGACAGTTTTGTTCAGTGACGGACCGGCCCAGGAGTCAGTCTAACAGAGTCATTGTCACTGAGAGACTGGTCAGAAATTAGTCCTCCTACAGTAGAGCCTTCAGGATGGTTACAGGTGCTGTACCTTCCTAGGATCCCCCAAGATGATGAACATGGATTATTGTTATATTCATAAAGATATGTTTATGCCAAGAGGCCAGAGTGTCTGACAATAAACAGCTTGGCTTTTTTTGTCTCAAAGAACCCGAGGAACGTAATGCCAAATTCTCCACCATCTGAGCATGTAAGTAATCAATGCAATTACATGGAAAGCATGTTCTGATACTGAATAAGATAGGTATGTACTTTTATTCAGTTAGACAATATAATATTATTATACCGATAATAAGAGGCCAGTTTAAGCAGTTACTAGGACAGGGTACTAATGAGTTACTTGAGACTTTTTTCATCTACTGGTATACGAGTTCACATTCTGAAGATGATGAGCAATCTATACGTTGAAAGTGAACTCATTCACGTTGTTTTCAAAGTGGACGGGTTCGATTTCACAGCAATCACCCCTTCATGATGAAGTGTCTCCCCAGTTGAATGAATTAGGTTGTGGGTTGCCAGAGTAGCTAATTCAGCGAAGTGAGTGGTTTAAGAGATATGCAGTGGTATCCTGCTGCCAAACAAAGAAGGTAATCCGGCACTAATGTATGTTATACAAAAATGCTAAATAATTACATTGTGATATACAGCAGATTTTTTAAAAACCGATTGACAAGAATTCCTCATGCCGTGAAGGAGTCAGACACATCCTCTGTGAAACTCCTTCCGTAAAATATGTAATAAAAAAAAATAATAATAATCGTCAAATGAGATGAAGACTGATATGAAGAAGGTAAAGGGATTTACAACTCAGGATCCTAAACGTAGACAGAATATATTGTTATTTATGCAAACTTTTGCCTTATTTATTAAAAGCACAATCGCTGCGGTTTCTTGATACTCCTGAAGAGTTTTTAGTGTCTTGCATTCCAGGTTTCGCCGCCAGTTTAGTCCTGTCACGCTTTTCTTTAACCACAAATCAAGACTGGCTGGCAACTGATCGAGGCACGAGACTCCAAGAGATGTCCCGCGATTTTCGTATTACAGTATTTTTTGAGACCCACAATGATTATTTGGCGATTCCAAGAGTACTGGCTTCTCAAGCATGGAAAGGAAGAGGATATCCATCCCAAGAGACAACGTTTAATTTTGCACAAAAAACTGTGGGCAAGGAAATGAAATGACGTTGCTGGGATGGTGCATCATCTCCTGTCACTATGCTCGTCCTCCAGGATGTGGTTCCGAGCTGACGTATTCTCTGACAAGCTTTGGCATCCACGTTTCTCTCCTGCTGCCAGCGCTGAATCCATCTGTAAATCGAGGAGACACTTGCACCAGTCTCCAGGGCAATGTCCTTCACCGATACGCCTTCCAGCCACATCCTCACTATATGCAAACGATCTGCCATCACAGATGGGTAGAGGATTAGACGCTTACGAATTTACTTTACAGTGTCAGACAAAATACTTATGCATCGTTATTTATGTGCTAAGGTCTGATACAAAAATTAAATCAAAATAAACCACCATTAATTTCTTGTACGAACTTGTGATGTTCGAGTAACAGCGATGCATATTTGCTCTTTCTCGCACAGACAGACAGACAGACACACACACACACACACACACACACACACACACACAGTGACTTACGTACTTTTTATTTAATGAGAGAAAGAATGAACCAAAGGCCAGGAGCCTGCAAACCGTTCCTTCCAAGAAAAATAAAAAAACAATACAAAAGAGAGCCAGATTCAACATCCATTCATTTCGAGATGCCTGGACAAACTGCGTTTGAAAGACTGGAGATCACAGGAAGTAGGAAACACAGACAGAGGGATCATTTCCAGAGTTGACCTGTTGCATAAATGGAGGACTGGGAGTAACTCTTGTATTAGAGAGTTGGACAGAAAAAAGATGAGAGATTGTTGCCAGACGGGTGCTACGCACCTGTCATAGAGGTGCAGGGATCCAAGCACAGAGTTCAGAGGAGCAGTGACCATTGAAGTAGTGATAGAAAAGAGATAAAGATGCAACATTGCGGCAATGAGAGATTGAAGGAAGCCAGTAAGAGGAGGAGAGTTGATGAGATGAAAAGCCTTTGACTCCACCCTACTGAGAAGAGCTGTATGTGGGGAGCCTCCCCACACGTGAGAGTTGTACTCCAAACAGGGCCGAATAAAACTCCTGTATGAAGTCAAGAACTGTGCAGGGGTAAAGAAGGTATGGAGTCGGCTTAGAACAAGCAATCTCTTGGAAGCAGATGTTACAAGAGATGCAATATAATTTTTCCAAGATAAGTCCTGAGTCAATGAAACCCCAAGCATGTTCAAGGATGATGCAGGACGGAGCTGGATAGTATTAATCATTAGAGAGTACTCCTATGGAAGATTGTATCAGGTTGATAGGTGTAAAAACTGAGTTTTTGGTGGATTAAAAACAACAAGATTATTTTTACCCCAGTCAGAGATATGAGCCAAGTCAGACATTAGGTGTGCCATAGCCTCATCCCTTGTCAATTGAAGTAACTGCTGAGATGGACGTTGCGGGAACCGAATGGAAAGGTGAATGGTGGAATCATCAGCGTACAGAGTGGATAGGATTAGATCTGCAGCTTGGAAGATCATTGATGAATAAGAGGAGAGTTGGTGATAGGACAGAGCCCTGAGGAACACCACTGTTGACAGATCTAGGAGAAGATCGATGGCCGTCTACAACAGCAGCTGTAGAACGACCAGAATGGTAGCTATAGATGAAAGCACAGATAGAAGGATAGATACAGTGAGAGGGCAGTTCGGAAATTAAAGATTTATACCAGACTCGATCGAATGCCTTTGAGATGTCAAGTGCAATGGCAAAGCTTTCTCCAAAGTCCCGAAAGTAGGATGACCAAGAGTCTGGAAGGTAGGTGAGAAGATCACCAGTGGAGCATCCCTGATGGAACCCATACTGATGATCAGAAAGAAGGTTGTCATAGGAAAGATGCTTTCAAATTTTTCTAATGAGAAATGCCTCAAAAACTTTTGAGACTCATGATGTAAAAGCAATTGAACGATAGTCAGAGGGTTGGGAATGGTCACCCTTCTTTGGGACTGGCTGAATGAGAGCAAACTTCCAGCAAGGAAAGGTACAAGTTGACAGACAAAAGCAAAAGAGTTTACCTAGGAAGGGTGTAAGGACAGAAACTCAGTTCTTGAGGACAACAGAAGGGACTCCATCATGCCCATATGGCTTGTTAGCATTGAGGCCAGTGATGGCAGAAAATACATCAGCTGAAGAAATTTCAATGTCAGCCATGAGGAAGTCTGAGGGGGAAAGTGATAGAGGAACAGCACCGGAATCATCTAAGGTGGAATTGGAGGAGAAAGTCTGAGTGAAGAGATCTGCTTTATCAGTAGAAGAAATAGATACAGAGCCATCAGAATGGAAAAGAGGAGGGAAGGATGATGTGATAAAGTTGTTAGAAAGGTTTCTGGCAAGGTGCCAGAAGGAGCTGGAAGAATTTGAGTTGGAGAGTTGAGAGCACTTAGTATGGATGAAATTATTTTTAGCAGAACGAAGAACAGAAAGTACGATTCTGGGCAGAAACAGAATCAAGATGCGATTCAGGGGTGGGTTGGCTCTGGTACCTTTTATAGGCCCTCTCATTGTTGTGGACAGCAGTAGAACAAGCCTGATTAAACAAAGGCATTCTTGCATTAGTTAAAGGATATGAGAAAGGAATGGATGCTTCCATTCCCGAGAGAATATCCTCCGCAATGCGCAAGGCACACTCAGATGGCTCCCGGCCATGGAAGCAATAATCATTCCATGGAAAATTTAAAAAGTACTGCCTGAGCACCTCCCAATCTGCAGCTCCAAAGTGCCACAATCGACGTTTCTTTGGAGGGTCCACAGGCCATACCGGAGCAATACAGTAGGTTAAGGTAATAAGGTTGTGATCGGAGGAGCCCAACAGAGAGGAAAGATTAACAGTGTAAGCAGAAGGATTAGTTATAAGGAAGAGGTCAGGTATGTTGGAGCTCTCTTCAAGGCCATCAGGGATACTGGTAGGGTGCTGTAAAAAACTGTTCTTCTGCTATAGAAGACAATGCCTGCCATACTCACTAGTATAGTGTGTTTCTCATTGTCTTTGGGGCCAACGTGTGTGACTGTGCAGACTAATGCTGGATCCACAAACTTTACCCCACAGTCGGCATATTAAATCCTTGTTTGATGGGAGAACTCTGTTTGGGTGTACCTCCATTATCTACACTTTTCTCTGGCCAGTTTCCGAGCTTCTTCAAGATGAATTGTTCCTTTGTTGCAGAGGGCTTGTCATTATTCTTTGTCCAAGGTATTGGTTTCAAGATCTTTTGGTATGATGTTGCCTTTCTTCAGAGTTGTCCTTATGTGATCTATATCTTTTCTTCTGTCCCCCTGGGTTGCGACATGGTGCAGGAGGTTGGCCATACAGAACCTGGCTTGGAAGTGGTGCTCTGGCATGTGGAACACGTGTCGGACCATCTAAAAAACTTTAGGACATCATGGGTTCTATGTTGGTTGACTTTGCCCACTAGAGGATTTGTTACTGAGGGACTTTATCACCCCATTTGAATCCTAGGATGCATTGTACGTACTGCATGTAAAATGACTCGAGCTGTTTGATATGAAGCTTGTTTGTAGTCTTAAATTCACCTCCGTATAAGGGAATGGAGAGGCATACAGATGTATACTGAAACATTTCTCTCCATTCTTATGCTGATACATTCAAAGACACTGGGTCTGAAACGTCCAGAAAAAGCCGAGACGTGGTTGATTCGTTCAAGGACTTCTGTATCAATGTTATATTTATATGTGAACACACATCCAAGGTAGGTAAAATTCTCCACCTGTTTTACCTTTTAGCTGTTTATCTGAAATCCATGAGGCTCTGCTAGGTTGTTTCTCTGATATATTTTTCTGTTTTATTGACATTCAGAATCCCATTGCATGGTATATATTAGAAATGATGGCAATACCCTGTCGTAGGGCTTCAGCGGTATGTGTAATGATAGCATAGCTCTCAGCTCTAGAAGAGATGTCTTTGACTGTGACTGAAGACATCCAAGATTAAATAAGTTACCGTCTAGACGTAAATTGATTTTTATTAAATCAGCAGGATTCATTTGTTGGTGACTTAAAAGGGTGACTGCAGTGAGACAGATGTTGAAAATTACAGGAGCCAGAACACATCCTTGCTTTATTCCAATATCCACTTTGAAGGGTTCAGATTTGCTCCCACCTATGGACACACGAACATTCATGTTGTCATGCAGACTATTCAGGATGGTAAAAAAAAAAAAAATTTCAACTCCAAATTTTGAAAGAGCATTCCATAAAAGTTCTCTGTTGTCAGGGTCAAATACTTTTGCAAGATTAGCACCAGTAAATGCAATATATATACAATTCACAGTTTTGTTCGTGGCATTTCTCTTGTATCTGTTCGGCAACAAAGATCATAAGATCATATCACAGGAATTTTTTTCCCTACCAAATCCATATTGTGTTTCAAAAAGTGTTGACTCAGATGATTTTTCAGTCCAGATAAAATTTTTTGGCTAGTACTTTGCAAGCATTCACCAGGAGGGAGATAATTCTACTGTTCTTACAATTTGAGCCGTCCTATTTCTTCTTCTAGATGGTTACAGTATCAGACGTACGCCATTCAGATGGAATTTGTTCTTTATTCCAGATATTCAGAATGAGATTATCAAGGCACTGGTGGACTAACTGGCCACCCTTAATGATTAATTCAGATGGTATTCCATCAGTGCCTGCATTTTTATTCTTTATAAATCAGATGGCATGAACAGTTTCTGCAAGTGGAGGTTGGACATTGAGACCTGTTGCTTGAGGAGCATTTGGGATGTCATGAAGGATATTGTGCTCCCTGGGTTTCTTCTATTCACTAAGGTGTTGAAGAGTTGTGCCCATCTTTCTTGGACTGCTTCCTTGTCTTTCAGGCGCTCTCACTTGGGTGAACGTATAGTTTCTATGTTGTGTTTGGTTCAGACTTAATTTTTATCGACTTGTAGAATCCAGTTTCATCATAAACATCAGTTAGTCTTTGAAGCCCTTTTGTTTCCTCAGCTCACCATTTGGTCTCATGTTAGGCAGCCTCCTCTGGGTTTCATTTATAAGATCTGGAAATTCAGGCTTAAGGGTTAGGGAACTAGGATGAGCCAACCAGTTGTTATGTGCTCTATTCTTCATTGCAAAAAGGTAATGTATGTCCTCAGCATGATCATCAAACCAGTCATTATGGCAGTGGGTGAAGAAATATAGGGTTCCTTCCGCAGTGCCGTGAAGCATTGTCTTAATGTTCGGCCATTCTGTGTTTAGGTTTGTTGTATTGTTGCTTTGGTCAAGTGGTGGGCATTGAGACAGCTTGTCTGAAATAGTACTGCAGAAGCTGTTACAGGTTGCTGCATCCTTTAAGATAGTAAAGTTTATATTCTTGGAGGATGGTCTACGGTGCATTTCTGGGTGTATGACCAGTTGTGGTTTGGCAAGTATAATGTTATGGTCTACTGAGCACCCAGCACCTCTCATGGATTGGGTTATAAGAACTTTTTGATCTCGTTGCCTGATACTGACATAATCAATTAGGTGCCAGTGTCTAGATTGTGGATGCATCCACGTGTCTTGTTTATTCTTAAGTTGAAAAATGGCGTTGGTGATGACCAGACTGTGTTATGAGCATAATGAAAGCAGTGTAAGACCATTGTTGTTCATGTTACCAACTCCGTGGAGGCCTATAATGGCTTGCCAGAGGTAACTATCTTTTCCAGTTCTGGCATTGAACTCTTCAAGCAGGATGAGTTTGTCATTATGTGGTTTTGGGGAAATGGTAGCATCCAGAGAGTCGTTAAAGGAATCATTGCCAGTGTCTTCAGAGTCAAGCGTTGGAGCATAGGCACTGATGAGTGTTTTATACTGACATTAGAGAGAGGTTTGTGCCAGGACATCAGCATCTCTGATATACCCAAAGGTGATTCTTAGATCTTCTATAGTAGGTTGTCTGAGTATCCTCTCCAGAAATAATACCCTTTTCCTCCTTCCGTTAGGTTGTTCTCTCTGGAGAAGTGAGTCTCAGGCACAGCAGCAGTGTCAGTTTATTATCGTTTTAGTTCATGGGCAATAAGGGAAATCCTACGGCGTGGTCCTGGGTCTTGGTTATAATCAAGCATGATCCGTATATTCCTGGTTGCAAGAGTCAGAGGGATTCTTTTCGTTCTTTGACCGTAGTGTAGAATGCCTTGACAAACGTGGTTATTTGCCCAGGTGTAGAGCAGCAAATATTTAGGTTTCCTTATCTAAACCCCTCCCCATCAGACTAACCAGCTATGTGTCCGTTTCTGGCTGCTTAGTCACAATGGATACTGCTGAAGGCATGGCATGCTCCTATGCCATTATGCCAGCGACAACTGGGCAAATGCAGCCAATGTGCAGGACTCGAGCTAACGACTTCCACCCTGCACGCTCTGTAATCATCACCATATCCTGTCGCCACAGGGCATTTAGTTTTGATGACTGGGTTAAATGGGAGGTGAATATAGTGGTGTGCTTGTACAATGAAAGCATTTGGTGAGGTGGTGAGAGTGCGCAGTCCTACTGCCACGTTACTTGGCTCTTCTTAGTCTGTGACGGTGGCATGAAGATTCACAGCTCCTATCTACTGGCCAGGGTTGCAGGAGTCTGCCGGAGCTCTGGTTCATGCCCTGTCTTCTGGAGGACATCACTCACGAATTTCACATTCGGGGTTTACTCGCGTAGCCTTAACGCATCCAAGGGTGGATGGGTACACTGTCTGACCCTAACTGATGGCTCCTTCAGCATGGGTAACCCTGTACATCTGTTGAGGCTGGAGGGATCTTCCCCCCACCCCCCACCGATATGGCCCACCAGAATTATGGGGTATACATGCACCCCACAATGACAAGGTGTTTCCTGTGGGAGGTTACACACACACACACACACACACACACACACACACACACACACACACACACACACACACACACACACACACACACACACACACACACACACACACACACACACACACACACACACACAGCACAAACTTCCATCAATTTCCTTTCAATCCTACGGTTGGAAGATGCTAGACTACAGTAGAAAAACATTAGTCTACAGTCCACCAGGTTTACATTCACATGAGCCAAGGGTTGCAAGTAATACAATACATAGAGTATGGTATAAGTATATATTCAATTGTTAATGCTTATGCAGATTATCTCATTTTAGTACTCAAGTTCACAGGGTCTGAGTTTGCCTTAACCCAGACTACGTTACGCCACCACTGGACTAGTTCCCGCAATTTACCTTACCTTATAGTAAATTGAAGGTTATTTATAGACTGTGCATAATACGGTGGAATAAAGAGATATTGCTGCATTATTATGGAGGTAACAATACCACTATTACCTCTTCTTTGCTAAAGGATAAGGAAATGTGAGTATACAACCTCCCAGTGCCTGTATTTCTTCCTGCAGAAACAGATTTGTGTAATGACAAAATAACAAGTCTTCATCTTTTATCCTAAGTCTGACCTCTGGTCCTCGAAGATACAGTAATGGGAGAAATATATTCCACTTTCTCAGTGAGTACCATGCTCCACTAAGGAATAAAGTGTCCTTTTTTTCTATTTGTACCAAGGTTCATCACAAGGATGCCATTGCGTGGTGACGCCCATATGAATGGGTGACTCCACTTCCTGGTTAAACAAACGTTCCTCAGCTAATCTTCCCTTATCTCGAAACGAGGATGGTGGACTTTAGATGAACGCAGTTTCAGCCTGCAGTTCACAGGGTTCCCAACCACATGAACCCGGGGCAACAAACACTCAGGTTACACACTGTCAATTTCGAGGAGTGTGTGGAAGTGCCTCAGTTGTATTGTTTTTACTGTTAACCATATACTGCTCTGGAAGGAATACTCCTCTCTTTGAGGGTTTCTGTGTAACGTGCGGATCACTGACGTTTGAAGAAATGAGCTTACTGACTGTGAGCCGATAGGTGAAGACAGGTAGGCTAAGAACCATACCCCCCAAACATTATGTCCAGAATATTCAGGCAAGAAAAGGTTGCCAGATATCTCTTTAAAAATAAATTATTGATTAATTGATTGATTAACTGAAATAAAATCTTGCGGCGCAGCTGCCAGAATCAAATTCCAAAATAATATGAACATGAACTTGAAAGTGAAAAAAAAAAAATGGGCTAGATGGCAATTTTTTATAAAACGATGAGCATTACAACTTATTGCTGTATATAATGGCCTACTTACACTGTTTGCTGTAGTTAAATGGAGTCGGTCTTGGAGGACGACACATGCCAATAATCGAACATCGATATTTCTGATCTCTCACTGGAGGCGTGTGTCTTGGCTGAAGAGGGACGTATGTGGATGTTGATATCTGTGAGGTGGAGTCATGATTCTGCAACTTTGAGACGTGAGTCAATGTGAAGGAGGCCCATTCAAATGAGCAGACTTTGGTTAGGTTATTCCTTATATAGATCAGTTATTCATATCTGTGTAGATCAGATATTTATTCTTAGATCTTTAGTGGAAAAGTTTCTAGAGAAGGGAAAGGAGTTGTATGCGGCTTTCATGGATTTGGAGAAAGAATATGACAGGGTGAATAGACAAGGATTGTGGAAAGTATTAAGAATATATGGAACAGATGGGAAGTTGTTGAATGCTGTGAAGAGTATGTATGATAGTGCTAAGGCTGCAGTGCGTGTGGATGTTGAACTGAGTGAATTATTTTCTCGTTGAAGGTTGGGTTGAAACAGGGATGTGCCATGTCTCCATGGTTGTTCAATCTGTACATGGATAGGGTAATAAAAGAGGTATAAGGTGGGGCAGTGGATGTTGGAGTGGTCCTAGTGGGAAAGGGTAGTGTTTGGAAACTCCCTGTACTGTTGTTTGCAGATGATACTGTGTTGTTGACTGAAGACAAAGTGGAGCTGCAAGGTTTGGTGGATGAGTTTGGGAGAGTGTGTAAGAAACGGAATCTAAAGGTGAACGTAGGGAAGTGTAAAATGATGGTCTCTGAGAGAGGTGAAGTCAGTGAATGTACAGTGAGGTTGGATGGTGAGGAAATGGAAAATGTGAGTACTGTACGTTTAAGTACTTGGGTAGTGTAATGAGTAAGAATGGAAATTTGGTGGGTAAAGTGCTTGAAAGGGTACAACAAGGAAGAAAGGTTCCTGCTTCCTTGAAAGCAGTGATAAGAAACAGGGAAGTGAGCATGGAAGTGAAAAAGTTACTACATGACAATATTATGATACCAGCTCTAACGTATGGAAGTGAAGCTTGGACCTTGCTAGAGGGACACAAGAGTGAGAGCAGTGGAAATGAGTTATTTAAGAGGAGCCTGTGGAATCACATGGAGAGACAGGCTGACAAATGAGGATATAAAGGAGCGTTGTGGTGTGGATGTGGATGTGATAGGAAGTGTTATGAGGAACACACTGAGGTGGATTGGCCATGCGGAGAGGATGGAGGGTGAGAGACTGACGAAGAGAGTGTATGTGAGTGAGGTGGAGGGGGGGAGAGGAAGGGGGAGACCGAAGATGAAATGGAGGGATGGAGTGAAGAGGTATATGAGACAGGAGGGTGTGAGTTGGTAGCAGGGCAGTGAAATGGCGGGGGACAGGGCGACGTGGAGGCGATTTGTTTCTGGCCACCACGTGCGGGATTGAGGCGTCTGGCAATATATATATATATATATATATATATATATATATATATATATATATATATATATCAGACACCTTAATCCTATAAGGGATGGCTACAAACAAATTGCCTCTAAGTCGCCTTGTCCCTTGTCCTCCGCATCGTAAGGAGGGAAAAGTGATATAGATGGTGATGATGATGATGATGATGATGATGATGATGATGATGAAAAACTTTGTGCATCCAAAATGCGGACAGACCTGCCATATAATACAATATTTATCTCCTGGTCGATGACGCCTTTTCACCGTATTTGTGTTCCGTCAAAATAATTTAGTTTCAACTTAAAATTATTTCAAACTGTAATGATGTTTTTTACTGGTATATCCAGTCAAGGTAGTTTGGGAATCCACTCCCAATACTGACCGTAATCGTCTGGTGCTGTTAGGATTGAGTGATTGATTGGTGGACCTGTTGAAAAAAATGACTGCGCAACTCCCTTGTGTGGCACCGGACAGCAGTGAAACAGACGATACGATAAAGTAAAAGGAATAAAATTAAAACACTAAAAGCAATAAACACTAAAACTTACAAAGGAGTCTGGGTGCCTGCACAAAGGAGAGGATTCCCCCATACCTCACCATAGCACAAGCATCCTCTCCAAGCACCGGGCTGTGTTAGTAATAACGTAGAGAAGACGTAACATGAGGGACAGGGTTAACCTCAATCCGAGGACGTCATTTTCAAATTTATCAGGCCTTCACTAAACAGTTTTACTGCAAGTACGAAGGACATTTATTGATGAGTTTACTGAAGGTCATATCTAGTTTATTACAAGCTGCACAAAGCCGTCAAGATTATTAACCTGGTTACTGCGATGGTGTTATAAGTTTATTGTTACCCCCAGAAAATAATACTAAACTCAGGAAGAATTTTTCGTATTCAAGGGGTTCATGAAAGATACATCTGACCACCCAAGATCAGGTTCAGATTGTTTTCTCCCAGCCTCAATAAAATCACCTGGAGATTTCAAAATCATATTATTATTAACTACCAATATTTTTTTTCTCACCTCCAGATAATTCTTTTCGCAATAGGATACACTTTTCGGATTGGTGTTTGTATTTTCGTCGGTTTAGGTTCTCCGTAACTGCTCTTCCTTGATGATTTATTTTACTTATCAGGATACTTTTCACTGTCCTCTTCTGTTCATTAAAATAATTAAAATACTATCATTCCCAGTACAAATTAAATACAAACTGATATTAAACAGCTTTGTCCAAAAACAAATCTCTATGGAACAGGTGTCAGGGAGCTTCCTTACCTGTCGAGAACGTGACCCTGGGAGAGTGAAATATAGTCTTCATTAACTTCACCTCTACTAGTGGTCTCTCCGAAAATACTATTAACTGCCAGCAGGAAAACTAATTTAAGACAGTACCGTGATGAAATGTTTAAACGACTTAGGCCCGCATCTCGTCAGCTGAGGCAGCTCCTTAACATCTTTCCCAAGACCAATGGTTTGCAACCTGTGGAGCGCGCCCCCCTAGGGTGGCACGAAGGGCTGCCTGGGGGGGGGGGCGCGAAGGCTTGATAAAGAGGGTAATTATATTTGAAAACTATGAATTATGATGGACTTCAGTAATTTCTAAATATGGAGAAAAAATTTCAGATATGAATAAGAAATCTAGTTATCTGAATATATAAACAATTTCAAAGATTAAGAATCTATGATATTTATTGACATGTGCCAACTATGCCAGTAAAATACAGTATTTGAGGAAGGGGGGCGCAGGGAACGTGTCATTCAGTGAGGGGGGGGGGAGGCGAAAATTAGAAAAGGTTGTAAACCACTGCCCTAGGTGATTTAACTTATTTGTTACATTTTCTGTCCACTTCTATTACAGAAATACTTCCTGTATCGCCATACTCAGCATAATAACGCCAACAAAAATATATATTAACCACTAATATCCCTAATTAAAGTGATAAGAGGAGGTGTTAGGGAGCTTCCAGAATACGAGCTTTAGATCTGTCTATTAACAGCTCGAGGATGGTTAAGGCCGACAACTTTTATCTCAGTCTCAGTTTTTCCACAGGATATGACCCGCAGTATCAGTTTACATCCAGGTCCCTAATACAATGTTGAAAAACAAACTCAGGTTCTCCCAGTTGTGGGCTGATTCTACTAACAAATGCACCACCAACTGGCATGAAAAATTTAACAATATTTCCGAACAGTTTTATCACTAAGAGCCACGAGCTTAATTAAGGTGCTAGGAATCATAAGGCCAAATTACCCCCCCCTTTTTCTTTGGAGGGGGGGGGATCATATGAGACTTTGGCTAGGTGATTTACTGAATATTTTGCAGCCCAGTTTTCCATCATGTTAGTCCTTGGCAACAGGCAGTCAGAAAATATGAATGGTCACCTGCATAGGTAAATAGAGAAAAACCCTTATCCTTAATAATCTCATCTGTTCCTCTTGGTTTCCTTGTCCATCTAATTCTGCTTGTGGGATGGAGCCACACCGTCGGCTGCCAAGTTCTGTAAGGGTTGTATCCACTTGTTAACCTGGCAGTCGACGGCATAGCTTTATTTCACAGGCATTTTGAAGTCCAGTTACAATGATTCCGAAGACCTCATATGCGCCAAGCGTGAATTTATCGCAGCTTATGAGAGGTAACGAAGTCTGGTCGAGATGTCGCAGCAAATAAATGATAAAACTTCGTAAGGGCGTTAAGGAAGGAATAAAAAAACGTCAGGTAATGAACTGTATAATTTTTTTAAAGGTTAATTTTCGTATGAGAGAGGAGTGGATTCCTGATGGTAAGATCGTGAGATAAGTCCCAGCTGAATCACGGAATAAGGAGTTGTATTTCTTTCTGACTGTTCACAAAAGTTTCACAGAACTAACCGGCACGTCAGGTAATATACCCCGGTTACTTAAATCACATTTAAGCTAGAATGTTTGCATATAACTGATTCAGTATTAATGTCCATGATGTGACATGTGATTGTGTGTTTCTCTTTGCCAAAGTGTCGTATGCACTGCTGAGTCTATGTCCAAAGTCACAGAAATGGCTATCCCCTTACCTTTAATGGGCTCACTAGCATGTGAATCATAATCTCAGTCTAATTGTTTTATTATGTTCTGTGTTTGGGAAAGGTAACATTATTTCTCTTCCAAATTGGACTTCAAAGAGATTGTGGGTACTGGGAGTGTGGATGCTTGGTATTCCTTTATGCTCTTCACAATGACCGACTCTATGCAGGATCCCTATTGTCCTTTATACAGTGTACAGATGTCGTGTATGGGTAATATTTGTTTTATAAAACATATTGTACTAAGGCTTTTCCGTTCATCGACTCCAGTCCTGTCTTGGACTCATTTCTCTGCAATAATACATCACTATTTTTTTTTTTTTTTTCGTTAATATGGAGGACACCGTTCTTCTGACTTTTTTCATTGGTTGCTGCTTGTCTCCATATTCAGTCCTTCAGAAATATGGTGTTTTCTGTACTTGTATTCCCTGTACCTTCAGGCGACGATATTCATGGTAATCAAAACCCTCGTAGTGATTGTGCTAGAAGCAGTCTCCATCAGAATCGGGTTAGTAACACTAGTCGATCCATACACTCACCTCGTTTCTTCTGCCCATATTCTTAATGTATTTAGTAATGGTTAGTTTCATGCCTTCATGCATATTAGTACAGTTGTACTGAACTGGCATAGTCAACATTCATGGTGTCATTCCTTTCCCTGTAACACTACAACCCGTTTTCCCGCCGGTTAAGGAAGCTCCCTAACACCTCAGCTAAGCGATTTATTTTGCATATTACTCTGTATTATCATCTTGTAAGTCATTTAAATCACTGAAATTACACGACATTCATCATAAATAACGTAGGAGCATATCAAGTAGCCAAATCCCAAATTACATCGCTAAGACAGAGGTGTTAGGGAGCTTCCTTAACCAACAAAAATACAGGCCTATGGCTGACAGGGGCCTGGTGAGAAGAGTGATGAGAGACTAACAAAGAAATAAGAAACTTAGAAGTAGAGGCAGTGACGGAACAGGGATACCAAAGAGGAGATGGAATGATTGTGTGAAAGAGGCAGGGGCTTCGAAGTACAGTGTCTCGCATATCTAGGTGGAGGCGAGGAGGGTATGGAGAGAAACGGAGTGGAATGGACTGATATCTGGAGAGCAGAGAGATGGAGTTGAGAGTCGCGGTCAACGATCTGTAGCCAGAGAGAGACAAGAAGTGACCAGAATAAACGGAATAACAATTAACGATGTCTAATTAGAAATTTAAAGTTTATGTATGGTCGAGGAATAAATATGAAAAAACAAGAAGCGGTGCCGGGCACAGCAAACCCGTCCCCAGCAGTCGTTTTAGTGCTGACGTATAAACACAACAGGATATCTAGTCAAAGATGTCACATATAAATTTGGAGTAAATCGGGTGGAAATGGACGATTTTATGCCCATTTGATATTTTAGGCCCGACATACCTCACACTGACTCCCCTACCGGTAACTGGGGGGTGACCCCCATGATGTAATGAAGTATGTTACAGGATGCAGATTTGAAAGATGCATGTTTAGGTTTTGGTTTCTTGTCGATATGACGAATTTGAATGTAGTTATGTCGAAAAGACGAAATATACATTTTACATTTGGGTACCTACAGCCTGGGCCTTGGCCCATTTTGGCACAAAATTTATTCAGGTGATAAGAAGGTCATAGCCAATCATCCCTGTAACTTTAGCCAAAATCGCACCGGTAGGTTTCGCGTAAAATTGTTAATAGACAGACAGAAAAACAAACATACAAACAGGCAGACAAACCGAGTGAAATCATTAATTGTCCCCGAGCCCCTCCGGGGCGCGGACGGGTAATTAAGGCAGACATGATTCCCCACTGGAGACTGGATTATTGTGTATATATTTGGGAATATGTTAACGATGAACTAACTAGGTTCGTTACTAACTTAACAGGTTCGCTTCCAGTCTGTTATATTTATACTCATTGCATACATAGCCAGTTACACGACAACATAAAGATTACACCAGTAATTTTGGCGATGTAGTGTAAAATCAATAATGCAGCCGTTATTTTAACGTGTGTGTGTGTGTGTGTGTGTGTGTGTGTGTGTGTGTGTGTGTGTGTGTGTGTGTGTGTGTGTGTGAGAGAGAGAGAGAGAGAGAGAGAGAGAGATGTTGGAACTGTAAAAAATCACAACACGAAGTATTAACACACCTCTTTAAGGGCATGGCAGGGCCTACCTTGTCTTCGTCAGGTTTCCAAACAGCAGAAACTTCCATCACTCGGATACCTTCCCTACTGAGTGTCTTCTCGATCATCTCACTTTTATACATCAGCGCCAGGCACAGAGCGACGACGCAGAACATGCTCTTCTCTGCCGCATTTTGCTTGGCTTGACATTTTGTTTTCCGGGATGAATAAACAACGTGACGAGAACAAAAACAGCAAACTTACCTTAGAAATATCAGTAAATGCCTCCCAAGAGAAATGATAATTTTTGTCATTATTCTTTCTTTAGTGTATCGAGTCTGGAAAATAAATGGTGTTGTATTTGGAGGAATATTCTAGACCATATATCCATAGTCAGGCTCACGTATGATGTCATATAAATGTAAATGAACATAGTCTCATTTGTCCATATGCTTGCTTTAAAATTATCTGAACAGTAGAGATTAATACATTATTTTTTTGGTTAATTCATTCAAAATATTTATGTAAAACACACAACGAGACATGTCATTTATAATTCACGTTAAATTGTACCAGGAAAACAGAGCTACCAAGAGGTAGCAATGCCCTCACGCAGCTGGAATGTGTGTGTGTGTGTGTGTGTGTGTGTGTGTGTGTGTGTGTGTGTGTGTGTGTGTGTGTGTGTGTGTGTGTGTGTGTGTGTGTGTGTTTGAGAGAGGAATGTTAATTTCTTACTTCATATTCAAGACTTAAACAAAGTATTTCATAACAAATCAAGATCATGTAAAGAAATACTCTTCTAACATGTCGGTCTGACACTAAGGAATCAGTAATAGTTTGGGAGGTCGTGACATCAAGGTTTTCGTGCAAAATCAAATAATTGGCCAATCCATTATCAAGTCGTCCACTGTGATCCTATGTCATATAGACTGAATGCCACTGATTTTGTGATTTAATAATACTTTCAAAGCTAAAAAAAAAAAAAAAAAAAAAAGATTAAAAAACAGAACGCTGTACTTTTTTTCTAGTATCGAATTTCGTTACTGTTACTGAAAAAGTCCGACATAAAACAACGGTAGTAGAACGATGAAACGTAATTATGAACGATTTTCTTCCAGCCCAAATATAGCTTTTTGTTATACCACTAGCTACTTCTGGCCACTTCAGTCTGTAGATAGTAGAAATCCGGTAAGTACGCTTAATAATACACACAATTACACTACGCAGCAAACAGTAAGGTACAGTCCATGACAGGAACGCATTGTACTTTCGCGTTTTTCATCTCGAGGAAATCTTTGCTGAAGTCGCTTTGACAAGATGTACTGTACTCTCTCCCTTTGCCCTACTACCATCTAAGTCAGTTCTACCTACTTCTGCATTTCCAATGTATCCTTAAAAACTGCCCAGTTACATGTTTTGCACCTCTGTTAAATCAGATCGCCACCATCTACACACTGTGTATTATGCTGTCTTCAGGTGACATTACACTGACTGACAACCCAAATGGTTTCGTGTAGTCCAAACAACCTCATTAAGGCCTGGCGGTCTACTGGTGAAAGTACTATGATCGGATGTGGCCTGTAAGACAACCGAGGAGTGTTTCGGGTTTACGAGAAGGCGGTGGCCGAGACGGTAGAGAAGTGGCCTGCAGTCCTAGTGGACCCAAGTTCGAATCCGAGTTTCACTAATGTTCAGTGATAGCTCTTCAGAACTTTGACTTTCAACAGCTGAGTGCTCCACTCTAGCTTCACACTTATTAACACTAATGCAGATGTGTGTGACTACCATTCGGTCTTTTTAATGTGGTTGTTCGCTTCAGCATTAGCAATCCTCCAAGTATTTAGCAGAGCATTTGCTTTAGTTCTATGATTTCCTTTAATTTTTCTACGCGACCCTTCTTTTTGTGAAACAATAAAAACTTGGGAATTCCTCCTGGTCCGTTAGCAACAATGTTTCCATTCTCTGTAGTCGAACTAACATGCTTTGGGGTCACAGTTTTTGCCAGTGGAAGTCATCTAAATTAATCTTAACTGCTTTGCAAGAGGAAGGATTTATTGAGTTTAATTGATCCACTCACCTATATCTACCAATTGAACGAGGCTTTGAATCGTATATGTGGATAATACTATAATTATCTGTCACAACAGCTGCCTCAGCAAAATTATCCACCTCTTTCTTAACTAGGTGAGTGGCAACCTGCTTGGCAATACTCGTATTCCTTGTGAAGTTCTCCATGATTATATGTTCTCTCAGCTTAGTGAAATCCTTATTAATTTTCTTTTAGAGTGCTGCCACTGATCAAAATCTTGAAGTACTCAAGGGAGTACACCGTAGCGCCAGTCGAATAGGGCGGTACTCCCGAGGTGGATGGCAGGCAAGCTGGTGATAGGGATAGCTGGAGCTTCCGTATCACCGGCCCAGGAGCTGGTCCTACCCATCTCCCTTTGCTGAACATGTTCAGTGCTCTCACTTACACAGAGAATAGACCACCATACTCTCATACTGCCTCTACCTTCAACTGTCTACACCACACTACATGCACATTAGATATCACACCTATTTCCATTCAGCCTTAGCAATGGCTGCTGCATTGACGTCAGCAAACGCGATGGAATCTCGGATTGCCACCACCGCCAGGGTAGGACTGGCAGCTCAGCGTCCTCCCACTTCCTATCAAGTGACGACAGCGACTATTGCAAATACATTTAATCCTCTTCAGCAAAGAAGCGCAGGTTCGGCCCTATACTTCACCAATATCCGTGGTATTAGTACCAATTTGAATTCAGTTCACTTTTTTTCTTCAGTTGGTATCCCCTCTAGCTCTGTTCCTCACAGAATCCCAAATCTCTCCCCCAGTTGAAATATCCTTATTTTGTTCTCCTGGTTACCATCTCCTCACTAACTTCCGTAACAAGGGTGGCACCTGTTGTTACATCAAACCTGCATTTGCAGTTGAGACTGTTTTGAACTTCCTTGCAGCTTATTTTGATTATTCACTGTATAAACTAAATCATCTCAATATTACCATTTTTTTTAATGCAAGAAAGAAGGAACCAAAGGCTAGGAGTCCGCAAACCGTTCCTTACAAGAAAAAAGAAAAACAATACAAAGGAGAGCCAAATTCAAGATCCGTTCATTTCGAGATGCCTGCACACACTGCGTCTGAAAGACTGGAGATCACAGGAAGTAGGAAATACAGACAGAGGGAGACAGTTCCAGAGTTGACCTGTTCCATAAATGAAGGACTGGGAGTAACGGTTAACTCTTACATTAGAGAGTTGGGCAGAAAAGGGATGAGAGTTTGTTGCTAGACGGGAGCTACACACTAGTCGTAGTGGTGGTGGGGTGCAAGCAGACAGTTCAAGGGAGCAGTGACCATGGAAGTAACGATAGAAAAGAGATAAAGATGCAACAGTGTGGCGAAGAGACAGAGGTTAAAGGGAGCCAGTAAGAGGAAGAGAGTTAATGAGATGAAAAGCCTTTGACTCCACCCTGTTGAGAAGTGCTGTATGTGGGGAGCCTCCCCACACATGAGAGTTGTACTCTAAACAGGGGCGAATAAAACCAGTGTATAGAGTCAACAACTGTGCCGGGGTAAAGAAGGTATGGAGTCGGCTTGGCACACCTAATATCTTGGAAGCAAATTTTACAAGAGATGCAAAATGATCTTTCCAAGATAAGTCTCGACTGAATGAAATCCCAAGAATGTTCAAGGATGATGCAAGATAGAGAAGAACGATGGCCGTCTACAACTGCGAATATAGAACTACCAGAAAGGAAGCTATAGATGAAGGCACAGATAGAAGGAAAGATACCGTTAGAGGGTAGTTTAGAAATTAAATATTTATGTCAGACTCGATCGAAAGCATTTGAGATGTCAAGTGCAATAGCATAGCTCTCGCCAAGTCTCGAAAAGAAGATGACCACGAATCTGAAAGGTGGGTGAGAAGATCGCCAGTGGAGTTTCCCTGACGGAACCCATACTGATGATCAGAAAGAAGGTTGTGATAAAAGAGATGGTTTAAAATTTTTCCGTTAAGAACTGACTCGAAAACTATTGTGACACAGGATGTTAAAGCAATTGGACGATAGTTAGAGGGTTGGGAATGGTCACCCTTCTTTGGGACTGGGTGAATGAGAGCAAACTTCCAGCAAGAAGGAAAAGTACAAGTTGACAGACAAAGGCGAAAGATTTTATCTAGGCTGGGTGTAAGCACAAAAGCTCAGTTCTTGGGGACAACAGGAGGGACTCCATCAGGCCCATATGCCTTGTTAGTACCGGGGTACTGAATCAAGTAATGACAGAAAGTACATCAGCTGTAGAAATTTTGATGTCAGCCATTAGGAAGTCTGAGCGGGGAAGTGGTGGAGGAACAGAACTGGAATCGTCTAAGGTGGAATTGGAGGAGAAAGTCTGAATGAAGAGATCTACTTTATCAGTAGAAGAAATAGCTACAGAACCATCAGAATAGAAAAGAGGAAGGAAGGATGATGAGGTAAAGTTGTTAGAAAGGTTTTTGACAAGGTGTAAGAAGGAGAGGGAAGAATTCGCTCCCCCAGTGCTTCTAGAGAACACAGTGTATCTGACTCCTTATCCATACAGTTGACAAACCTTAAACTTACCCTTAGCACGAAATTACCGTTTTGGGTGATGATAACGTACATAATATAGAATGATTATTGTATTCTGCCGGGACTGACGATACTGGTCTTGAATGTGAGCTGGTCGCAGAATCGTTTAATCTCACACAGTTGGTAAAGCAGCCAACATGAATACCAAATAATCCTGACTGTAACGCTTATCTCTTGGATCTATTCCTCACAAATAGTCCAGATCAATACAGGATGAACATACTGTCACCATTTGGATGCTCTGACCACAATTTCATCAAAGCCTCATTAGTCAGCTCCTCCAAACCTCCCCATTCTGAACCAGTCAGGATGACCCAATTCCACTTTGATAGGGCAGACCGGGATGGATTCAGAAGTGATCTTGCTGACATTCCATGGCAGTCTTTCTTCGCTACTGACATCAAATCTACCAGGCCCACATTAATGGCAATACAAGCTGATATGGAATTGTTCATACCAAGTTAACAGTTCAGTAACAGATCGGATTCCTCAAAATGGTGTGATAGCAATTGTGCGAGAGCAATGGCCCAAAAATCATAAGCATATAACTCTTACTTAAAATAAACAACATTTGAATTACTCAGTCAATTTAAAATTGCTAGAAACCTTGCAAAAGCTAAATCAAACATTCTTCAGAACGAAACATCCAAACTGCTAAACAATCTCAGTGACAAGGGAATATTCTGGTCAGCTGTCAGTTCCTTCATGAATAACATTAACAAGCCATCACCCATTCCTCCGCTAAAATCTTCAGACGGTAACATTACAAATGAAGCACGCGGTAAAGTGAATATCCTTGCCAGTACATTTGCCAAAAACTTTACAGTCGAGAAAATCAACCAGAATGTCCCAGTACTTGAACATAACTTTACCGAAATTGCTCCACTTAAAATACAGCCTAGATATGTAAAATCCATCCAAGACAATTTACCAACCAACAAAACTCCAGGTCCACACGGAATTCGTTCATTTGTTTTGAAAAGTACTCCCCCGAACTTGTTTCTGTACTAGCTAAAATACTCAGACTATGCATACGTACTTCTTCATTACCTGATTCATGGAAAGAAGACAATATCCACCCAATTTCGAAGATAGGAAGTTCTCCTGACCTCTCCGATTACAGACCAATAGCTGTCACGTCTTCTCATGGTAAACTATTAAAAATTTTAATGAATAAGCACATAGTTCAACATCTTGAACCCAACAGCTTAATTTGTGATACACAGTATGGTTATCGCCATGAAAGATACAGTGATATACTCAATCTGATTCTCATCATCCATCAGTCAATTGACCAACATGGAGAAACCCATGCAATAGCCCTTGATATTTCTACAGCTTTTGATAAAGTGTGGCACCTTCCCTGCTATCCAAACTTCCTTGCTATGGAGTAAAGTCTTTTAGTCCTCTGATTTCCTCTTATCCCAGTGACAGAAATATAGGAGTAAAAGTAGATGATGTACTGTATATTCCAATTTCAACTCAAGTAACCCAGGCATGCACAAGGATCAGTTCTGGCTCCAACCCTATTCCTAATTCATATTAACGATCTCTTATCTGTCACCCAGAATCCCATCCATTCATATGCAGATGACTCAACACTTCGAAGTTCATTCACACTTAAACACCGATTCACAAAGTTTAATATCTCTAACTCACAACTCGGTACAGCCATCTCCATAAATCAAGACTTATCTAGTATCACTGAATGGGGACAAAATAACCTTGTCTCACTTAATGCTAGTAAAACCAAATATATACAATATACTAATACACAGTTACTGCCAGATTCCTGTATTACCTTCAATCCTACTAATATTCCTATCTCTAAAGTATTGAAATTCTCTGTGCGTCACTTAATAATGCTCTTAGCTGGTCCTTTCATATCAGATGACTTGCTATAATTGCCTCCAAAGTTATTGTACAAAGTTCGTAGCTTTTTTAGTGACTGGCAGTTAAATATAGTTTATAAAAGTCATGTGCGCTCTCAGCTGGAATCTTGCTCACTCATGTGGAATGGATGTCGAGAGGTTGCACTAAAACAACTAGACAGAACTCAGACCAAAGCTGTTAGAATTATTAATAACCTTGCTATGACAAATAAACTACCTCCTCTACAGGTAAGAAGGAATGTTGCCTCTCTTGCATTATTTTACAAATACTTTCATGGCAAATGCTCATACGAAGTTGGATCCATTGTGCCACCTCTCCTTGCCTTTCCCTGTGCTACACGGGCATCCGGTAGCACTCATAGCTGGCCTGTCACATTGCCATATTGCAGAACTTCCGCCTGTCAGAAATCTTTTATTCCCCGTACTGCATCTCTTTGGAATTCGCATCCCCAGATATGTTTCCTTCCAAACCTCAATCAATAGCTGTTCAAGTCTAACTTTTACAGATTATTTATGATTGGAAGAGGCCAGTATTCTGATGTATGGTTTATTTTTTAATCCACTTTTTCTTTCCTCCAGTTATTTTTCAAAAACTTCCACATATGTCTGAACTTTTTGTTAGTAACTGTTTGTAAACCTGAGACCGTATACCTCTGGTAAAAGTTCTTAAACCCCGCGTATTGCATCTTTTACCACCTCATAATCAGCATATGATAAAGCAATATAGGCCTCCTGTGATGTACACAAAGTGGAGTCTGAAGTAATATTGATCAAGAGTTACTAGGCCAGGAAACACGAGCTGCCACCTCAAACATTTGGAAATATTTAGTGACACCTTACTCATAAAGGAAAAACTAAATGTTCTCGGCAGCATCAAAAGAGTTCCTTAAAGAGGCACCAAAAGGACTAGATGAACGGCCAAGCTGCCTCAGTCTGCGCTCACGAATTAGTTCACGTTGTTTCTCTTGGGCTTGAAGTTGTCTCATTTGTAACTGAATTTTAGCTATTTCAAGTTGTTCACTGACATTAGTATTTAAGACATTAACATCTATTTCCACCCCTGGGGGTAGGGTTTTTTTTTCAAGAATACTCCCCCAGTATCCCTGCTTGTCGTAAAAGGCGACTAAAAGGGTTGGCGGAGGGTTAGTGCCCCTCCCCGGAAAACAACTAACTAAAAAAACAAACAAGAAGCCTCGGACAAGGACTGACCAAAAGATGACGACCCAGGACCGGACAAAGGACTTGGTAATGGGTACATGGAATGTAAGAGGAGCGAATGATGAGGTGAAAGAGAGAGAGATTGTCCAGGTGCTTGAGGGTGCGAAAGTGGATGTATGTGGAATAACTGAAACAAAATGGAGAAGAGAAAGTGTGAGAGAATGGGAGTATGGATGAGGTATATATGCAGGAGTAGGTGAGAATGAGAGGGCAAAGGAAGGAGTATGTATAGTTGTGAGTAAAAGATGGAAGAAGAGCATAAGCCAGTATGGATCAGTTGAGTCAAGGATTGTGTGGGTAAAGTTGAAAGTTGGAATACAAATGTGGGCGATTGTGTGTGTGTATGCCCAACGCAAGCTCGTGCTAGAAGAGTGAGAGAAGAGTTCTGGACAAATGTAGAAGTGTGCATGGAAAAGTTTGGAAGGAATGAGAGAGTGTTTTTGATCGGTGATATGAATGGTAAAGTTGGGAATGTGAAGGTGGATGGAATAGTTGGTGAGTGGGGTGTGCCTGCTGAGATAGATGAGAATGGGAGTGCGTTAGTGGACATTTGTGCTGGGAGGGGATTGGTGATAGCCAATACCCTCTTCAGGCATAAAACGATCCACAGATATACATGGCGAGTGATGAGAAGGGTGGGTGGTGAACTGAATGAAAGGAAGGCAATGATTGATTATGTGTGTGTGGATGAAAGGATGCGAAGATGTGTAATGGATGCAAGAGCTTATAGAGGTTGGGGGAGTGGATTTTCTGACCACTACTTGGTGGTGGCCAGAATTAGGATTCAGGTAAGATGGAGGAATAGAAGAAGGGAAAGACGAGAGGAAGGAGTAGTTGTAAAGAGAGTGGAAAGGTTACAAGAGGATGAGAAAAAGGCGGAGTATAAGAGAGAAGTGAAGGAACAATTGGGCAAATATGAACTGGAGCAGATGGGAGACGTGGAAGGTGTGTGTAGGATATTTACAGAAGAAATATGTGCAGCATGTGATGTGGTGTGTGGAAGGAAGAGAAGACGGAGGGGGTTGCAAGGAACAGCGTGGTGGACTGAAGAGGTGAGACAGGCTGTGGCACAAAAGAAGAAATCATAATATGAATGGATGAGAAATAGGGGCGTGGAAGAAGTTGAGAGACGGAAGAGAGAGTTATATGTAGAAAGAAAGAGAGAGGTGAAAAGATTAGTAGGAGAGAGTAAGAAGAGAGTGGATGAGGAATTTGGAAGGAATTTGAGTGTAAAGTGAAGGGACTGTAAGGAAATGTTCTGGAGAGGTGAAAAGAGTAAGACAGGGTGGACGTGAAGTTAGCAGGGGAGTGAGAGATAAAAATGGTAGATTACTAGTGGAGAAGGGAGAAAAAGTGAGCAGATGGAGAGAACACTTTAAGGAATTGTTGAACATAGAGGATGGAAGTAATGCGAGTATAAGTAACTGGGGAATGGCTGGGAGAAGGAGGGAGGTGAGAAGACAGGAAGAAATCAGTAGGATAGAAGCTGTGGAAGCAATGAAGAAAGTTAAATCGGGGAAAGCCCCAGGAATTGATGGAGTGTGTGGTGAAATGCTGAAGCATGTGGGAGAGATAGTAGTAGAATGGATGTGGAAGATGTGCAGATTGGCCTGGGAGGAAGGTAGAGTCCCAGAGGATTGGAAGTCAGGTATAATTATTCCCTTGTACACTGGAAAAGGGGAAAAAGAAGTGTGTGGTAATTATAGGAGCATTTGTCTTCTTATTATAATAGGAAAAGTGTATGGTAGGATACTTATTGACAGAGTTAGAGAAAGAACAGAGAAATTAGTTGGAGAAGAACAGGGAGGCTTTAGGAAGGGAAGAGGTTGTGTAGATCAGATATTCATTCTTAGATCTTAAGTGGAAAACTTTCTAGAGAAGGGAAAGAAGTTGTATGCAGCTTTCATGGATTTGGAGAAAGCATATGACAGGGTGGATAGACAAGGATTGTGGAAAGTGTTAAGAATATATGGAGTAGATGGGAAGTTGTTGAATCCTGTGAAGAGTATGTACCATGGTGCGAAGGCTGCAGTGCGTGTGGATGGTGAACTAAGTGAATTTTTCTCTTTGAAAGTTGGGTTGAAACAAGGATGTGTCATGTCTCCATGATTGTTCAATCTGTACATGGATGGGGTAATAAAAGAGGTACAAGGTAGGGTAGTGGATGTTGGAGTGGCCCTGGTGAGTGAGGATAGTGTTTGGAAACTCCCTGTACTGTTGTTTGTAGATGATACTGTGTTGTTGAGTGAAGACGAAGGGGAGCTGCAAGGCTTGGTGGATGAGTTTGAGAGACTGTGTAAGAAACGGAATCTAAAGGTGAATGTAGGGAAGAGTAAAGTGATGGTCTTTGAGAGAGGTGAAGTCAGTGAATGTACAGCGAGGTTGGATGGTGAGGAATTGGAAAATGTGAGTACGTTTAAATACTTGGGTAGTGTGATGAGTAAGGATGGAGGTTTGGAGGGTGAAGTGCTTGAAAGGGTGCAGCAGGGAAGAAAGGTTGCAGGTTCTTTGAAAGGAGTGATAAAAAACAGAGAAGTGAGCATGGAAGTGAAAAAGTTACTACATGACAGTATTGTGTTACCAAGTCTAATGTATGGAAGTGAAGCTTGGACGTTGTTGGAAGGACACAAGTCAAGAGTGAGAGCAGTGGAAATGAGTTATTTAAGAGGAGCCTGTGGAGTCACATGGAGAGACAGGCTGACGAATGAGGATATAAAGGAGAGTTGTGGTGTGGATGTGGATGTGATAGGAAGCATTATGAGGAACACACTGAGGTGGTTTGGCCATGTGGAGAGGATGGAGGGTGAAAGACTGACGAAGAGAGTGTATGTGAGTGAGGTGGAGAGGGGAAGAGGGAGGGGGAGGCCGAGGATGAGATAGAGGGATGGGGTGGAGAGGTATATGAGAGAGGGGGGTGTGAGTTGGGAGCAGGGCAGTGAAATGGCGGGAGACAGGGCGATTTGGAGGCGATTTGTTTGTGGCCACCCCAAACGGGATTGAAGCGTCTGGCGATAGATAGATAGATAGATAGACATCTATTTCTGAGTAGTATGATTGCGAATATGTGGCTGTTGGTACAGTTCAAAAGCTTAGGATTCTGAACATTATCAACACTGTGAACAGATGGCTCATGTTCCCAGAGATCATGACCAGTTGATGTTTTATCAGTTTCAACATCTTCACTCACTCCAAACACTGAGTCATGAATCAAGCTAATTAAATTAAGCTTACAATTACTGAGAAGTTTCACTCATAAGACCTGCGTAGTCAACTTAAGGTCAAATTTAGCTAGATTTTCTGCTTATACTTTCTAGGGTCAGTTTGCAAACGTGCTCTAACATCACCAATATTCGTCAGTATCATGATAGATAATTATGTAATTAGGTTCAGACCAAAATCATTAGGCTATCCTGGCAGAGATCACCATTTTGATTCTACTACGGACGTGCCCTTGCATATAGCGTCCCTCTCCAACATCTTCATTTACTTTAACCCTTATCAGGCGAAGCAGGGTATTAAATTCCCTAGGGCATGCATTTTTCCAATGTTTTTAGCTACTGTGCATGCCCAGTTAGGTGTAGGGGTGGTAGCTGGTGAGGAAATTTCAGTGGAGCTGGTACCCTTGCCGAGTGTGCGCGTGCTGACGGATCTCCCACCTCCAACATGCAGTTCTGGCAACCCTGGGGTGTGCTGGACCCCGCTTCACCTGTGATTGGTAAGTAAACAAGATTTAAAGCACCTGACATTTCAGGCATTTAAACCATTTAAATGGACATTTATTGTGAATATTAGTGATTTACATTATTCCATAATAAATTTCCTAAAGAATGATAGGTGAATGAAGCAAAACCTACGGTTTATAGACGATTTATTGCAAATTTCCCATTTTCTCTCATTCTAGGTTTACGATGGTATCAAGAACATTGAACGATGACGAGATTGATGCCTGCCTAGCTGCCCTTGAGAAAGAAGATGCATTGCAGGAAGGAATAATAGACCTGGGGGAAGATGTTTCCATTTATTACGACGAAGGTGAACCGCTTGGAGTGAGGGTAGAAAGCTGGGAAGAGGAGGGGGATGAGGGACCACCAAGAGGGAGGTCACGCTCCCCCACTCTCTCTCCTCCCGTCACTCCACCACTCCTCCCGACTCACACCGACCCAGACAAAGCACTTAGCAACGCGTGCGATACTACCATGAAGGATACCAGCCCTGACTCTCATGCTGCAGCCAAGCAAGAGCAGCAGGAGGAATTTAGGTAATTAGATTTGACTTTCTGGGCTGGAATTATTGTAAATATGTCTGGCAATATATTTCAGGTCAAAATATAACTTATAACCATATACAACACCACCAGGCCCACCCTAACTAACCCCCATCAAAAGATACCTAAATGTGGCTAAAAAAGTCCCTCTTCTGTACCTTCACAGGCCATGTAGATTCCGGCTGTGCAGGCCCGTGTGGAGTTGGCACAATCTTCCTCATCCAGCCAGCGCTCAGGATCTCCATTTTTATAACGATCTCAGCAGTCCTTTTTTTTCTCTGCACATTTTTTTTCACACAGGTGTGAATTTTGTTACCTCTTTTTTTAAATTAACGTACCAAGGGAGCAAATAACGTGCCAAAGGAAACCAAAACCTTCCCAGAGGGAGAAAAAAGGCTATACTTTTCTATGCAACCTTTATTTTTTTCAATAAATTATCGAACTTCAGAGTTATTTATTATTTATTCTCTCGGGTTTCCTACACCCTGCTTCACCAGAAACTCAAAAATCCAGCCCGTTCACCTGATTAGGGTTTCAACTCGAGAAGTTGGACATAACCCTCACTAACTTGTCTATGGTCAGACTCAAATATGAAGTCCGTTTGGGTGGGGCCCGCGTGGGGATTTCCCTCTCTACAGCTCTGCCAAACCTCCTCTCTCTCTCTCTCTCTCTCTCTCTCAGTTGATTGAGAAAGTTTTAATATATTTATAAGTTTTGTTTTCCTCTATATTGTTTCGACCTTTTTTCCACACCACCACTGAGGTAAAAGTCTTGGCGCGTTTTTTTTATAGAGGTTTCCCCAGTAGGCATAAGTCCTCTCTCTGATCTTTCGTCTAAAAAATACTTGTTCACATTGTAAATAAGTTCTTTCTCCCGACTGTGGAGCACACGAGAGCGAGTCGGAGTAGCTGCCATCGTGGGTGGGGATCAGGCAGGAAGTGACCGGTCACCTGTAGTCTGAGGCGGGTGTCCTTGACCTCTGGCAACGTCGGAAAGCGACGTTGTCACGTGGTGTGGAATTTATACATATCATTGCTATTATCCTAAAAAGCGACACATTCATAGCACTATATAGCCTTATATAATATATTTAATAAGTACAGAATATTTAATATACAATTTCAAATAGTAAATAGCTGATATATGAGAGAGAGAGAGATAGGTACTGGGGTTCATGCGGCAAAGCTGTAGAGAGGGAAATCCCCTCTCGGGCCCCACCCAAACGGACTTCATATTTGAGTCTGACCATAGTAGGAAGTTACTTCTAAATTGACTGTAATCGTCTGGCAGGTGTAAGATAAACAAAATATGGCCATATGCAGGGTATTGTGGAAGATGGGCATAGCTTTGGGAAATAATATATTAAGAAATGCTTCGTAAAACATGGGCAACACTACGGTTTTATAAGTCTCCACCTGACAAAGCACATACCCCCCACCTCCCTGCACACCTAACCAAGCACATAACGGCCCTCACCCCCCCAATCTTTTCTTTTAAAGGTGGGAGTAAGGAGAACGCCTTGAGAACCCATAAAATGGGCCCTTCAGATTCCTTGTGCAGGTTGCATTGAAATCTATGGAAAAATTATTTTTGCTACTTTTTCATTAAAAAAAAAATAACTACTTAAGACACAGCATTCTGCCTATCAAAAGGCACCAGTTCACTATAAGACACATAACATTGTGAAATTTCATGACTTTGTAGGGAATACTTTCTGAGTTCTGGCCCGGAAACGAAATCTCAACCCCCAGGCAGCCGCCCTGCCACCCAGCAGTTATTGATCCCAGTGATAACAACATACTCCTCAGACTCTGTCAGGTGGAGGGTATAATGTTGATCTACATGGCTTCAATTCTCAATCATTACCTAACTACATTTACTGAAGACCTATACCAAGCTATGGTTACTGAAAACCTTATGAGGAAAACCTTATGGAAGACCAATTTCCCCAGTTATTTCATCTATTCACAAGCGAAGGTGTGACGAAGAAAGAACCTGTATTTTTACACAGGAAAAATCATCAGAGAAATTACCAATATGCCGCGAATCGAACCCGGGACTCTGAGGTGAGAGCCAGGCAGCATACCACTACACCACGACCAGGTAAAAGTTAACTCATGTTGTCACAATCTTGTAACCAACGTCCCTCCGCCCCCCACTGTGGGCCTGAAGAGGGTGAGTTAACCCCCTGGCACTCGGGCAAGTAGATGCTTTTAATCTATACCAAGCACTTACGGCAAGTCAGAATGAAGAGAGAACCTGTATTTTTACACAGGAAAAATCATCAGAGAAATTGCCAATATGCCGGGAATCGAACCCGGGACTCTCAGGTGAGAGCCAGGCAGCATACCACTACACCACGACCAGGTAAAAGTTAACTCAAGTTGTCACAATTTTGTTACTGAAAGCCAGGCAGCATACCACTACACCACGACCAGGTAAAAGTTAACTCACGTTGTCACAATCTTGTAACAAGATTGTGACAACGTGAGTTAACTTTTACCTGGTCGTGGGGTAGTGGTATGCTTACAAGATTGTGACAACGTGAGTTAACTTTTACCTGGTCGTGGTGTAGTGGTATGCTGCCTGGCTCTCACCTGAGGGTCCCGGGTTCGATTCCCGGCATATTGGTAATTTCTCTGACGAAGGTGTGACGTTGCCGAATCATTCACACATAACTCACTCCAATACTGCCAATAGGACTGAATGAATGAGTGCTGCCGAAGAAAGAAAAATGCGGTTAAGGTGAGGTTGTGTTTCGTGGGGTGAATGAACAGGTGGATGAGTGGGTAGGTAAATATGTTGCTCACCAGATAGCAAGACAGGAGATGGACTTATACCGCTTGTAATCATATAATATGTCTTTCTTACCAGAATTTTAGTATATTGTTTAGAAGACGATGGACAAATATTTCAATATATATGGTACACTTGGGTCATTTTACAGAATTCTGCTAAAACTTCAAAATAATTTCTTTACATGGAAGTGAAGGTGTGTCAATGCACGTAATAATAAACCTAATTGGATACATGAAACTATTATTACACGAGAGAGAGAGAGAGAGAGAGAGAGAGAGAGAGAGAGAGAGAGAGAGAGAGAGAGAGAGAGAGAGAGAAGCTTTAGATCTCCAATTCATCCACTTTGTAAATCAGTGCTTTGGTGGGGGTAAGGAGAGTATTTCTGTGTATGTATGGGGGGGGGAGGTGGACATGTTCGATTAACCTACCCTTTAGTTGCACACTATTGACATTCTCCCTGTTTCTTTATTAGCATTCACGGTTGTGTCCGTCCCTGTGGCGTAGGGGACAAAATCTAGCCACATGATGGGATGGTACCACCACTCTGCGAGCAGGTTGTGTTAGGAAAAATTCTGCCATCGTATTCCCTGCGTGCCGTAAAAGGCGACTAAAAGGGACGAGCTGAAGGGACTAGGGACCCCCTCCTCTGTATTTTTAGTTCCTACAGTGAGACAGGGCATAGAAAGAGAAGGGGGATTGAGTTATCCCAGTACCCTGAAGACTGGGTCTATGAATGTGCGTGGATGTTGTACACTTCAGGCTAAAAGGGAGAAGATTGGGATAATGTTTGTGAGAAGAAGCTTGGAAGTGTTAGCTTTGAGTGAAACAAAGATGAAAGAGAAAGGTGAAACTACTGTACTGTAAGTTTGGAAGTGTGACTGAAAGGAGGTCAGGTGTTGATACAGGAAGAGTGAGAGAAGGAGTGGCCTTGATAGTGAGCCCAGAAGTGCAGCAGTGTGTAACTGAATGGAAGGTGTCATCGAGACTGACGTGGGTGTAAGCGAAACTTGGACGTGAGCTGTGGGTTTTTGTGAGTGCATATGGGTTTGGTAGGGAAAGGGATGAAGAAGTGAGGGAGTTATTCTGGAATGATGAATGTTTGCAGAGTCTTGGAGCAAATGTGAATGTGGAAATGATGGGAGATCTGAATGCTAGAGTGGGAAATGTAGCAGTTGGTTTCGTTGGTATGCATGGTGTGCCTGGAATAAATTTATAATGGGGAAAGTGTGATACGGATGTCTGTTGAGCAAGGGACGGTGATTGGAAATACCTTGTTTGGGAAAAAAGATATAAGTATACATGGGTAAGACAGGAAGGTGGAAGAGTTGCTGATAGAGCACTGATGAACTATGTGGTTGTCTCAAGGAATTTAGGAGAAAAATTCCTAGATATGAATGTTTTGAGACAGGAGGGTGGAGGTATGTCTGACCAGTACCTGGTGGAGGGAAAGATGAGGATAGGAATGAGGTGGGTGAGATCAAGGAGACTTAGGTATGATAGGAAGGTTTTGAAAATCAGTGAGCTGGATAAAAGACAGAATATGATATAGTATCAGGAAAAGTTGAAAGATGAGTGGAACGCAGTGAACGATCAGGAAAATGGCGGTGTGGGAAAAGAATGGCAGTTCTTTAAGTGTGCTGTAGTGGGGTATGCGGAAGAGGTGTGTGATGTAAGACGAATAGGTAGTGGTGTAAGAAAAGGAAGTGGATGGTGGTGTGAGGAAGTAAGTATGGCTGTAGCTGAGAAGAGACGTGCATATGAAGTGTGGCTGTAGAGGAACGATGAGGTGTCGTATGAAAGATATAAGGAAAAGAGGAATATGGGGAGAAGGGGATTGGACGATGCTAAAGTGGCAGGAGATGAGAGGTGGGCTAGGCGGTTGACAGAATTTTGAATAGAAAAAGAAAATGTATTGGAAGGAGGTGAGGAGAGTGCGAAGGGAAGAGTCTGGGAAGGACAAGCGTGTAAAAGCAGAGGATAGAAAGATGGTAATTGAGATGGATGCTGTAAGGAAGTGATGGGCAGAGTATTTTGAAAGACAGTTAAATGCAGAGGAGGAAAGGAAGGCTGAGACTGTGGCAGATGGAAGGGTGCAAGGAATAAATGTGTTTGAAGAGCTGATTGATTCTTTGATCACGACTGAGGAAGTGCAGGAGGCAGTCAAGGAGATGAAAGCAGGAAATGGTGTAGGTATGGATGGGTGTCCTATGGAATGTCAGAAAGGTGGTGGAGCTACTATTGTTGAGTAGTTAGTAAGATTGCTGAATGTGTGCTTTGTGAACGGTATGATGCTGACTGACTGGGCAAGTACATGTGTGGTTACGCTGTATAAATGTAAGGGTGATAAGTATGGCTTTACCAGTTTTAATGGTACAAGTCTATTGAGTGTTGTAGGTAAGGTGTATGGTAGAATGTTGATTAAGAGAGTCAGAGAGGATAAAAAGGAGTGATTGGTGATGAGCAGTGTGGCTTTAGGAAAGGGAGGGAATGCATGGATCAGGTGTTTGCTGTGAGACAGGTGTGTGGAAAGTATTTGGCAAAAGGTAAGGATGTGTTTTGGATGTTCATGGATTTATGGATATCATATGGTGAAATTGATAATGAGGATTTGTGAACTGTTTTCAGACTCTTTGGACTTGATGGCAGTTTGTTACAAAGAGTGAAAAGTTTTTATGAATATAGTAGAAAGTGAGTAAGAATGGGATATACTGTGAGTGATTGGTTTCCCGTGAGAGTGGGGTGTGTGATGTCGCCTTAGTTGTGTACTATTTATATGAATGGTGTTGTAAGGGAGGTGAATGAACAAGTGTTAGGTGAAGGCTTGAGTCTAATGAATGCTGATGGTAGAGAGTGGAATCTGAATCAGCTGCTGTTTGCAGATGACACGGCACTGGTGGCTGACTCGGAGTGGTTGAGATAGTTGGTGGAGGAGTTTGGAAGGGTAGGTGAAAGGAGGAAATTCAGAGTAAATGAGAATAAGAGTAAAGTGATGATGTATGAGGTTGGTAGACGGTAGGAGGATGAATGTAGTTTTGAATGGTGAGTTGTATGAGGAGGTAGAGTGTTTTAAGTATTTAGGGTCACATGTTGTGGATGGAAAAATAGATGTAGAGGTGAAGTTTAGAATGAATGAAGTAGGAAAGGTGTTGGGAGTAATGAAAAAAGTGTTTAGATGCCGTTAGCTTAGAATGGATGTAAAAACAAGGCTGCATGAGGGTGTAGTCGTACAGGCTGCATTTTATGGGGCTGAAACTTGGATTTGGGGTGTAGCAGAAAGGAAGAGTTTGAAATGTAATGTACATGAGGTGTCTGTGGAGTATGTGTGGAATGACGCATATGGATTGAGTGAGAAAAGATGAAGTGAGAAGGAGAACAGGAGTTATGCGGGAGATGGCTGATCGAATTGAGCAGTGGTGTTGCAATGGTTTGGGCATATGGAGAGAATGGATGAACAGCGATTGGTGAGAAAGATAACTGAATTGCATGTGAGAAGTGTAAGGCTGAGAGGAAGACCACAAATAGGATGGATGGACAGTGTAAAAAGAGTGTTAGATGCAAGTGGGATGTCTGTAGAACAAGGAGGAGTGGCTGGACGTGATGGGGATGACTGGAGAGAAATTGTGAATGAATACATGGTGATGCACCTGTGAGGTGATATTCTCCCACATTTGGTCTGATCAGCTGATCAGGTCAGGTGTGGGTAAGGGTATGGGTTCATCATGATGTGGCAGGGGTAAACCAGCTCTGCTGTTGGGCCCTCCTGCAGATGTCACTGATTACACTGTGCAGTTGACCCTGGTGCGGTGTGGTATGGTGAGGATCTGTCCCTTCTCCCCTTCCAGCTAAGATATGAGTAAATGTGTGTGTGTGTGTGTGTGTGTGTGTGTGTGTGTGTGTGTGTGTGTGTGTGTGTGTGTGTGTGTGTTTGTGTGTGTGTGTGTGTGTGTGTGTGTGAATGAGTAAATTGGACGTGTGTCGTCCTGTCTCAGCTATCCCCCTTTCTTTGGAGGAAGAAGCCTAGGACTATCTACTGTAGTCATTCAGGCACCACTAAAGCCTGCATCACACACACTACGATAGCCCCCGATCACAGCCAATCTTTTCAAAAAATTTGAATTTTTTCTGAGTCGGCCAACATCATCTGTTTATCGTGTAAAAAGATCGCCTCAATATGTCATTTTCAAGGGGGTGTCTTACGGGTCGGTAATCGTCATCTGTGGTCGGCCAAGAAATAGTGCATGCACTATATTTTGGCCGACAATGTGACGAAAAAGAACGTTATATTTTGTGGTGTTACTATCCTGTTGTAATCGAACTACGATCGTGTGGGAATCACCGTTGCCGTCCTGTGATCGGCCAAATTTATCGACCTTGATCTGTGTTCGATCGACACGTCAATAGCACGACCACAACACGATCTTTATACGGTCACAACATGACAACAACGCAACAACAACAAGATAAATATCTTCCCAAAATCGACATCCACAACCACTATACAACAACAGCCAGATCGCTACTCGACAGCTGTAAGAGTCACTCGACTTTAGCACGATCAGCGTCCGATCACAACACAATATCCACACAAGTAACTGCGTGTGTGAAACCGGGTTATCAATGTGGCAGACACGATTGCCATTGGACCTACATGATAACTGTGCAATAACAACTGGATTTCTACACAATATACTGCCATAGTCGTGTATGGTGGCAGATGGGATACATGACTAAAATGCAGCATAGTGTCCCCTGGGACACCCTGCCACTCCCACAAGGAATACAGTATAGTGCCCCCATGAACTCCCGGACACCACCACAAGGAGCCCACAGAGGAGCATCAGCAGCGCACGGGGACTTGGTGCGACAACGGCCTGAGTCAGCTTGGGCCGCGTAACCCTATGACCCGGAGACCGCCCGCCGTCGCCATAGCAGGAATACTGCACTACCTTCCAGGCGAGCCTTCAGTAAACCAGCTAAGGGGTGGAGCTGCCTATCCAGCTCCTGCCAGCACCCCAAAAGAGACGGCCAGTAGCCGCTCCTGCCTTTGTCAGGAGACGGCCAGTAGCCTCTCTGAAGGTGTCTTCCTCTTTGAGACGGTCAGTAGCCGCTCGCTCCATGCTAAGGAAACGGCCTGTAGCCGTCCTGAGGGTAATCAGGAGACGGCCGGTAGCTGCTCCCACCTTCGCCAAGAGACGACCTCCGATCGCTCTGAAGGTTTACTTCCGGATACGGCTGGTAGCCGCTCCAAACCCCTCCTGAAGGAGACGGCCTGTAGCTGCTCTCACCTTTGTCAGATGGCCTGTAGCCGCTCCGAAGGCGTTCCCCCTGAGACGGCTGGTAGCCGCTTACCCCTCGCTAAGGAGATGTCTGGTAGCCGTTCTGAGGGTAATGAGGAGATGGCTGGTAGCCACTCCTGCCTTCGTCAGATGGCCAGCAGCCACTCCGAAGATGTCCCCCCTGAGTCGGCCTGTAGCCGCACTACACCCCTCCTACAGGAGTTGGCCTGTAGCCACTCTACACTCCTCCTGCAGGAGTTGGCCTGTAGCCGCTCCCGCCTTCATCAGATGGCCTGTAGCCGCTCTGAAGGTGTCCCTGGGTTTGCTGGCAGTCACTCACCCTCTCAGGTCATGGCCAGTAGCTGGGCCTTGGCGGCTTGCACCCACACCTCTAGGAAGCCACAGCCAGTAGCCAGGCCCTATGGCAGGAAGTGGCCGAGAGCCGCCCCGCCGCCTAAGCTTGTCGCCTGTTCCCTGACCCCCAGTGCAGAGGGCGTAGAGGACCTCTCCTCCCTACGACTGGCTCTGGAGGAGACTCACCTGACGGACCCTGACGCAGACCGGTGCCTCAGCCCCTGCCTGTTGGCACTGCCCAGCCCTGGGGACCGCAGTCCCCGGGAACCCCAGACCATCCCCAGAACGCCGGGACAGGAACTCCCTACACCTCGACGGTGGAGGACCTCCCCCTCCGTCAGGAGCCTGAATGACCGGTTTAGGCAATTGTTTGGCCCTAGCCCTGAGGGCCGCACGCCTGTCCCTAGCCTTGAGATTAAGGGACCCTTCGCCACCCACAGCCCCGGATGAGAGCAGATGCCTCTGCGCATGATCCCATGCCCCCTGAGCACGGAGTCTCCTGGTTGTGCCCACCCCCGTCAGTAGTGGAGCTGTGTTGCCCCTCAGCCGCACCCTTGGCACCAAATTGACCATAGTGACTGTAACTGTGCATTGATAGTGGTCAAGCATTGATGAGGCAGAATAGTGAATTGACAGTGGTAGACCAAAGTGTTGGAAAGAACAGACACAGTGAACTACCATCCAGTAATTAGATAAACACCAAAGCAGTGGAGTGAGTGATGGTAATTGATCAAAAGCAACCTACGAGTAGAACATAACAAAGTGAACATGCTACCAATAGACTCTACCTCATACTACCATAATCCTAATTAGACCCCAGTGCCTTACACCCCCCCCCCAGTGAGAAATAGCTCTAGCATCTCCACTCGCTTAGAGACCCTGGACTATACCAATTTAGAATATTCCGCCTCCAGTGTTGTTTTCACTGTATTCCCAAACAATATCCTGCAAGCTACTATTAACCCTATCTAATTATAAGAGTTTATAATTGCCCAGTAAATCGTGTCAGTAACATCTGCTGATTCCCCTGTCTGACTAAGTGATACACGTGTAAGGTTATTGCCTGTAGTTTTTGTGTCCTGCCTCTCTCTTATTTGTCTAAGGCCCGGTCTCGAAAGAGAGCCCTGCTATACGTTAGGAGTTTAAGGAATGGGAAGCCGAACCTAAAACACCTAGCATTACACTGGTGGACAGCAGTGGTTCTTGACCTGGGCATACGAGAGAGGTAGTCAGGAAATACCAGAAAAATGGCAACCAAACCTCACGTGCAATTGCCAAAGTTCTACCCCGAACAGTACGATGTTCGCACATATCTGACGATCATCAAACCTTTACTAGATATCAGTTTTGAAAATGACCAACAAAAAATTGCAGTTACACTCCCACTGTTGTGCAAAGCGGTGGCTAATATTGAACCAAAAATCGTTCTAGAGCTCATCTGGCAAAATTTCATGAGACTTGTGATCCAAGCCATCACCCCATCACTAGAGAAAGTGGTGGCACTATCCCAACTGGATAGTTTGACTTTTAATGGGAATCTAAATGATACCCTAATTCGGGCAAGACGCCTGGTCACCACTGCTTACCTGGAGGCAGATGATGAAATCCGGGAACAGCATACTTTTAACACTCTCCTGAGAGTTCCCCAGTGATGTAAAAGAACACTTTACGATCCATGACCCGACTGGAGACATGGATAGAGACATCCAACTAATACAGCGCCTCCTGACCTCCTGCCCTGCACCCCAGCAGATCAATGTGGTAAAAAGTTTCCCACCAAAATTCCCGCTCCCCCAGTCAAGCCACGTCTGTCTATGCCCCACACCAGCACCACCCCAGCGCCTAGCCCACCTAGGGCACACCCAACACACTGGCGTCCCACCCACAGTGAGAACCCCAACCTTATCCTAGTGAATCCCTGGGAATTCTTGGCATGCAGCTCCAGATGCCCACTGCACGATATCCGGAACCAGTTGAAGGCTTCACGTCAGAAAACTACCACCCCAGGCCAGCGCAAAGTCTCCTCTCTAGAGGACGAGGCAGCAGAGGACGAACCTGCATCTGTGGAGGAGACTGATTCTGTGGAACAGGAGCTGGAGCAAGAAGAAGGAGGCCCCAGACAGCTGGATTTTTAGGCCCACCCCTGCACAATCCCAAGGTGGTGGGGGCCATTTCCCCCAAACATCGCCCCCCAGTTTACCCCCAAGATGAAGCTGAACTGGGCGAAAGCCAGACTTCTGGTCGATACGGGAGTGACCAGATCCTGCCTTTATAGCCATTACTTCTCCCACCACAAATCGACCTTTGGCCCATTCTACCCCACAGCTACTTACCTTGTGGATGCGGGGGATGGCCCCCTCCCCATCAGTGGGGAGACACGGGTCCTAAGAGTCGACACCCACCAACCGATGTCAACCCAGCACCAGTTTATAATTTTCGACTCTTCCTGCTGGAATTACGACGGGTACCTGGGGCTGGACCTGCTGTAGAAGCTAGGGGCCACCATAGATTGCCGCAACAGACAGCTCCAGTTCCGTGCACCGCCCGACCCTCCCCCCCCGGGCCGTCTGCACCTGCATGCCATGGCCCCGGCCAGAAGACTCCACCCCCCCTTCCTTCCTCTTCCCCCCCTCCCCCTCTTATTCCCCCACCCCCTCCCCCTCTTATTACCTTCCACCACCCCCCCTCCCTCTTTTCCTGCCACCTTTTCTGCCGCCATCACCATTCCCCCCCATCATGAAGCCTGGGTGCCCCTCAACCGGCCCTCCGGCCCCTCTGTCCTATGCTCCCCACTCCTGCTGCCGGGAACCCTCTCGGCCTGCCTTCTGCCTCTGACTTTCCTTGCCCCGCATTGTACGGCAGTCCGAATCGCCAACCTCGTCCCTTCACCCCTCACCCTCCCTAAAGGGCTCATAATCGATGAGATGGAGGAAGCCGAGAACTGCGCCTCTTCTCCCTCCTACTTCCCCGCCCCCCTGCCCCCAATTCCCAACCATCTCCCTGCCTATCAGTCGGACACCTTTCGCCGCCTCCTCCTGGATTTCCAGTATCTGTTTGCAGCAGGGCCAGCGGACATCAGACACACCACCTACCTGGCTTACAAAATTCATACAACGGGCCCGTCTATCCGACAGCCATCCTGATGAAAGAATCCCAAACAGCGGGAAGAGGAAGACCGCCAGGTGCAGGAGATGATCGAAGCTGGAGTCGTCTCCCCCTCCACCAGCCCCTGGTCCTTCCCTATCATCCTCGGGAGGAAGAAGGATGGCACAATGTGGTTCTGCGTCGACTACCACCAACTTAACGACGTAACTACCGAAGACGCCACTCCAATCCCGCTTATAGACGATTCTCTGGATTCCCAGTATGGAGTGTCCTGGTTCTCTACCCTGGACCTCCAGTCAGGGTATTGGCAGGTTCCCGTGCGACAGGAAGATCGAGGTAAAACTGCTTTCTCGACTAGTAAAGGGAAACATTACAAGTTTAATGTCCTGCTGTTCGGTCTCTGCAAAGCCCCCGCCACCTTCTTCAGGTTAATGGAGTCCGTCCTCAGCAGTCTCATGTGGGAAAGATGCCTCGCATACTTGGATGACATCATTGTTTTCAGCCAAACCTGGGCCGACCACCTTCAGCGCCTCCGCCGGGTTTTTACCAGGATCCAACAGGCAGGCCTCAAACTCTGGCCCATCAAGTGCATTCTAGCCGCCAGAACCATCTCGTTCCTGTGGCATGTCATCTCCCAGGCAGGAATATCTCCCAACCCTGACAAGCTCCGTGCTATTGCAGATATACCCCACCACAGGACGTACACGGCGTCAGAGCCTTCCTCGGCTTGACATCCTATTACTGCCATTTCGTGAAGGGGTTTACCCACAACGCCAAACCACTCCACGAGCTGACCCATAAGGAGGAACCATTCCTCTGGATGGGGGAGAGATGAGCTGCCTTCCATCAGCTTAAAGACAAACTCGTTTCCACCCCCATCATGGCTTTTCCCGACTACGCCCTTCCCTTCCACCTCTATACCAACGTCTCCCTCCTTGCCCTAGGCACTGTGTTGGGACAAGTCTAAGAGGGCCACGAGCACATTATTGCCTGTGCCAGCCGTACTCTGAATCAGGAGGAGAAAATCTATGGCGCCATCAAGCAAGAATGTTTGGGCATAATCTGGGCCCTCGAACACTTCCGGGCATATCTCTCTGGGACCCAAGTCACCATCATTACGGACCACCAATCCCTCCAGTGGTTATGACAGTCTGACACCCGCAACGCCCAACTCATCGGTAGGGTGCAAAACTCTGGAGGAGTTCAATTACAAGATCTCATACCCACCCGGCAAACTCCATACCAACACAGACGCTCTCTCTCGGCTTCCCATCCACGCAGCCCAGCCAGAACCAGACCTCCTCCAGCAGTGGCACCGCAAGAAGTGACCACCTTGGATTCCTCACCCACTTTTCAAAAAACTGTATTGGCAGGGCGATCACTTCTTGACCCCCTCCAGTCATATTCTCCTAGCCCCTGACACCACCCTCGATGCCCTACGACACCTTCACACTCACAAAGGCATTCACCTGGGTACAAAAAAACTGCTGCAAGTTTTCAACAACGCATACTGGGCGCCCAACCCTTCCGCCCTCGAAAAAGAAATCATCCAAAGCTGCCACTCCTGTGCCCTTGGCAAAGACATTACATGCTCCGCAGGACCATCGGGCCATATCACCGCCCACAAACCCTGGCAGCTGTTACCAATTGATGTGGTACGGACCCTGCCTCCAAAATCAGGCTATAGATACGTCATCACGTTCATAGACACATATTCCAAGTTCGTCGTGGCCTGTCCAGTGAAGGAACACCAAGCTGTCACAGTAGCCAATGCCCTCCTTCGGCACATTTTTCCCTACTTTGGCATTCCCCAAGTGATCCACTCAGATACCCGAATGCACCGACAAGACCTGGGAGGAACTGGCCAATATTTTCGGGTACAACATCTCCCATTCCTCCCCCTACTGGCCACAGGAAAATGCAGTGTGCAAGTGCAGCCATTGTACCCTCATGATTCAGCTCCGCACATGAATAGAAGCCGCTAAGGACAATGACTGGCCCACCCATGTAAAAATCGTACAATGGGGCATCAACTCCTGCCCCTGAGAGGACAGAATTTCGCCATATGAGCGAGTATTCAGAGAGACACCCCTCCTGCTGCCCCTTCGGCAGGATCTGCAACCGCCCACCTCCGCTCCCATGACGGACCCACTGCGCCACCTCAAGCGCCATTTGACCCACCTCCAACACAACCTAGACCTCAGCCCCAGCACAGCCTCCAACCCCTACAAACCAGGTGACACTGTCATGATCGCCCAGCTCCCCACCCCTCACAAACCCGCACCCCGCTTGACAGGATCCCACACCATCACTCGCGACCCCAACCCCTATCAGGTCACTGTTGACTACCACAGCGCCCCTCGCACCCTCCGAAACTGGCACATGCGCCCCTTCCGCGCTCCTGCCCCCACCGCCCCGGCCCCATGCCCTGTCCCACCCTCTACCCCAGCGCCAACCCCCCTCCTACCTACGAATGCTACATCTCCTCCCCATCTCCCTCCCTCTCCCCCTCCCCTGCCACTTCCGTTTCCCCAGCCACCACACTGCATCACACCTCACCTGACAACTCTCCTGCACCACCAACACCCTGTCGCTCCCCCACCCCTTCTCTACCAGCCACCCACTCCCCCGCGCCCAGCACCACATGTCCCACCCTCACCCCCACACCTCCACCTCCGCCCTCACCCACTGCCGCCCCCACCCCCTCCAACCCACTGCATCCCTCACCCCCACTCCAAACTCCCTGCCCCCCACCTCAACCACCTCCCACCCAACCGCATGCGCCCCATGCGCCTCACGCTCACACCAACCCCGCACACCCATGCCACCACCCACACCGACCCTCAAAACAACCACACCCGCTCCGGGTGCCTCTCCTGCCCACCCACCTGATACAACCACTCCCCCACCCCACCCGCCTCGCCACAAAATCACACTCCCACCCATGCCCTAAACCACCTCACCCTCATGCTACATCAAGCCCAAATCCCAGCCACCTATACTCCCCAGAAACAGTAAGCCGCATTATCTCGGCATAAAACCCGACACTTACCATCCGTCTCAAGCATTCAGCATCACACCACACCACGGGCAACAACTACCACCATGAAGATACGGCGAGCTGTATGGGCACCGTCATTCAGATGCAACCAACGAGTCCGAGGACCACACCATCTCCTCCAACTCCTCCACTCTTCCACCACCACATCCACCCTCTTCCTCACCTGTGACGCAGAGCAGGATGAGAACACCACCACCACAGCCTGGCACACCCTCCTCTGACACCTACAGCCAGTCTACACCACCCATGATATGCAAGTCTACCACCTCCAGTCATGGAGACGTGACTTTTTCCCAGGAGACGGTGGTAAAATGCAGCATAGTGCCCCCTGGAACACCCAGCCACCCCCACAGGGAATACAGCATAGTGCCCCCATGAACACCCAGACACCCCCACAAGGAGCCCACGGAGGAGCAGCAGCAGCGCACAGGGACTCGGTGTGACAACGGCCTAAGTCAGCCTGGGCCGCACGCCACTATTACCCGGAGCCCACCCGCCGTCGCCATAGCAGGAATACTGCACTACCTTCCGGGCGAGCCTCCACCAACCAGTTAAGGGGTGGAGCTGCCTATCAAGCTCCTGCCAGCACCCCAGAGGAGACGGCAAGTAGCCGCTCCCGCCTTCATCAGGACACAGCCAGTAGCCTCTCTGAAGATGTCTTCCTCTTTGAGTCGGCCAGTAGCCGCTCGCCCCTCGCTAAGGAAACTGCCTGTAGCCATCCTGAGGGTAATCAGGAGACGGGAGGTAGCCGCTCCCACCGTCGCCAAGAGACGACCTGTGATTGCTCTGAATATGTCCTTATGGAGACGGCCGATAGCCGCTCCAAACCCCTCCTGAAGGAGACAGCCTGTAGCTGCTCCCACCTTCGTCAGATGGCCTGTAGCCGCTCCGGAGGTGTTCCCCCTGAGACGGCCAGTAGCTGCTCACCCCTCCTGAAGGAGACGGCCAGTAGCTGCTCACCCCTCCTGAAGGAGATGGCCAGTAGCCGCTCTAAAGGTGTCCCCCCTGAGTCGGCCTGTAGCCGCTCTACACCTCTCCTGCAGGAGTCGGCCTGTAGTCGCTCTCTCCTTCACCAGACGGCCTGTAGCCGCTCCGAAGGTGTCCCTGGGTTTGCTGGCAGTCACTCACCCTCTCAGGCCATGGCCAGTAGCCGAGCCTTCGCGGCTTGTAGCCGTGCCCCTAGGAAGCCACGGCCAGTAGCTGGGCCCTACGGCAGGAAGTGGCTGAGAGCCGCCCTGCTGCCTAAGCTTGATGCCTGTTCCCCAACCCCCAATGCAGAGGGCATCAAGGAGTATTGGAGAGGCCCTGTAGTCTCCCCCGGCCTCTGTTCCTTACAACTGGTTCTGGAGGAGACCCATCTGATGGACCCTGATGCAGACCGGTGCTGCAGCCCCTTCCTGTCGGCACCGCCCAGCCCTGGGGACTGCAGTCCTCGGGAACCCCAGACCATCCCCAGAATGCCTGGGTGGGAACTTCCTACACCTCGACGGCAGAGGACCTCCCCCTCCGTCAGGAGCCTGAACGACCAGTTCAGGCAATTGTTTGGCCCCAGCCCTGAGGGCCACACTCCTGTCCCCAGCCCTGAGAGTACGGGACCCTTCGCCACCCACAGCCCCGGATGAGAGCAGACGTCCCTGCGCGTGATCCCGTGCCCTCAGAGCACGGAGTCTCCCGGTCATGCCCAGCCCCGTCAGTAGCGGAACTGTGTTGCCCCTCAGCTGCACCCTTGGTGCCAGATTGACCATAGTGACTGTAGCTGAGCAGTGACAGTGGTCAAGCAGTGACGAGATGGAATAGTAAATTGACAGTGATAGACCAACGTGTTGGAAAGAAGAATAGACACAGTGAACTACCATACAGTAATAAGATAAACACCAAAGCAGTGGAGTGAGTGATGGTAATTGATCAAAAGCAACCTAAGAGTAGGAAATAACAATGTAAACACACTACCATTAGACTCTACCTCGTACTACTATAATCCTAATTAGACCCCAGTGCCTTACACCCCCCCCCCAGTGAGAAATAGCTCTAGCATCTCCACTCGCTTAGAGACCCTGGACTATACCAATTTAGAATATTCCACCTCCAGTGTTGTTGTCACTGTATTCCCAAACAGTATCCTGCGAGATACTGTTAACCCTATCTAATTATAAGAGTTTATAATCGGCCAATATATCATGTCTGTAACACCTGCTGATTCCTCTGTCTGACTAAGTAATACTGGTGTAAGGTTATTGCCTGGAGTTTTTGTGTCCTGCCTCTCTCTTATTTGTCCAAGCCCCGGTCTCGAAAGAGAGCCCCGCTATACGTTAGACATTTAACCCTTTAACCGCGGGTGTCATTCCAGAATGACAGTGACAAAACTGGACCAAACCGCGGGTGTCATTCTGAAATGATCGTGAATATTTTGAACACCGCACGTTTTCCCGGCGCGCAAATATTCTCACGCAAGAGTAGCTGTCGAGTTCTTTCATGCCAGCCATCCCACACCTCCCTCCTCCAACCCCGAGGGGCCCCTCCCCACCCCTGCCCTGACCCGCGTCAGTCAGTATCTGTCCAGCTCTGTGCGTGATAATGGTGCTCCGTCCCGACTCATCGTCACTCGCTTCCTCCTCTACAATGATTAGTGCTAGTGTTCCCTCTACCTCTACACCGGTAAAGGAACTGCCGACAGCGAGGCAGAAGGGGTTGAGCACTCCTGAAATTAGAACTGAGCTGGACAAAACTGTAAGTACTACTCTTGATTGTGGCAGTGAAAGTGACACACTCACAGCAAGCAGTGATGATTTGGCAGTGATTGGTGGTGAACCATTTTCCATTGATAGTGACAGTGATGAAAGTGATCGTGTTGATTCCCCCCCACCACCCCCAACTTACTCTGGGAAAGGAAAGGCTCCTATGGGCAAATCTGGTATTGCACGTGGGAAGGGAGTGAAGCGCAGGCTCATGTCTCCCACACCAGGCCCTAGTACGCATTTCCCATCAATTTCCCGTTCCCCTAGCCCAATTGCCCTCACATCATCATCATCATCATCTGTCGTGCCCTCTCCTCAGTCTACATCATCTGAGGAGTACGAATTACCAAAGCCTGCAAAGCGAGGGAAGGCAGGCCGTGCAGGCCGTGCAGGCAGGCCTAGAACAAAGGGGATGCGTGGCAGTTGGAGGGCAAAGCTGGGCGATAAGCGAGGCGATAAGCGAGGTGATAAGCGGGGTAGAAAGGGTCAAGTTTCACCACGCACCAGGTCAGAAACCCCCCCGCCTGCCCCCCGCTCAGTTCCCTCACCCGTGCCACCCCCCCACTCACCGCCCCCGCACTCACCCCCCTTCCCGTTGCCTCCTGCCTCACCCACCTCCCGCTTGCCTCCTGCCTCACCTCCTGCCTCACCCATTGCCTCTACATCAGCTCCTTCTCACGGGGAAACGAGTGGAATGCAACCTGCCCCTGCCACTGAACCACGCACAGGGCAAGTGGATGCATTTGTTTGGTCTGACGGTGGAGAATTCCAGCCACACAATCCACCGTTTGATATGACAAATGCTGGAATACAGCCTGCCTTCCCATGCAACGCAGGTGATGAGTTTGTTGATTACTTCCTGGCCTTCCTTGATGATGAAATTGTGCAGCATGTCAGCGATGAGACCAATAGGTATGCAACTCAGTGTGCAGCAGAAGGGCTGGGACCTATTGGCTCACCAAAGCAAGTGTCGTGGTTGCCTGTCGGGATCAGAGAGCTGTATGTTTTTTTTGCACTCATGTTTTTGATGCCCCATATAAAGAGACATGAGTTGGAGGAGTACTGGCTCGTGGATGACATAACTACTATCCCCATATTCGGGAAGTATATGTCACGGGATCGGTTCCGACAGCTGCTTGGATACCTGCACTTCGCTGACAATGACAACCCGTCCCAAACTGTCCCTTTATGGAAAGTGAGGGATTTTCTCAACAGGATTAGGGATCGATTTATGCGATTTTTCAGGCCTATGCAGAAAGTCGTCATAGACGAGTCCCTGGTATTGTTCAGAGGACGTCTCAAATTCATGCAGTACATCCCCAGCAAACGCCACCGCTTTGGGATAAAGTTCTTTGTGCTGTGTGACTGTGAGACGGGGTATATACTGGATTTTGTCATTTACTCGGCTAGCACAATGGATGTGAACAGGAAAGACCCCCTTGGCTTCTCTGGCTCCGTTGTAAAAGTGCTGATGGAGAGGTATTTTGGTGGTAATCATGTGCTGTACACAGACAATTATTACACAGCACCGAAACTCTCCAAATACCTTGCTGAACACGGCATTGGCACTGTTGGCACTGTACGGAGCTATAGGAAAGAGTGGCCTAGTTTCCCCGAAGCATCATCATCATCCAGGGGAGATGTTCACCTGAAGAAGTCAGACAAGCTTCTTGCGATCAGGTGGCATACAAGAAGGTCGTCAATATGATCAGCACCATCCACAAGGGGGAATTGAAGAGAACTGGGAAGGTCAGCTACAGGACGGGAGAGCCAATCATGAAGCCTGATGCCGTCATTGATTATAATGTAAATATGAGACTCGTTGATAAGTCTGATATGATGATTGGCGAAATCGACTGTCTCAGGAGAAACACCCGATGGTACAGGAAGGCTTGCCTGCACATGCTCGATATGTGCATGCTCAATGCCTTCATTCTTTATAAGACACAAGTCGGGGGCATAAGGCAACCATCACTGAGACAGTTTTCCAAGACTGTCGTGCAGCAGCTACTTGCACGATTTGGTCAGGTGACGGCATTGATCCCGAGGCGACACTCTGACACACAACCTGACCGTCTTGAGTGCCGCAATTACATGAGCCGGCACCAGCTTGTGAAATTGCCTCCTAAAGCAGGCGGCAGGTTGTCACAGGGCCGCTGCAGAGTATGTTCAACCACCACACGGAGGCCTACGACGAGAAAAATGAGCACACACCAGTGCCTTGAATGCCAAGTCGCTCTATGTGTAACTCCATGCTTTGCCGGGCACCACTCTCTGAGTAAATACTGAAAGTGACAGTGATATATAGTGATGCGACAGTGACGTGCTTTGCCAATAATTGTATAATGGATAATGTAGTAGTAAGGGATATTTTGCCTAGAAAATAAAGGAAATATTGGCCAGTATAATAAGTGATACTGTAATAAGAGAATCTGCGGCACTTGTGGAATTCTGCGGCACTTATGTAATTCTGTGATGCGCCAGTGACGCAATATAGTAATAAGTGCATTGTAAATATAATGTACATTGCCCATATTATATGTAAAATAATATTAGAAGTTAGAAAGAATGAAAAGATCGCATGAAACGTCAGTTAGCGGGTGCCGCCGCAGTGAAGTGAGGCGCAGCAGCAGTGAAGAGCGGGTGCAGCCGCAGGGAAGTGCCTTTTACCTACCTCAGTGAACACAGAGTGGGTGTTTATCGTATGTACGGTGTTCATATATGTTTATATTACTATTATGAGAGAGTGGTTGGCATTTGGTACTGGTGTGTGGGGCGTAAAATAGTTATTTCACACCCCTCACTTCTAACGGCTCTCCCCGTCCTGTGAAAGTCAACGAAGTCATGAAACCTACATCAATGGAAAGCTGAAGGTTTGTACTTTCTAATGGTACCTATTTTTTTCTCTAGCTTTATTCTGTGCAGAGTTATTAAGGTTTAAAGGTTTGTTTACATTTGGCTGAAACCCCTGCGGGAGAGGACAGTCAGACCAAAACAATACCCGCGGTTAAAGGGTTAAGGAACTGGAAGCCAAACCTAAAACACCTAGCATTACAATGACAAACACCCAATTTGCATACGTCCCACAGGATAGGTGCAAGAGCTCTGTTGGATGTGCACACGACACACACAAGATGCGCACAACACACTCAACAGTGGTGGAACACAGCTGAAGTTTCAAGTTGCTTATCAGCATCTGGTTGTAGTTGAATTGGGCAATGAAGGCTTTGTCGTCTGTCATGTTGCTGGCAAGTTGGTCGAGGACACCCATGTTGGCCTCCATGTTGTCTGTAGTAGCTCCGGTGGTCAAATGAAGTGGGTGGATGACCCTCCCCCTATATTTAAAGGGCCGAAGTTCGTCGTACGGCAGTTGTATCTGTCGTACTATGGTCGTAGTGATCGTTTCTCAATTGTGCGTATGTCGTGTATGACTGTGGGCATGTCGTGAAGAAGTGGTACGACTAACGACCAAATACATACTTATCCTGCTGTTGTCTTGTCAAAAGTGTGCCAGAGTTGAGCGAGAATGCTGGCCTTTAAACGATTTATAGTCTCATGTGTGAGTACCATGTGTGTCAAGTGGATGTCGAATGGGTGTCAAATGGGTGTCGTTTGACCGTCGAGTGGCTATAGTGTGGTGCGAGGATCGTGTGGTGGTCGAGTGATTCATTTCGACTTGGCAAAAAAGTGCAAGTCATCTGCTGTAGTGCGGGAGACGTACTGTGTTTTTTTGTATTTTGTATATTTTTTTTTTGCGAGGAAGAAGGAACCAAAGGCCATGGGCCTCGAATTATTGTTCCTTCCAAGAGAAAGCAAAATACGAGAGAGCCATATTCAAGATCCAATCATTTCGAGATGCCTGGACACACTGCGTTTGAAAGACTGGAGATCATAGGAAGCAGGAAGTTCAGACAGAGGGAGACAGTTCAAGAGTTGACCTGTTGCATAAATGAAGGACTGGGAGTAACGGTTAACTCTTGCATGAGAGAGTTCGACAGAAAAGGGATGAGAGTTTGCTGCTAGACGGGTGCTACATGCCCGTCAAAGAGGTGGACGAATGCATGCAGGCAGTTCAGAGAAGCAGTGACCATTGAAGTAGAACAGAAAAGAGATAAAGTTGCAACAGTCCGGCGAAGAGACAGAGGTTGAAGGGAGTCAGTAAGAGGAGGAGAGTTAATGAGACGAAAAGCCTTAGACTCCACCCTATGGAAAGAGCTGTATGTGGGGAGCTTCCTCACGCATGAGTTGTACTCCACACAAGGGCAGATAAAACCCCTGTATAGAGTCAACAATTGTGCAGGGGTAAAGAATGAACGGAGTTGGCTTAGCACACCAAATGTCTTGGAAATATATTTCACAATGGATGTAATATGATCTTTCCAAGATAAGTCACGAGTAAATGAAACCCCAAGCATGTTCAAGGATGATGCTTGATTAAGTTGAATATTATTAAACGTTATAAAAACAACAAGATTATTTTTACCCCAGTCAGAGATACGAGCCAAGTCAGAAATTAGGTGTGACATAGCCTCATCCTTTATTTCTTGAAGTAACTGCTGATATGGACGTTGTGGGAACCGAATGTAAAGGTGAAGGGTGGAGTCATCAGCTTATGAGTGGATAGGGTTAGATGTACAGCTTAGAAGGTCATTGATGAATAAAAGGAAGAGAGTTGGTGATAGGACAGAGCCCTGAGGAACACCATTATTGAAAGATCGAGGAGAAGAACAATGGCCGTCTACAACAGCGAGTATAGAACGACCCGAAAGGAAGCTAGAGATGAAGGCACAGGTAGATGGATAGAAACCGTAAGAGGGCAGTCTGGAAATTAAGGATTTATGCCAGACTCGATCGAAAGCCTTTTAGATGCCAAATGCAATGGCAAGGCTTTCGCCAAAGTCCCGAAAGGAGGATGACCAGGAGTCTTAAAGTTGGTGAGAAGATCGCCAGTGGAGTGTCCCTGATGGGACCCATACTGACGATCAGAAAGAAGGTTGTGATAGGAGAGATGCTTTAAATTTTTTCTATCAAGAATTGACTCGAAAACTTCTGGGTTGCAGGATGTTAAAGTAATTGACGATAGTTAGATTGTTGTGAATGGTCACCCTTCTTTGGGACTGGCAGAATGAGAGCAAACTTCCAGCAAGAAGGAAAGGTAAAAGTTGATAGACAAAGACGAAAGAGTTTGCCTAGGCAGGGTGTAAGCACCAAAGAACAGTTCTTGAGAACAACAGGAGGGACTCCATCAGGCCCATATGCCTTATTAGTATTGAGTTCTGTGATGACAGAAAATACATCAGATGACGAAATTTTAATGTCAGCCATGAGGAAGTCAGAGGGGGGAAGTGACGGAGGAACAGCACGGGAATCGTCTAAGGTGGAATTGGAGGAGAAAGTCTGACGCGGCCCTAAGGAATTCACACTCAAGGAGGTTCATTGTAACGAAGCCTCATTTTAGCGACTAAGGATATTCTTAAGCAAGGAACTCAGCTTTATTAAGCCCCATTTGATGTTTCAGTGTAGCATCCTAAGGATTTATCACGGAAGTTTATTAACCCTTGCGAATCCCTACCTGACTTTATCAAAATCTCGTATGGTCCATAATATTATGTTTACTACATTTGTGAATGTTCAGTACTGTAGGTAGGTCTTCTCCTTAGTCGTCGTGAGCAACAGTGGCAGTAGTTACTCGTATGTCTAAGAGTTGATTCTGAAATACTTGATGTCTTTATCTGAAGCATCTGCTTCATTAATACTGTTGTTGTTGTTGGCGGTGGTGGTGGTGGTGGTAGTCTTGGTTCATAGTGGTGGTGATGATTTTGTTGTTGTTGCTGTTTTTGTTGCCGCAGGTTCATCTGAATATGAACTCAATAGAGTGAATTTTATAGCTCTCCTTTTATTGAGATCCAGCATTGCCATTTCGGGAGACAGGGTGTTAAGGGACGTTTATAGGAAGACAATGAAACTGCCCAATTATATCGATGTCACATCATGAAGGCTTCCTTCTTTAATACCTCTCGATTATAGGTTTGTTATATGTCAACAAAACATTTCTATCTTGCTGTACTGTCAACAATTCAATGCATGAAGGGTGAAGAAGAATAAAAAACGCATTTGTATTTTATGCTACAAATAAAATGGTATAAAGTACGTTTAAAATTAGGGTCTTGTCGCTTTCACTTTATAGTATATTCATTGCCTAAAAGTTGCAAGAATAGTTGTTAACACCTTTCTGTTACGAGCTGTTAGACAAAAAAAAATAATGTGAACTAATCTGTTTTTATTTTTTTTTTTCTGATTCAGACTTTACATACACCTCATAAGAGTAAAAGGACTTGTGAACTAGTTTTTTCTACTTTGGACTAAAAATGCAATATTAATACACTGTGTAGGCTACCCCTGGACGCCATTTCTACATTATTCATGTTTCCTGCAGATCTATCTATCTATCTATCTATTGCCAGACGCCCCAATTCCGTTTGGGGTGGCCACAAACAAATCGCCTCCAAGTCGCCCTGTCCCCCGCCATTTCACTGCCCTGCTTCCAACTCACACCCCCCTCTCTCATATACCTCTCCACCCCATCCCTCCATCTCATCCTCGGCCTCCCCCTCCCTCTTCCCCCCTCCTCCTCACTCACATACACTCTCTTCGTCAGTCTTTCACCCTCCATCCTCTCCACATGGCCAAACCACCTCAGTGTGTTCCTCATAACGCTTCCTATCACAACCACATCCACACCACAATGCTCCTTTATATCCTCATTCGTCAGCCTGTCTCTCCATGTGACTCCACAGGCTCCTCTTAAATAACTCATTTCCACTGCTCTCACTCTTGACTTGTGTCCTTCCAACAACGTCCAAGCTTCACTTCCATACGTTAGAGTTGGTATCACAATACTGTCATGTAGTAACTTTTTCACTTCCATGCTCACTTCCCTGTTTCTTATCACTGCTTTCAAAGAACCAGCAACCTTTCTTCTCTGCTGTACCCTTTCAAGCACTTCACCCTCCAAACCTCCATCCTTACTCATCACACTACCCAAGTACTTAAACGTACTCACATTTTCCAATTCCTCACCATCCAACCTCGCTGTACATTCACTGACTTCACCTCTCTCAAAGACCATCACTTTACTCTTCCCTACATTCACCTTTAGATTCCGTTTCTTACACACTCTCCCAAACTCATCCACCAAGCCTTGCAGCTCCCCTTCGTCTTCACTCAACAACACAGTATCATCTGCAAACAACAGTACGGGGAGTTTCCAAACACTATCCTCTCTCACCAGGGCCACTCCAACATCCACTAACCTACCTTGTACCTCTTTTATTACCCCATACATGTACAGATTGAACAACCATGGAGACATGACACATCCCTGTTTCAACCCAACTTTCAAAGAGAAAAATTCACTTAGTTCACCATCCACACGCACTCCAGCCTTCGCACCATCATACATACTCTTCACAGCATTCAACAACTTCCCATCTACGCCATATATTCTTTACACTTTCCACAATCCTTGTTTATCCAACCTGTCATGTTCTTTCTTCAAATCCATGAAAGCCGCATACAACTTCTTTCCCTTCTCCAGAAACTTTTCCACTAAAGATCTAAGAATGAATATCTGATCTACACAACCTCTTCCCTTCCTAAAGCCTCCCTGTTCTTCTCCAACTAATTTCTCTGTTCTTTCTCTAACTCTGTCAATAAGTATCCTACCATACACTTTTCGTGCAGATGATTACTAATATTATGAATGCAACAGTAATGATGTTCTAAGGCTGAAGAGGTCAGATACTAAATTATGTTACGGGTTGCTTTATGTCAATAAATAATCTGCCAGCGTGAGTCATATGAAACAATAATCAGTTTAATGTCTGTCCCGTAGGTCCATGTGTATGTAAAGGGTGAGGCTCCGACACCAGCAGCCTCTCCACTACAAAGGCCACACTGCCCAGGGTGATGCCCACCAGGAGAAGCAGCAGAGGTCCCTGCACATGGATAATAGACAGACTCTTGAAATTAGTTTGGCTGTGTTCTGCTCCATCCTGCCCTTGCTGTTTTATTTCTTCCCTCTGTTTCATTCTACTTTCACGTGCAGCGGCTTCCATTGTTTCCTTTTTCCACTGCTCATACAGACCAGCCTGAAAACAGGAAATTGCAGTAGTGAGTCGTGGAAGAACCTAAAATAGACTTCGTCAGGTCCTATTGTAGTGAATGTTCTCGTTTTTATGTAAGCCTTGTAGGAATCTCTTAACCAATAGTATTATAACATTGACATTTACTCTTCTGTATTCTAATGCATTGGACATACTGAATTTATGCGCAGTCACCAGTTATACGCATAGCAGTACATGCACAGTGTATAATGACAATACAACATGTTAAGAATCAATTTAACAGTCTGTTCTACAACTCTATATAGCAAAACCATTAAATATAATGCATCAATCTAGGCTGGTCACTCCTGTCTCTCATTCAAAGAAAAATGGCTGCTCGGGCTGTAACTAAGATAACTGCTAAGAATACTGTACCGGTCCCTCGTACTCAGTGGTACCATCACCACATTTTATCGGGCTGTTTGGACTATTTTGATATACCGTAACGTGGCCTAAAACAATGTGTTCGCTGCTTCTTCTTATGTAGCATGCTTTTGAACAGTCAGGCCACACTGTCAGTAATTACTTCTTTATTATTAGGAACTTGCTCTTCGTCCCCAATATATCCTTTTCTTCCTCTTTGTGGAAAATGGTACGGTGCATGTGAATCGTACAAAAACGATAATTAGTGCAGTATTTCGCAAAAAAAAAAAAAAAAAGATATCTTAGTGCAATGAAATGAGATCCTATACTTTTTAATGCTGGAAAATTATCTATATTATATACTGTATAATGCATCTGAAAAGAATGTTTGCTTTGTTACAGGGTGAAAATATAAAAAAGACACTTTTTAAATAATATGAATGTTAATATATTTTCTAGTTACATTCAGCAATTACGTAAAACACTGGTGTTTAATCGCTGAACGGAGTCTTCTTTGCAACAATCTCATTTAATTCATATAGCTTTGGTTCAAACATGAACCACATCACATTACCTGTATACAAGTAAATGCCAACAATCCTCAAAATTCATAATCTTTTGATTTAAAGCATTTTTTTCATGTTTTGATCTTTGATGATAATTCTTCGGTACATAGGCTTACATATGACTAATGTGAACTATATAGCCGCCTGATATATTCCCATGTATCTCCACTGTTACTGGGGAATACAGGTATAAATTTCAATGAATAACACGTTTGGGCTACATCTGAAGTACTGTATATGTCACGTTTTCAAAAGCCACCTGCCACGGACTGACATAACTGTTTACAAACCTATTCCTACGAGCACATTAACATTCCGTTAACACTTCTTGCAAAATCCGTCATTTATTAGTTTATGCTGATAAAATGCCTATATAAAGCATTAAAAATGCCTGTGCATTTTAGTCATCAAATTAAACTTCACCTGTTATGCCACCCAGATAAAGTCATTGTAAAACCAGATTTCACTGATTTTCGCCTCTAAGATCCCTGGGAAAACACATTATAGGAAATCCCTCTTAAACAAACACAAAGAGAGAGAGGGGGAGGGGGGGGAGCTTTCCAAGAAGTAACATCTCAGAAGGTCTTACGACCTGTACCTCAGAGGTACCATGAATGAATTTACCAGATATAAGTTGTTACTCAATTCGTGTGGCGAAAGTATAGCAGAGATGAAGGATCTCTCCACCCACCTCCTCCCCCTGCGGAACGAGCACGTAAATGGAAGTATAACTAACCCGAGGGAAAAAAGATAGACTGTGAAATTAGAAGAAATATTCAATGAACCACAAAGTCAGGTCTGGCATAACCCTGAACTGCTCTGTCGACAAAGTGTCAACTACCTGTGCTGGAAGATGATTCCAGATACAACAGACCTTATACGTGAAAAAAAAATGCCTAACGTATCATGTGGCATCGTCGCTGGAGGGGTATCAACAACCGATTCAGATGGAGTAACAAGGCTGTTATAATAAAAGTAACTTAGTCACTGGGTTGTGTTGAGAGGAAAATAACAACATACTGTAAGTAGATCAGTTATATATCCGTTTTACATCATGGTTTTCTCTTCACATGCTGGTTATTTAACATAAATCTGGTATTAGAGTTTGATATACATACTTCTTCATAACACACACTGTTACCAGACCCATAAACAGAGCTGGGAGGCTACAGACAAGTAATGATTTTTATCTTCCAATTTTAGCAAGGCGAGGCGATAGATTGTGTGTGTGTGTGTGTGTGTGTGTGTGTGTGTGTGTGTGTGTGTGTGTGTGTGTGTGTGTGTGTGTGTGTTCGTACCTACTTGTTCCTACCTAGTTGTATGTTTACAGGAATGAGTCAACCTCGTACAGTCCCGTGTTTTGAACCATTTTTATAATACATGTCTTTAAATTTATGAATTATTTTGGCACACTGTTTCATTCGGTAGTGCATTCCACTGATCAACTGCTCTGTTTGGGAAACTAAATTTCCTTGTCTTTATCACCTCTCTTTTTGAACAGTTTCCTGCTGTGTCCTCTTGATGTTGCTTTCCCATAGGTTATGTACGGTACCCATTTACGTTCATTTTCTCTTTTCCAGTAATGCATTTATATTACATAATCATGTCTCCTCTTTTCCTTCTCTCCTGTAGTGTTGGTGGGTTTAATTTTTCGAGTCTTTCTTCATAGCTTAGGTCCCTTAAACTTGGTCCCCATCCTGTAGCTGCCCTTTATACCTTTTCAATCTTATCTAAGTGTTTTTTGAGATGTGGTTTCCAAACTACTGATGCATACTCCAAAATTGGTCTAATGAATGCTACTATCTTTCTCAGCACGTCTTCATTTATGTATGTGCAATGCTACCATCATATTAGCAAGCAGAGTGTACATATTCCTTACTTTTTCATTTATGTGGTCAGCCGGTGATAGTCTGTCATTGATACTCATGCCTAAATGTTTTTCCCTTTCTGATGTGTGTAGGGATGAACTTCCTAATTTCTAGTCCCAGTCTGGTCTTTCTTCACGTTTACCAAATTTTATTACATAATATTTGTCCACACTGAATTCCATTTGCCATCTATTGCTCCATTCATGAAGCTTTTTTAATTCCTCTTGTAGCTCTGTGCAAGAGTCTATGTAATCTCCCATTGTATTTTTGCATCATCAGCAAACATGTTTAGGTAGCTTCCATTTCCAATGTTGCTGTCCATGTCATTTATATATACTAAAAACATAACTGGTGCCAGCACCAAGCCCTGTGGAACTCCATTTGTCACATGTCTCCGTGACGAGTAATTTCCCCATAGCACTGTTCTCATTTCCCTTTTACTGAGAAAATCTTGCATCCAATCGTACAGTTTACCTTGGATTCCTCCTTGATTGTACAGTTTCCATAAAAGTCTTTTGTGTGGTACTCTGTCAAATGCTTTCTAGAAATCCAAATATATGCTGTCTACCCAGCCATCTCTTTTCTGTATCATTTCTGCAACTCTGTCATAGTAACATAATAGACTGGTAACACATGATTTTCCTTCTCTAAAAACAAACTGTCTTTCAGTTATCATATTGTGTTTTTCCAGGTGATTTACCTAATTCTTTGTATTACTTTTTCTGACATCTTGCTTACGACGCTGGTAGGTGATACTGGTTGGTAGTTAAGTGGATTTTGTCTAACTCCTTTCGTGAAAGGCGGAACAATGTTTGCTTTCTTCCAAATATCAGGTAGCTTTCCTTGTCTTAAGGATTCTTTGAATATTAATTGTAATGGACTGCTTAACTCTTTTGCACATTCCTGTAATACCCAATATGAAATCTCGTCAGGGCCATTGGATTTTCCCCTGTCTAGTTTCCTCATCACTTTCTGGACCTCTTGTCTTGTTATACGTATATTTGTTAATGTGTGTGTGGGAATGCTTGTTTGTCTTTCTTTAGTAAAAACTGACTGGAATTTTATGTTTAGTACGTCACAAATATCTTCTTCATTGATACATATTTTCCCTTTCATCCATGGTCGATGGTACTTTATCTTTAACTTTTGATTTGCTTCGTATGTAGCTGTAACCCAATTTCGGCTGATCTGTACTTTCATTTACAATGTCTTCCTCATACTACCTTTGAGCTTCTCTCCTTATCCTTGTATAATCATTTCTTGCCTGCTTGTAGTTGTTATATGCTCTCTTACATTTATGTCGTGTGTATCTGATTCACAGCAAATCTCTTTTCTCTTTTGCAATTTTACAGTATTAAACCATTTTTTTATCCTTAGTACCGGGTATATGTGCAATGAGACATAATTTTGGACTCCTGTTTCGTAAAAATCACCAGAATTATTTATATATAACATTTATATCTTGTCCTCTTAGCTCCTTTTCCCACTCTGTATCGTTGGAATACTTCTTTAGGTCATGATAGTTTCCCTTCTTATAGTTTAGCCCCTTTTTGTAATTTCCATTACCTCTAACTATATCATATGCTGTCCTAAAATTGTAATCTAGTACTGTATGATCGCTTTTGCTGAATGCCATGTAACAGATTATATTGTCAATTTCATTTTCATGTCTAGTGATTATGAGATCTAGTAATGAGGGGTCTTCTGGTCCCCTGTTTCTGGTGTTCTCGTTTACATATTGTGTTAGAATGCATTCCTGTATAAGATCCAAATGCTTTTGATCCCAACAACTTTCATGGCTTTTTACATCTAGTGTATTCCAGTGTATATATCTGTAAAAATCTCCCATTAGAATAATTTTGTAGTAGGGTTCTTAAACTCTGAAATGTCTTTTCTGCCAGGTCTTCATATTCACCTCTGTCCCACGTGTTTGTCTTGGGTGGCATATATATATTTGCCACAGTTATTAAACCATATGGTGGTGAGAAATGGGCAGTGAAGGAGGAAGATATTCGCCGGCTCTGACGTACAGAAATGACAATGATTAGGTGGATGTGCAGTGCGTCCCTGCGTCCAAGGCCTGGAGGGGCTGGGTTTACGATGGAAGAGTTGAGAGGTAGGATGGGACTGGAGTGTATTGGTGTTGTGATTAGGAGAGGTAGATTGAGATGGTTTGGACATGTGGAGAGGATGAGGGATGATAATTGGGTGAGTAAGGTGAGAAGTGTTAATATTGGGGGTGGGGTTATGAGGGGTAGACCGAGAAAGACATGGGACGATGTCATTAAGTGTGACCTCAGGGTTAAGGGACTGAACAGGGAGGCTGCAATGGATCGTGCAGCGTGGAGAGCCGCCATTAGGTGACCAAGGCCGACACATGCAAGCATGTTGGAGCCTTTAAAAACAAAAAACGATGAGTACTAATCTCTACTGCAACTAATTCAACTGATGAGGGTATGTCTATTTCTATCTCTTTTACTTGGAGTCTTTTCTCTGTTTGTATCATAACTCCTCCTCCTTTCTTAACATTTCTGTCATTTCGCCAAATATTGTACTTATCCAAATTTTAAGAGTCCTTTGATATCCCTGAGGTGAATATTATTTCTGTTATACAAATAATATGATGCTCATTTTCTATGATACAGTCTTTTATCTCTAATAATTTGGGTACCATTCCAACTACATTTGAGTATATTAACTTAGGCATTTTGTTCACATATTTGACATTGGCTGAGTCTACTATTTTGCTTTTATTTTATCCCTGCTGTTTATGTGCCATTTTTTTTACATGCTATCCTACTACTTTATGAAACAAATACTTCTCTCTTCATCTGATCTTGCATCATTCTTTCTTTTTGCTTCTTCTCTCTTTTCCTTTAGTAATCCCCATTTCTCTTGAGTCAGGCACCTTTTTATCCACACTTATTTGTACTACTCTGATTCCTTAACCCTCTCGCACTCTTCCGACGCCACCTGTGTCCAACCACTTCCAAGTACTGAGTGACAGTGTCTGTCCAGCCCAGACCTCACACTCCCACACTCCTCACTCTGCGATTCATGGGGTGTCAGAAACTGATCTCAATCATTTCATTCCCCCGCCCTTATTATAACTGTATTGTTTTGAAACTGATTTATGTTATAGATTAATGAATGATCTTCCTAATGAACGAAAAAAATCTCAGTAAAAGGAACTACCATATTTTATCATTCACTTAATTTTTCAATGCTCATTTACTCTATCTATCTATCAATTGCCAGACGCCTCAATCCCGTTCGGGGTGGCCAGAAACAAATCGCCTCCACGTCGCCCTGTCCCCCGCCATTTCACTGCCCCGCTTCCAACTCACACACACCCTCTCTCATATACCTCTCCACCTCATCCCTCCATCTCACCCTCGGCCTCCCCCTCCTTCTCCCCCCCACCACCTCACTCACATACAATCTCTTCGTCAGTCTTTCACCCTCCATCCTCTCCACATGGCGAAACCACCTCAATGCATTCCTCCTAACGCTGCCTATCACATCCACATCCACACCACAACGCTCCTTTATATCCTCATTTGTCAGCCTGTCTCTCCATGTGACTCCACAGGCTTCTCTTAAATAGCTCATTTCCACTGCTCTCACTCTTGACTTGTGTCCTTCCAGCAACGTCCAAACTTCAATTCCATACGTTAGAGTTGGTATCACAATACTGTCATGTAGTAACTTTTTCACTTCCATGCTCACTTCCCTGTTTCGCATCACTACTTTCAAGGAACCAGCAACCTTTCTTCCCTGCTGTACCCTTTCAAACACTTCACCTTCCAAACCTCCATCCTTACTCATCAAACTACCCAAGTACTTAAACATACTCATATTTTCCAATTCCTCACCATCCAACCTCGCTGTACATTCACTGACTTCACATCTCTCAAAGACCACTTTACTCTTCTCTACATTCACCTTTAGATTCCGTTTCTTACACACTCCTAAACTCATCCACCAAGCCTTGCAGCTTCCCTTCGTCTTCACTCAACAACACAGTATCATCTGCTAATACAATACCCTCTCTCACCAGGGCCACTCCAACATCAACTACCCTACCTTGTACCTCCTTTATTACCCCCATCTAAGTACAGATTGAACAGCCATGGAGACGTGATACATCCCTGTTTCAACCCAACCTTCAAATAGAAAAATTCACTCAGTTCACCATCAACACGCACTGCAGCCTTAGCACCGTCATACATACTTTTCACAGCATTCAACAACTTCCCATCTACTCCATATATTCTTAATACTTTCCACAATCCTTGCCTATCGACCCTGTTATATGCTTTCTCCAAATCCATGAAAGCCGCATACAACTTCTTTCCCTTCTCTAGAATCTTTTCCACTAAAGATCTAGGAATGAATATCTGATCTACACAACCTCTTCCCTTCCTAAAGCCTCCCTGTTCTTCTCCAACTAATTCCTCTGTTCTTTCTCTAACTCTGTCAGTAAGTAACCTACCATACACTTTTCCCATTATACCAAGAAGACAACTGCCCCTATGATTACCACACACTTCTTTTTCCCCTTTTCCTTTGTACAAGGAAATACTTATACCTGACTTCCAATCCTCCGGGACTCTACCTTCCTCCCAGGCCAATCTGTGCACCTTCCACATCCATTCTACTACTATCTCTTCCCCATGCTTCAGCATTTCACCACACACTCCATCAATTCCTGGGGCTTTCCCCAATTTACTCACAGACATATAAACATTTCACCAATGATTATAGAGTATGGTAGAGCATTTATTTGCCATCCATTTCGTAAAAAAAATACACTTCTAGCTATACTGGAATTTTTTTTTATGGCATACGGAATAACAATAGTCGTTCATCACACCTGGCCGCTCTGAGTGAAGTGTTTGGTATCATTTCATTCTCGCCCGCCCAGGCCTCACGCTCCCCGCATTCCTCACTCAGTGATTTGTGCGGCAAATTATATGGTTGGACTCAACCTACTTCGAAAGAGTGTGAGCGGTTGATTTCACTTGGACGAATCCTGAGTCAAAAGAGAGTGAGTGGTTGGATTTCTCTTGACCGAATCCTGCGTTGAAAGAGTGCGAGCGGTTGTGTTCTTCACTGGGCCCCCGTGTATGAAAGGGTTAATTTTGTTAGCATTTTTTGATAACTCTTGTAGAGTATTCACACTTTGAGGGGCCTTGACCTGTTTCTCTAATATTTCCCAAATCTCTTAAAATCCTCTGCATCTTTCTCACAGATTACGTCTGATACTACTTTCAGTATATTCAATATATTTACCACCACTTTGTTGTCTCTGGTGATTCTGTTTCTGACTTCTTCTTCATCTCTACCAGTGATGACTATAAATCTGTAAACCCCAGCTATTTTCTTTATCAGCCTTGGGTTCTTCCTTATGATGTCTATCACCTCTTTTGTCATGGCCTTTGCTTCAATCTTGTTTTTTGGAGCTTGACTTGTTTTGGCTACCTCTGCCCGTTTAATTTGTACTTCCTCTGTGTAGTTTCTCATAATTTAATTCGCCTGAGTTATCATTGTCTCTATTCTGCTCTGTCAGATCACCTGCTTGTCTAATTATATGTTAATCATCATTGTACTCTACCAAAACTCTTTCATGGGTGACTACTGTATTTCCCACTTCGTTCACTTTTTTCCTCAGAATGTCTACCTTAGCTTGTGGGTCACCTATTGTTGCATCTTTTCTTTAAATTCGTTTACCAGTTCCTCATTTTTTCCCCATTTGTTGGTACAATTCCTTCCTTATTTCATCCAATTCCAGTTTGAAAGTTTCTTCCAATCTGTTCACTTTCTCAGCTAATTTATTAAATGTAACCAGTTCCACCAGGTCTGTGTAGTCATCATTTTGTTTTTTACTGTTTCCCTGCCTCTTACCTAGTTGCACTTCTTGAGAGTCGGCCATCTTATAGAAATATACTTTTCTACTTACAGTTTAGCGTGTCCGTTTCGTCATTGTCGGAATTTACCCTGGTCTCGTCTGTTTACCCGACGCAGCTCCTGTCATCTGCTAATACAGCAAACTCCTCAGGGCTCTGACCACTTCATATACTTCCTTTGGAAGTATATCAAGTGTTTGTGTGTGTGTGTGTGTGTTCCTGAAATATCTAAAAGTTGTGGAAGAATATTCACCAAACCATAATGAAACAACAATTGAGTGGATGGACATAAGTGATTAACTTTTGGTTAGGATTTGATCAAAGGTGACTGAATACCAGCCGTCATACATCAAACTGCATTTTGGCGAATATCTTAGCAAGACATAGAGATATTTTCTTATAATTAGGGTCCAAGATATTTTGCCAGTGATTAGCATTTGGCCCCCAAATGCTTTTGTTTTTTATTTCACGAGATTTCTAAGTTTAACCCAGCAGAAACCATTGTTACCCTGGGGTAACAGTTTGGTGCATTTTCAAAACATGAATAAGGAGGGAACCCCAGGTTGGGTCCTATGATCTCAGGTACTATGACATGATAGATGAATGGTAGTAAGTTAAGAACCTTCCCCACAAAATCCCATCTGCAGCAACTCAGGGTTTTGGAAGGTTAAGTGTAGCTGCAGAGTATGTAACCCATCTTTCATGACATTCTTTAGGAGCTGTAGCAAAATTCTGTTATCATTTGCGTGAAGATACCCTGCCATGCCTCGTCTTGGAATAGCTGCTCCACAGTGGACCTGTTGAGGTGTTTAAGCAAATTGGGAGGAACTTCAACTGCCCGCATCAGAGTTTCAGCTTCTGTATTTGCCTTCAGGAGACTATGGTCAGAAACAAGATTCTCTCTGCCCTAAGAGGATATACAGTTCTCCACTCACCAGCTGTTATGGACAGTGATACTCTAGGTGACCGTACTCTACTTTGCTGTAGCCTACTGTCTGGTCTCTCCTTCAGGCTGTGGTTGTTCGGTTACGCCTGGGGAGGAGTTTCATATTCTGTTCGTTTTCGTTTTTTCGTTTTTAAAGGCTCCAACATGCTTGCATGTGTCGGCCTTGGTCACCTAATGGCGGCTCTCCACGCTGCACGATCCATTGCAGCCTCCCTGTTCAGTCCCTTAACCCTGAGGTCACACTTAATGACCTCGTTCCATGTCTTTCTCGGTCTACCCCTCATAACCCCACCCCCAATATTAACACTTCTCACCTTCCTCACCTAATTATCATCCCCCATTCTCTCCACATGTCCAAACCATCTCAATCTACTTCTCCTCATCACAACACCAATACACTCCAGTCCCATCCTACCTCTCAACTCTTCCACTGTAAACCCAGCCCCTCCAGGCCTTGGACGCAGTGACGCACTGCACATCCACCTAATCATTGTCATTTCTGTACGTCTGAGCCGGCGAATATCTTCCTCCTTCACTGCCCAGGTCTCACTACCATACAGCATTACACTCCTAACACATGGTGCATACAAAGACCCCTTTGCACGTAGGGAGAGTCCTCTCAATGTCAGGAGAGGCAAGAGTTCCCTGAACTTCTTCCAACCACTTTTCACCCAAGCCACAGAGCTAGCTCCAGCCCCACCTCCAGCACACAACATGTCTCCCAAATAACAAAACTCTTCCACACACTCAAGAGATTAACCAGCATGTTCAATCCTTTCATGTCTGACAATCTCCACCTGCTCATCCCGACACGCCATACACATAAAGTCAGCATTATCTCGCAGTCTACCTCTGATACCACTACATCTCTTATGCACCCATTTATCAGAAACACCGCACAAGATGGAATTACTTCCTACGCCCTCGTGGCAAACTGCACATGGCCACTCTCTCTCGCCTTTGACAGTACCGCCACCAACCCTAGATATCATCACTTTTGTTTTATCTGCATTTACCCTTAAACCCTTGTGCCCCATAACATCTCTCCACTTCCTAAACCTTTCCTCCACCTCCCTTTAGTTCTCTGCAATCAACACCAAATCATCAGCATACAACAACTCCCACGGGAGTCCGTTTCTAAAGTCACGTGATAGGGCTTCAAGTACCATGATAAACAACATGGGACGCAAGACTGAACCCTGATGCACACCAACATTCACGGAAAACTCATCACTCAAATCTCCATTCACTCTTACCTGGGTGTGAGCACCCACATTTATAGCCATAACCACCCTAACCAGCCACTCCTCCAAGCCAAGCTTTCTCATTGCCCACTTCACCACCTCTCTAGGGACTCTGTCAAAGGCCCTTTCCAGATCAACAAAAAACAAAATAAAGATCCCTTCTCCTACCAATATATTTTTCCTGAAGCTGTCGAATAATGAATATACCATCAGTGGTCCCCCTACCTGGCATAAACCCAAACTGCATCTCATCAATATTCACTCTTTCTCTAATCATACCTTCTAAAACTCTCTCCATTACCTTCATTATCTGGTCTAAAAGCTTTATACCTCTCTAATTTCCTCTTTCCAGGGCATCACCCTTCCCTTTATACACATATACAGTTACACTCTTTAGCCAATCATCTGGGACAACACACTCATAAATAATCCTATTTATCAGGGCAGTGACTAACCTCACCCCTATATTGCCTGAGGCCTTCAACACTTCGTCAGTCAACCCAGACACACCTGCTGCCTTCCCCACCTTCATCCTGCCTATTGCCTCACTCACAGTAGCAGCATCAATCAAAGGCCAACGGCCAGACACTGGATCTGTTGGCTCCAAACCTTCCCTGTCCCAATCAAACTCCTCATTCAACAACCAGTTATAATGCTCTCTCCATGCATCTTTAACCCGTCACATCCCGAGGTTTTCTGCACCTCCGACATCTCCCAGTCCCAAGGTATTTTCGAAAAAATTTTTTTTTGGCTAAAACCTCCGCTTTTGGTGAGAAACATCGAAAATTCATAGAGAAATTGCTCACCTGAGGTTTAAAATACTCAATCCAGGTAGGAGCTCCTCCTTACCTGACTGGGTTTTCTAACATGCTGGCACCAAAGAAAACGAGTTCTATGGGAGGGTAACTATATTATCCACTCATAAACGGTATTTATTTATTTACTTGGTATGAATTTATGTAGTATGAGAATATATTGGTTTTCAAGCAGTAATATAGGCATTATAAGCATTGTTTCACTCACTAACTAATCACCATTCATGATTTTTTTTTGCCACATTACCTGATCATCATTTCTGACTATTTCTTCCTCTAATGCTATGTAAACCTTGTCCTCCACATTGTCATCGATTGGGGAATCACTCTGACCCTGAATGTCTTTACTGTCCAGGTCACTGGTAACAAACAGGTGAATTGCCGAGACAATGGCGTGAGGGGGGGAGGGGGGGGTTATGCGGTGTAAGGCATTGTTCCTGCTTGGGATCTTGTAGAGGAATAGAGGAAGGTGTCCCGTGTATACGTGAGAAAAATCACGCGCGAAAATTGAAAATTGTGTAAATTAGGGACCTTGCAATTGCACGACGTACCGGTACGTCGCCGGGACTGGCAAATGCAAATCGTTCCAATGTACCCATACGTCGACGGGACGGGGCGGGTTAATATCCCTCTTCACCTGACCTGCCACCCTAAATATCATATTTTTCCTTTCCCCATGATTTAGGTTATCAAGTAATAGTCTCTGTGACTCAGACTTTGCCCTGTATACCTCTCTTCTAGCCCTCTGCTTGGCAGCCAAATATTCCTCTTTGCTACCACCCTTCTTCCATTCCCGGAAAAGCCTTCTTTTCTCCTTAACTGCAGCTTCTACACCCTCATCCCACCACCAAGTTACTTTATGTCTTGGTGGTCCTCTTGTCCAACAGCATGTTACATCAGTAACTCTCAAGAAATTGTTCTTGAGGGCTCTGTACTGTTCATTAACGCCTCGGTCTACAGCTCCCTGTTTAGCCACCACTCTCCTCAACTCGCTATAGAAGGCATCCCTTACTACTTAGTTTTTCAGCTTCCATATTCTCCTCCTAGGTACATAAGTCCTCTTTTTCATCACTTGTTCTTTAAGCACCATATCACAAATCAATAGTTTGTGCTGCTGCACACACTCCTCACTTCCTATAACTTTAACATCCATTACTAACCTCCTGTCAGCCCTCCTAACCAGAAAATAATCTATCTGACTGCTATTTCCCCCAGACTCAATGTAATTAACCTACTGTCTCTTTTCCTAAAATATGTGTTGCACACAATCATGTCCGTTGCCTCCCCGAACTCAAGTATCCTTTCCCATTCTGCTTTCCTTATACCATATGCACATCCCTCATGCACTCTTTCATAACCTTGTGCTGCTTCACCTACATGACCATTTATGTCCCCTCCCAAATTCACTATTTCATCATCCATACCACCCACTACACGTATTAAATCATCCCAAAATCTATCTTTCTCTGCTACATGCAATCCTGCCTGTGGAGCATATGCCGATATAATTGCAGCTATCTTTCTACCCAACAGAATTTTCACTACCAATATCCTATTGCTTACTCTCAAAACATTCATAACATATTCCACCCATTTCTCCACAACCATCACACAAACACCTCCATATCCGTCTGTCCCCCCCTGCCAAAACAACTTATAATAACAGTCCTTCCCAACAATCTTTCTGGCTGATCCACCCCTGTACCAGACTTCCTGCGAACATGCCACATCCACCCACCGCCTACTGAATGCCTCAACGACTTCCCCCGCTCTTCCCCTCAAACTTCCCACATTCCATGAACCCACCCTCATCCCCTTGGGTGATTTACTGTCCTCAGGCTTGCTTTGAAACTTATTTTGTTTTGTCATCTTCAGTGTTAATAAAGGGGGATAGACATAGCACAGGCTCCACTCACTGCACAGTCCCAGGTCCAGGCAATGGATCTGGGACCCCTAGCCCACCAGCTTACCAGTGGTTGTGGTAGTGGCCTCGGGGCACCCTGCCAGGACAGCTGCAGGGACACCCTCCAAGCGCGCCTTGGCACTGTAACTATCCCTCCATTATACTCGTACTCCCACTGATAGGGCAGCCTCCTGGGGCACTACTCCCAGGTTCAGGCCCCTCTCTATTGGGCGGAAGCGGCAACCTGGGAACCGCAGTGCCCTGTACCCTTTAGCACAGGCCCGAGCCCCATCTCGCCCTGGACCCATGATCTATGCCGGCGTAACCCCTGCCACGCCTCCCCCCAGAAGTCCGCCACTAGGCACTGGGGGCAAAGTTTTCTGGTCGCATGCCCTTGCTGGCGCCAACCCCTGTAACGAAGTGGGATACGTTGTGTGAAATGTATAGTGCATGTGGTGTAGTGCATAGATAGAGGAAATGTTTGGGAGAGTATGGTGGTCTACTCTCCATGTTACTATCACACTGAAAAGGTCAGCAAAGGGGGATGGTTAGATAACTAGTGAAACAGGAGCTCCAGCTCTCCCTATCACCAGCATTCCCATTCCCCTTGGGAGTACTACCCTGTTCGGCCCGTGCTACTATCCCCCCCCCCCTTTTCACGCCCCTCTGTACCATGACCACTTTATTCGTCAGCTTCCTAGGCCATTTGTTCTTTTAGGGGACTTAAATCTTTGTCATGCTTTGTGGGGTGAAAGTACAGTGTATGTAACACCTTTGGTGATCTGGCATCTACTGCTGAGGATTTGGATCTGGCTCCTCTGAGCACGGGAGAGCTGATACGTTTCATGTACAAACTGGCATTCTACCTGTTATTTTATCTTACATTGGTCTCCCGTAATTCTTCACTTAACTTTTCATGTGAGATTTTGTCTCATATGAATGGTATTGATCATTATCCCCTTTTCTGGTTAAAGCATCCAACTCTGTGCTGGTGAAGTGTGTCCCTCCCTGGTGTTTGGTTCGGCTGACTGGGGAGAGTTTGCAGAACACTGTAGTCTTGACTGCAGTGTTCCCAACTTTCAAAGGGCTGATGATGCAGAACAGTATTTCACAACGACTGTACAACAGGCTGGCCTTTCTTTTATTTCACGAACGTCTGGAAAGTTTTGAAGGTGACATGTGCCTTGGTGGGATAAGGAGTGTGCTTTAGACAGGTGTGTCCATAAAGCTGCTTGTCGGAACCTTAGAAAAAATAAAGATGTCCTCTTTTAAACTCAGCTTAAGAAAGCTTGTACCCGTATCGGTGGGTTCTGAAGAACTCTTGTCAAACCCTGTGGAGAACCTTTGTCTTCTCAATCACCTTATCCAATCCTTTACCACTGGTCAGGAAGAAAGTGATGAAAATAACGGGTAAGTAATCAGCTTCTCCCTTGGTGCTTAAAATTCGGAGATCTGCTCTATCGATGTCCTCTGAAGTAGCTTCAGCCCTGGCAGTGCATTTTACCATGTTTTTTTGTTCAGATCCCTCCAAACAATTCAGCTTATTCAGGCATCAACAGGAAAGGTTAGGTATTTTATTTCTGTATAATGAATTGGATCCTTACATTTTCTTTGCCGTCTGTGAACTCAAGACTGCTCTCCAGCAGTGTAAGGACTCTGCTCCTGGACTTAATGACATTCCTTATGCTATGATTTACCATTTGCTGTACGATAATCTATTTTTCTTAGTATTTTACAATCCACTAATTAAAAACTATTTTAATGAGTCTAACTATCGTCCCACTTGTTTTACATCTTGTGTATACTTACTGCTTGAGGAGATGGTTAGTGGCAGACTAGTTTGGTAACTAAAGAAGATGTTTCTCTTCACTGTTACAAAGAGGGTTTCATTGGATGAGATGTACAGTCGCCAAACTTTCCACCTGGGCCACCTAGCCACGAGAGGTGGCTAACGGGTGCTGGCAACAGTGAATCTGTTTGTTCGTGTGTACATGCTAGGCAAAAGTTCGAATCATCAACTCTCTTCGTCTGTAATGAACCTCCGTCAGAGTTCATCCCATAGATGGCTGAGTGTGGAGTTGGGTGGGGAGAAAAATGTCTCAGGAGTAAAGCGGCTCTCCCATCAGCTCAGCCACCTGCATGAAACTGGTCGCATGGAAAATTGTTATGTGCCACAGGTCGCGCTGACTAAGGCCAAATAAATATAACTGGTCGCACGGAAAATTGTCATGTGCCACAGGTCGTGCTGACCAAGACCAAATAAATATAACTATATTAACCCGCGGAGTCCCGTCGACGTTCTTTAATGTCCACACGTTTTGTCACTGCCAATCCCATCGATGTACATAAATGCGAATCAATTGCAAGGTCCCTAATTTGCACAATTTTCAATTTTCGCGAATGATTTTTGGTACGTATACATGGTACACCTTCCTCTACAAGATGCCAGGCAGGGACAATGCCTTACCCAGTATGACCTCCTCTCCCCCCCTGCATGCCATTGTCGCAGCAATTCACCTGTTATCAGTGACCTGGCCAGTAAAGCCATGTCATGCCACGGTACGAAATTCAGGGCCAGAGTGATTCCCCAATCAATGACAATGTGGAGGACAAAGTTTACATAGCATTAGAGGAAGAAACAGTCAAAAATGATGATCAGGTAATGTGGCAAAAAAAGGTCAGGTATGGTGATGAGTTAGTGAGTGAAATAATGTTTATAATGCCTATATTACTGCTTGAAAACCAATATACTCTCGTACTACATATAAATTTGTACCAAGTAAATAAATAAATACTGTTTATGAGTGGTGTGAAATAGTTATCCTCCCATAGAACTCGTTTTCTTTGGTGCCAGCCTGTTAGAAAACCCAGTAAGGTAAGGAGGTACCCCTACCTGTATCGAGTTTTTTAAACCTCAGGTGAGCGATTTCTCTATGAATTTTCGATGTTTCTCACCAAAAGCAGAGGTTTGAGCCTAAAAATTTTTTTTCCAAAAATGGTCGGGGTTGCGGCGAGTCAGTGGTGGAAAAGTGGTTGCAATGGGGTGGGTTAAATTTATAATAAGGTAATATTTATAATATTATGAAATAAATATATACTATTATATATAATCTCAGGGGAGGATACATCACATTGGTCGCCTCATGACTAGCTGAATCGAGGCAGTAGGCTATTCTGCCTCAATGAACGAGTTTCAACCTCCGACATATACAGTTCCTGTCTCTCCTGATTAGTTTAAAGTAATATAATCCCAGTGAGTAATCCTGTAAAGAGTAATGACCTAACTTATCTAATCATGTATCGGATCAAGAATGGTATTTCAATAGGTTAATCAAGACTGGCCCAAGACTATCAAAATGCAAAACCAATAGACACCAGCATCTGTTTTTCTACCGTAAGGGCCAGTCTCACGATGGTTCTTCTCCCCAGTATTCAGTAGACAGTTTTTACCCATGGGTTTATCATGTAATAGTGAAAAAGAACACGTTTATTAATTTGTGATATATGTAAACATGTGGTCTTTTAGATTATTATACTTATTGTTTTCAGTACTCGCATTATCCAATACTTTCAAGAAGTTCCTTTGAAATTTTATCTGTTAAAAATTGTTGACTGAATATTGGGATGAACTCTGAGGTTCATTCACTGAACCCTATAATATGGAAAGGCTTTCTCATGGGTAACACAGCATAATTTATGTAGTCGCTGTCAGGGTGGCGCTAGTGTAGCGGCAGCCATGTTACACCACACCTGATGCCTGCATTTTTGTATTGAGCTGCTCTGTCGGTTTTTGAAAGCAGCTGATGATTCCGGAAAATATAGTGCCATGGTCCACTGTGCAACTTACGGATACAGAAATGGGCACAAGAATTCATCGAATTGAGATGGAACTACATTTCACAAGCAAGAAATCTCTCTTGTTGCTAATTCTTTAACATTACTGCCCCCTGGGGTGGGGCCGGAACATTCTTCCCCAGTATCCTTGTTTTATACTCATTGGCACTTGTACCCAGTATAATTCGTTGAACTACGCAGGAAAATAATCATAATCCATATATGTTTTTGTATTATACGCGATGAGTGTATCTTTATTAACTCGTACCATCCCAGGCATTTTTGCAAGTTTATACCCACCCAATCCCGAATTAAAAACGGAAAACAATTTTATTGCATAAAACAATCCAAAAGGACATACAAATCAAGGAAAAGCGAAAAAAAAGTACTCCTTATAGGAGAAATAAGACCAGGATGGCCGTCCGTCGTGTTTTTAGCCCAGTTTCCCAAGCCGTGAGCAATGTTTTCCCACCCAGCTGGGTGGGATGAGAGAGAACGGGGGAGGAGAAAGGGGGATTCCCCTTTCTCAGTTCATATTCCTCCCAAGAATAGTTATCCAGGTCTTTCTCTTCTGAAGGATCACTAAATGAAAGGACTGAATGGTCCATGTGACAATTTCAACAGCCTCCTCCATTCCAATGAGGCGGAAAAATTGCGTCATTTTCGTGACATCCTAATGCTCTGACGGACAGTGGCACACTGATGTATGTTACCCACCCATGCAGAACCAAACTCAGTACCACAACTGCTTGGACACAATGTTGCCAATACATTAAGCTACTCCTTAGCAAAAAATATGCTAGATTAAAGCAGTTTGAGACGTGCTACAGTGCTCAAATTTTTTTTTCGGCACCATCACGTCACTGGGATCAATTGAGACGTTTTGTACTGTCGGCACCATGCCGACGGCGGGATTGTACGGGTTAATAACCACTGCTAAGTGGAAATATAGTATTTGACTTTGAATTTGAGTGCTGGTGTTCCAATATGGTGGCCAAACTCACACGCTTGCAGCGGAGATAGCCTCTCCATTTTATAGAGCTCAGTGGGTTCACTCCGGAACACGAGAGCTGATGATTTAAAACTTTCGTCGAGCATGTACTCACAAAAGATACACTGTTGCCAGCACCCGTTACCCACCTCTCACGGCTAGGTTGCCCAGGTGGAAAGTTTGGCGACTGCACATTGGACTACCTCATCGGATCTGAGTCAGCAGTCTTTGAGGCTTTTGCATCTGGGCAACATCTTGTAGCTTTGTTCCTTGACCTTGAAAAGCATATGATACAGCACGGCACCATGGCATTTTGAATTAACTTCACAATTTGGGGCTGCATGGTCACCTGCCATTGTTCTTTAGTGACTTCTAGTTGAATTGCAGGTTTCAGGTCTGAGTGCTGTCCTCACTCTGTCCTACGAGTTCAAGTGGAGGGTGTTCCACAGAGGAGTGTGCTAAGTGTTCCTTTACATGCTGTTGCCATCAATGACATACTTGATTCCCTGCCACAGAGGGTGTCTTCTTCCTTTTACGTGGATGACCTAGTGGTATGGTTTTACGGTTCCTAGATATGTACTATTGAAAGGAGGATGCAGCTGGTGCTGGAAAGGGTCACCAGCTGGGCACACTGGGGAGCTTTCCATTTTTCTTCAAGCATGAGTGTAGCAATCCACTTTTATACATTAAAGGGGTTGGTGCCTGCTACAGTGCATGGAGAAGACTAAGTTTCTTGGCTTAACGTTTGACTGTCAGGTTACTTGAGTATTACATTTGAAACTTCTCTGAGTGTCATGTATGCAATCAGTGAATTTGTTGAAGGTGGTGTCTCTAAATCTCACAACTAGTGGGGTGCTGGTCAGAGTACACTCTTTCACTTGTATGAAGCCTTAATGGGATATAAACTTGCCTATGGTTGCGAGTTCTCCACCTCATGTGCTGTACCGCAGCTTAGTGTCCTCAGTCCTTTGCATCATGCAGTTTTTTGTCATGCCACTGATGCTTTAATATCCTACCCAATTCCTAGGTTGTGCAGGCTGATGTTCCTTCCTTTTGTGTACAGCACAAGTGGCTACTCAGTTGTTGCTGGAATCGTGTAAGATATATTCCAGAGCCATTTATTGCTGCTTGTGTATCCTGGCAGTAATTTTTTCAGTATCATGTTTCTCATCCTCACATTCCACATTACTTTGGGTAAAGGGTTATGGGGGATTAAGGTCTCTCTGCATAGCCTGTCTGACCCCGTCGGTTACAAAGAATTGCACAATGGTACCTTCCCAAGGGACAAGTGCGCAGGGATTTTTAGGATACTAAATCTTCTCTCTCTTCTCTGACGCTTCATCAGCCATCAGCTATTTTAGGAACATTCCTTTCACAGAGGCACCCCTCCCTCTATATAAAGATGGTTCTAAGTGACACACTTATTGTTTCTCATCCTCGTACTCACTCCACATTCCTTTGCGTACCGGGTCAGGCCGATTATGAGAGATGTAGGTTTCTCTGCACTGTGTCTGTCCTGTCCAGCTCAGAAAAATCGCCCCATGGTGTCTTCCTAAGGTGCAGGTGTGCATGGATTCTGAGGTTACGAAGTCTTCTGCCTCTTTTGGGCTCTTCATCAGCTGTTTAGGAACACACGTCAGTTCACAGAGAAACCGTCCTTGAATACACAGATGGTTCAGAGTCAGACACTGGTATCAGGTCTGGGGTGAAATTCCCAGATTTTGTAAGGGCAGGAATTTTTCTAAATTCCACTAATTTTCCATTAGAATTTAATTCAGCTCATCCTGTGTTTTTGCCTTTCTCGAGTAAGGCAAGGGTTCATGCGCATGTCAGTGTGGATGGCAATGATATGGAAGATACATCTGCAAAATCCATTTCTTCCCGATGTCCCCTGCCAACTACCCCCTTCCTGCTTCCGATATGAGACCATACTTGAAGTAGGTGATTCTTAATCGCTGGTAGAGCCTGTGGGATGCTGTTGTTAATAATAAATTAAGGGATGTTTTTCAGAGGGTGTTGGTACGAGGGTTCTCCCCTCCATGTCTTAACGATTGGAGGTGGCTGTTGCCCAGTTACGCACTAGGCACTTATGGCTTAGTCATGAGTTCCTGTGTGGTGAGACTCAACCATATTATGCTGATTGCTTTGTTCCCCTTACTTTCCATCACATGCTAGTCCTATGTCCGAGTCTGGGGAACCTGCGGTAGAGGTTTCTCCATAGGCATGGCAGGACGAATGGTTCCTTCTCACTGTCCTTCATACTTGGAGGAGCCTCTGGCTAGCTGATTGATATTCTTTTCTTAAGGATGTGAACTTCTTACATTTTTATAGTTGATTCATGATTGACTTACTGTGTTGCCATTTTTTTCTTTGTTAGATGGATCGACTTTGAGTAGCCTACACATGTTTTAACGTTTATTCCGCATCACATAATCGAGCTGTTGCAGCGCCACAATGTTTATTTCCAATAATTCAGTTTAAATTTTTTATTCATCTCAGGATATAACTCTTGGAAGACTTGGAATTAGTGATGACTCGTTCACTACTAGGAATTTATCCGCAACTGGGTAAAAGTGCTTGGAGGTTGCAAAAACAGAATATGTAAGATATCATTCTTGTGAAATAAATAGCTTCTTTACTACAATGACATCTTTAAAAATATTGCTATCTTCAGTTATTGTGGCTCACATTTCGTGTATAAAACATATTAAGCCAGAAGATAAAATTCTCTTACCCACCTGCGATATAATCCTTAAACATTTATCAATCTGAGGTGTGTAGGGGGCATCATGAGGGACTGGCCAGGCTAACAAAAGCTGTACCAGCTTTTCCTTGCCTATATACAAGGGGGAAGTGCCATCTAGTTTAGCAAAGTTCCGGGATATTATCAGCTGCAGGGTTGGACGGGCACCAAGATGGGCACTTCTGAAATAAACACATAAAATAGTAAAAAATAATAATTAACCCAGACGCTTTCCCCACGTACAAACAGCATGAGGAGTGATATATAAGGTCGGAATATCAGGTACTAGGAGAATAATGCATAGCATGCCCAGTAGAATGGGCCACATAATCATTCGTACATCATTCAGTCCTCTGGAATCCTGGCGCTTCGTCACATGCCAAACCATCTACACGTTTTTTCTCCTTCAAATTCAGCCGACGAATGGCTTTTCAACTGGCTGTTGATATTGAAAGGTAAAAAACGAATAAGAGCATATTCCGTATTAATAAACAACTTTATGCCCTTCACGTGAATGAATCACTCCTGCGAGTAAGGACGTAAATAATGGTTCATTTAGGCTCAAACCAGGAAATATTTATTCAGCTGAGAGACATATGGACAATGAAACGATGAAACAATGGCTGTACAACATCTCTCTCTCTCTCTCTCTCTCTCTCTCTCTCTCTTTTCCAAGTCTTTCATTTTCAATGTTTCTTTTAATTCCTTTACTTGGAGGACGCATTTCCTATTTAGTTCTACTTAAAGTCAGATCACTGTATTCAGCCTGATATGAAGGGATTATTGAAAGCTGTATCTGGGTTTTCAGCCTCTAAAGGTATATAATCGTGTGGGGATCGTAAGATGTTAACATAAGGTATTTAGCCCTTTCAGGTCTCAAATAGGTCCCAAGGTCACGTTTGACGGACGCATTTTTTGGGAAAAAGTCAAGGCTTGCAAATAAAGAAAAAAATATATTCATGCACAAGGAAGTAATACACATCTGCCTGTAAAACATTAGAGCTCTAGTCGCCATATAAGTGCTGCAAAAATGATGGGAAGTTGCGTAGCAAGTGGTGTGTGGTAGCGTGTGAGTATTGCCATCTCGGTGGGTAGGCGATTTCTTGGTTCGTAGGCGACATGATTGCTTTGTTTTTTTCCATATTTTTCCATAAGAAAACAGTGCACTGATATATGTACTGTACTGTATATTATATCTCACGTGATTTGTGAATGATTCTTGAGATGTTTTCTTTACAAACAACAAACTAAACAGTTACAAGATCCTTATAAAACACTCACTTACTAGTTACTACTAATTTATTTTACTTTGCTCTTATTTTGCTTAGTGCTGTCCAAGGCTGTGGGGATGAGGACATGAGGGTAAGCCTACAAGCTTGCCTTTTGTATGTACGGTACATATGTTTATTTCATTGTTGCTATCCTGTGTACTTACAGGCAACAGTACAGGTAGAGACAGTGATCAAATACTTATTATTTCTCAAAATTTACGGTGTTATAAGTATAACCAGGAAATGTGAGAAACTCATGAATTAAAATCAGAAAAAAGTAAGGAGATACGAACAATCATTTGTCAGTGAAAAAGGCAACACTCGCTGCACGTGTGTCTGCCTGGTAACAAAAATAAATGCATGGTGCGAGTATAAAAGGCTACAGAAACAACCTTAGAAACCTAAAATCTTAAATCTGTATATATTTTTCCTGAATCAGACACTCTAACACCCAGGAAATGAATAAATATGTGAGACATACAACGAAGAAATCTCTTGCTTGCCTGTGACGCGGTAGCTACAGTATGTGCGTAAGCAGGAGGTAGGGGGTGGGAGGCTGGAGGAAGGGTGGAGGGTGGAGGGTGGGAGGTAGAGGAGTGGGGGATCGGTGGGAGGCAGGAGGGTGGAGGATGTACGGGGTGGGGGATTGGAGGGAGAGTGGTGGGTGGAAGGGTTGGAGGTAGAGGGGTGGGGTATCGGTGGGTGGTAGGGGGATGGAGGAAGGGGGGGTATGAAAGGGAGGAGGGAGGTGAGAGCTATGTATCCTCCAGAGCAGTAAAAATATATTGCAAACAATATTCTTTTGCTAAATGAACTGTCTGAAACCAAAAGAGTAAAAAATATTGCCAGATCAACAGTATAATAGAATCAATATGTGCAACCCAACCCCCCTCCATGATTAGCTCTTCCCAGACTGTGTAAACTAAAATATTGTGATCTACACATGCCTGGTAGAAGCAGAGGGGTCTGGGGAGCGGCTTGTATCCTTATTTCATTCACCAGCCTCACGCAACAGTTTTCACTCATGCCTAAATATGCTGCCACGGGAGTGGCTAGGAGACCCCTACCGAGAAAGCCATTATAGTGGCCAGGAGACCTGAAAGGGTTAGTGAACAAATGTAGCATGAAAACTAACCTGAACTGTGGCGATTTAGTCCACGGTTTCTTAGTTTAGAGGTTTTTGTCACTATTCCACCGAATATTTTATTGCAAAGGAAAAAATCAATTATAAACGCATTGTATTATCTTTCTGTTATAACTGAGAGTAATGCCAGACAGTATTCTTAGTTCACTCTGAATGACATGTAGCAGACTTAGTTCATATAATAGGGGTCACTGATGAAATAGCTATTGTGGCCCGTATTATCGTTGGCTAAGGAAGCTCCATAACATCATTTCATAAGCGATTTTTTTTGGTTATTGCACTTTACTGTAATACTCCGTGTTATATAAATCCTCCAAACATCGCCGTACTCTGCATAAATAACGTACAAAATGATATTAATCAGCCACATCCAAAAATAAATCGCTAGGAATGAAGCGTTAGGGAGCTTTCTTACCCAACAAGAATACGGCCTGTGTCTGAATGAGATGCATTGCTCTGCGAAACAGACTAAATATAATGGAAGAACTCTTTCGCTATTCCGGAAAATTGTATCAGTGTGTTTACCGCCATTTTCTAAAACTCTCGGATACGTATGATAAAGTTTTGGAAATCCAGAACCATAGGCAAAAATGTGTTTATGAAATATTGTGAAAAATTACAAAAGAAGAGAAAAAAATGTTCATAAGTTTTGCTCAGTTATAGTTATAATTTGTGTTCCTCCAGCTTTATTTGTCCATAAACTATTGCCATGACTCTTTGTGAGGTCAAAACATCAAACAAATTATCCCCATACAGAATTATAGTTTGTCTTCTCCGGATAATAAGTAATTGTTTTAAGTAATTACATCACATGGAAGTCACTGCTATAAATGGTCGAGAATAAATACAGTCGACAAAAGCACTAGCCAGACCCCTACGTTCTACTGTTACCTTCAGTCCGGTGACATTTGACTTTTCATCCATGCTGTCTCCAAGCAATGTCAATCAGGGCTGGAGAGATTTTTCAAACAGGTGAGGACGGATCGGTCATCCATTTACCCCTTCATGACAAGAGATCTGCCTAAAGCCGAACAATGTCGTCTGAGGAAACATGAATAAATGAAACAAATGCATTCGAGGGCCGAATGCTAGTCGCCTGCCAAAATATGTCGTTGGATAAGTTACAAATTACCCACAAAATAAAGTTGAAGATTCACAAAACTCTACGGAATTCAGTCACCGCGCTTCGCAAAAAAGTCCGTCCATATTAAAAAACATATGGCGGCTGACATTCGGCCGCCATTGATCAAATCCACACCAAGAGTAATAGGATTCTGTACATCACAGACACACAGACGCTAAAAAAAAAGATTATCTCTCCACCTTGCTAAAGGCGGACGGTAATGAGGTTTAAGAAACGGACCCTGGGTGATAATTATCGTTATCTATCGGTGGCCGAGTCTGTAGAAAGGTGTCCTTATATCCCAATGGATGCAGGTTCAAATCCCTGCCGGGGCAGGGAACAGTTTATGGATTTGAATTTTGTTAAAAAGCAGACTTTACTGATCTGCTATCAGACCCGCTAACATGTTGAAACGACAACTTCGCTGATACCAGTACACCAGTCCCGTGTGAGACAGCCTTAGCATGTTTTAAATATGGATGGCGGATGTTAGTGCCGAAGTGGTGACATGTGAAGGTGTATGGAGCAGTATATAGAGGAACTGCTGGACTTCATGGAACGGGATCTGATGCTTACGCCCTGATTCGGACACATTTTCAAATATCATGATGTTAAATAATCATACTTGAAACAGTAACGTAAGACAATGTATAATATACGGTATGTAAAGAACAAAAAATACTCGTAAATAATTGATAATGCCGATACATTTTCCTTTTCTTTTTCATTTGTTCATATACAGTACAATAGTTATTTTTTTCTACTGCAAATGTATAAGACAAAAGATTTACAAACATAAAAGAATCAGATTTATTCATGCAAGCATCCCAGTAACTTTAATTATCATATATCAGTCAACGTATCTCCGAAATACCAAAAAATTATGTAACAAGTCATCACCCATTCCCCCACTAAAATCTTCAGACGGTAACATTACAAATGACTCACTTGGTAAAGCGAATATCCTTACTAGTACATCTGCAAGAATTGCTACGTTACAAGAAGTCAGCTGCAACGTCCCAGTTCTAGAACTTGACTCCCGAAAATGCTCCACTTACTGTAAAATACAGACTAGATACATACAATCCATCCTAGACAATTTACGAACCAACAAAGCTCCAGGCCCAGGTCGAATTCCTCCAATTGTTTTGAAAAAGTGCTCCCCAGAACTTGCTTATGTTCTAGCTAAATTATTCAGGCTATGCTTACGTACTTCTTCATTCCCTAATTCTTGGAAGGAAGCCAATACCAACCCAGTTCTGAAAAAAGCAAATTTCTCTGACCCCTCCGATTACAGACCAATATCTATCAGGCCTTCTCTTGGTAAAGTGTTTGAAATTTCAGTGAATAAGCACATGATTAAACATACTGAATTCAACAGCTTAATTATTAGTGATAGGTAGTATGATTCTCGCCACGAAAGATCCATTATTGATATACTCAGTCTCCTGACTCACACGATCCACCAGTCATTTGTTCAACATGGAGAAACTGATGCAGTAGCCTTTGATATTTATAAAGCTTTTGACAGAATGTGGCACCATTCCTGCTATCTAAACTCCCATGCGATGTACTAACATATTTTGTTTTTCTGATTTCCTCATATTTCAGCGACAAAAATATAAAAGTAGATGATGTATATTCAAATATCCTTCAATGACCAACGGCGTGCAGCAAGGATCAGTTCTGGCTCGAACCATATTCGTAATTTATATTAATGATCTCTTATCTGTCACTCATAATCAGTTCATTCATATGCAGATGACTCAACACTTCACAGTTCATTCACACTTAAACCTATTCAGAAATTTTAATCTTTCTAACTCACAACTCAGTACAGCCATCTCCATATACAATATCAAGATTTATCTAGGATGACTGAATGAGGACAAAATAACTTTGTCATTTAATGCTAGTAAAACCAAATATATACAGTTTACTAATAGACAGATAGTGCCAGATTCCTATATTATCTTCAGTGCCATTAATATTCCAACCTCCAAAAGCATTGAAATTCTCGATGTTTCACTTAAATGCCCTCACCTGGGCCTTTCATGTCAGATCGTTTGCTAAAGCTGCCTCAGAGAAATTTGGATTATTGTGCAGAGTTCGTAGCTTCTTCACTGATGAGTAGATAGCAATTGTTTATAAGAGTCATGTGCGCTCTCAGCTGGAATACTCCTCACCCTTGTGGAATAGGACAGGTTGCACTAAAACAACTAGACAATATCGAAATATAGCTCTTAGAATTATCAGGAACCTTGATATTACAAATAGACTTCCTCCCCTACACGTAAGATGGACTATTTTCTACCTTCTATTATTTTACAGATACTTTTAAGGCAAATGCCCAGACGAAGTTGCATCCATTGTGTCACCTTTCCATACCTTCCCTTGTGGTACATGGACATCTGGGAGCGCTCATGACTGGATTGTCACACTGCCATATTGCAGAACTTCCGTCTATCAGTAATCTGTTATTCCCTGAACTGCATCTCTTTGCAACTCGCTTTCCAAGAGTTGTTTCCCCCCAAACTTCAACCTTCAGCTTTTCAAGCACAGCTGTTACAGATTTTTATGAATCGAGGACACCAGTAATTAGGTGTATGGATTTATTTAGTCATTTGTTTTTCCTTTCCCTATTCTGTTATTTAAATAAAAAGTATCACTGTAAGAAAACTAACTCACTTCATCTTCAGAGCTGCGCTGAGTCCGTCCATATCATCTTCCTCGACCATCATCCTCCCAAGTTCTCTAAAGGCACTTGATTCAGAGTCTAAATAGAACTTCTTGTATGTACCATTAGAAGATCTTATTGTCACCCTGTAACATGTACAAATAAAAATTGTTTAATTAGTATTACTACTGAAGCCTCTAAAATAACGCAATACCAAAATTTAACTTCAAGATACATTTAGAATTTTTTTGTTAACTTTAAAAGTGGCTTAAAATTGCCATATTTGCATTTCGAATGTTAACTTGTGACAATTAACTAAAACCAAGATATGATGCCAGTCACGAAGAAGTGCAATGGAAAGAAAGCAAGACGTAGTATTGTCTCTTCCTGCCACTGAGTTTCGTGAAATAAGCTACAAAAAAAAAAAAAAAATGGGGCAAGTTAAACTAAAAGACCTATAGAGCTAGAGTGTTTTTATTTGGTCTTTCTCTATACAGTTTATTACAGCACATTCCTTGCATTTATCCTATTGTAGTATAGGAATAATAAAGTTACCCAGCTGTCTGAATATATGATACACAATGTATTGAACAAATTCCAAAGTGCTATAGGATGTGCAAATCTAGTCCACGTATTAAGGCAGACACTGAAGGAAGCATAAGCGAAAGACCGTACGTCAGTGATCTGCTTGGAGAACAAGGCATGTGGAAGTGAATAAGGTTACGAGAGCGGTGAGCACAAAAGTAAACAAAAAAAAAAGAGAAAAAAGTAAACCCGGACGATGTATTACGTGGTACTTGAGAACACCATTTACTGATTCTTTCAGTGTTGCCCTGCTTCTGAACAATCAGGGCTGAAAGTACCATATCGAAGGATTTGAATAAAACACCCGCTGCTGAGTGAAAACTAAATCACTGTGACGTGTTCGTTAATGAGGGGAAAAACAGAACTGAGGGTTTAAGAACCTTGATGCAGTGATACAGCATAACCAAAGGGCCCAGCATTAACTTACATTTCAGTTTCATCCAACATCTTTTCATCCAAACGTTTGTTCTTCGATATCTCACCTGTCAACTACTTTGACCAGCTCCTCAACTGTCTCTGGTCTGGGTGGCATCCTTGGGAGGGTGAGGGAAGCGATTAGGCTGGCTCGATATGCTGTGCCCACCACCACACTGAAGAACAACCAAGTGCCGACCAGGATGTGGTTGGAGTGGCTGGTTGAGAGGCGTCCAAACAGTCCCTGGCCCAACAGGATGCCCACAGACTCCAACACCACCGACCCAGTACTCAGCACTCCATGCCGCGTTTGCCACGTTTTCCTCCTCGTAATCTGTAAAACATACATATACAGTGATATACGTATATATACAATTATATGAATGTGTAGCTGTTTCTTTATTGTGTTATAGGGGCGAGCAGTGATGTTTCGGACAGTGGAATGGTTTTGATAATACGAGCCATGAAAGAAAGTGCACCTCCTCGCATCTGCTACCGTCAGGAAGACACACAGTTTTAATGAGGTCATTCGCACTTTTTTTTTTTTTTTTTTTTTTTTTTGGCGGAGCTGCTTGGTATGTCCCGTTTCGTAAAGTAATTATGATCTTTTTCTGCATTTCTTAATGCAATTTTTCGGCTACATATTGCACACTCAAAAATAGTGAAAATGTCATGGAATAGTCAGATACTGGTTATAGTGAAGGTATGATGTATTATTCATTATTTTAGAGTTCATTTGATGGCTATAGTTCTTTCTTCGTCAAAAAAGCAGACCAAAATAAAACTGTATGAAAACAAAATTAATTAACAATTCCATGCTGTGGTTTCAAGAAATCAACAAGTGTGAAGTAGCCTACCACTTACATGACAGTGGTGGCTGTAGTATAGGCTCGGGGTGGAAGTAACAATCCGAACCCATTCTTTACTCATCTGTACCATTAATATATATTCCAGCAAAGTGTTTAAGGATATGTTGTATAAAAACAGCAATATACTGTATATTCTTTAATTTCTTTTTCCATGAATCTCACATCATCCAAGAAGGGTCATTGTACTTGTAGCTGTAAAATGAAACAAATATATTTCCATTATATATCTTTATCGCTCACTCTGATTTTCACCTGTGAGTCTCATGTTAAACACTCACTTGAACCTATCCTCTGGAGTTAACTGGAAAAGATAACAGAATTAACCTGACCAAGGCAGTGTTCATGGTGCCAGAATAAGCAACTGTCTCCACTGACACATTCAATCAATCAATCAATCATTTCCTGTGGCACCCTCGGGGATGCATAGGGCCTCGATGAACTCACACCACCACATCCTATCTTGTGCTAACTCCTCAAGATCTCCCCAACACTCATCTCCAGCTTCCCGTCTCATTGTCCTCACCCACGTCTCTTTTGGCCTTCCTCTACCTCTCCTACCAAGTGCCACCCACCCTGGTGTACCTCGTACTATTCCCTGTCTCCTATACACATGTCCCAGCCATTTCCATCGTGAGAATCTAACATATTCATCGATCGGCTGCACTCCCGTTATTTCTCTAATTCTACTATTTGGTATCCTTTCCCACCACTTAACTCCTAATATTCTTCTAAGTGCTTTATTTTCAAACACCAAGAATTTATTTTCCATAGTCACTGTGCTGTACCAAGACTCGTGTCCATAAATTAAGATACTCCTAACCATTACCTTATAAAGTTTGATTTTTGTATGCACAGAGAAATTGTTATTATTCCAAATATTTTTAAGCATTCCCATTGCCTGATTAGCCTTCTTTAACCTTTCCTCGAATTCAAAGTTCAAAGAACCATCCTTGGCTAAATAAGTACCTAAATATTTAAACCTATCAACTTGCTTTACAACCATACCTCCAATTACACATTCCTGCGCATTTTCCATATTCATATTGATTATTTCAGTTTTTCCACAATTAATAACCAAACCCACCTTGCGACCTTCACTCACCAAATAGTCCAACACTCTCTGCATCTCTTCTGGACCATCACAAATCAAAACTATATCATCTGCATAATCTAAATCCAAAAGTTTCCTGTTCTCTCCCCAAAGTATACCTGCACCGGTTTCTGTTCCAACGCGTTTCATAATGTAATCAATGACCAATATAAATAGTAAAGGCGATAGAACACCACCTTGAATTACTCCGGACTTGACTTCAAACGAATCACTCAGACAACCATCAACCATCACTTTACAAAATGTGTCCTCATGCATGTTCATAATGACCCTCACAAACTCCTCTGGTATTCCGTAATGTCTCATGATCTTCCCCATAGTCTCTCTCGAAACACTATCAAAAGCCTTTTCAAAATCAACAAAACAAAGACTTAACGGTACTCTCATTTCATTAACTTGCTGCATCAAATGCCTAACTATAAAGATCTGATCATTGCAACCACGTCCCTTTCTAAACCCAGCCTGTTCATCCCTCAGAATACCCTCAACCACCGGCTCCAACCTATTTAACAACACTCTACTGAAAACTTTCAAAGCTATCGGTGACAAAGAGATTCCCCTCCAATTACCACATTCACTCAGGTCTCCCTTCTTCGGAACTTTAACAATTACACCATTCTTCCAAACTGATGGTAGTAACCTCATCACCCATATCTTATTGAATAGCTTGGTCAAGATCATTATTAATCTATCCCCCTCCACTTTAAACATTTCCGGAAATAAACCATCCTCCCCTGGTGCCTTATTATTCTTTAACTGTTTTACTGCTTTCTCCACTTCTGCAAGCCTCAACTCTCCTGTTTCTATATTTAAATCTTCCTGAGCAGACGGTATATCCTCTTCTGGTGGTATTGGTCTATTAAGAACTGTCTCAAAATGCTCTTTCCATCTATTTTTAATATCTCCATCTTTGGTCAATAAATTTCCTTCCCTGTCTCTAACTGGTATTTCCTTGCGTTTACCTGCATTACCACTCTGTTCTCTAATTGATTCATATGCTATTCTTTGACTCTGTCCATCATTTTTGTTTATTAAGATTTCAGTCTCTGCAACCTTTCCATCCACACATCTTCTTTTATCTCTCCTAGCTAACCTTCTTACTTCTGAATTCAAACTCCAGTACGCAGCTCTTGCTAATTCAATCTCTTGTTCATCAACGCATTGCATCTCACTCCTCAATTTAGCCTCACCTCTCTTTTTTATCATATCCCACGTTTCCTCTGATATCCATTTCTTTCTCCTGAAGCTATGTCTCCTTCCAATCGTACATTCAGCAGTCTCATGCAAAACTTTGTTCACATCCTCCCACATCTCATCTACACTTCTCTCCCCCTCTTCCAACGTTTCCAACACCAAAAACCTATTTCTGCATGCTAATCTGAATTCCTCCTTTTCTTCTCCTTCCCTTCTAAGCTTAACAATATCGTATCTACCAACACCAGATTTTTCCTTCTTCTGATTTTTAAGTTTAAACCTTATTTTTGCAATGCTGAGTTGATGGTCACTACCAATATCCGCTCCCCGTTTAACATGAACATCTGACACATTCACCTAAATATAAATCTCATACTGTTGGGTCATGTTATTTAAAAGGGAAGAACAAGAAAACGCGACCATGAGAGGGTTAAATGTATCATTGTCCTCGGTGAGTATAAAACAATAAAGAACAATGGCAACAGACAGATATGGCACCATAAGGGACTTCGCTAAAATGAAAAACCATATTGTGCTTCACTAGAGTAAAGCACAATTGGTATAAAAATCCTGAAGGAGTAAACAGAAGTACTTCCTTGTGAAAATATATTTTCGTGTGTAACTAACACTGGAAGACGACACCGGGCTGCCAATTGAGTATGTCCCACGCCTAACTTATTTATGATAAACAACAACCACAACAACAACAGCAATAATAATTATAATAATAATAATAATAATAATAACAACATAAGGAACCGTTTTCTGCTCCCTGTTATTACCAGTACTGGATGTGCCTGTGCATAACCACTTGCATGTTTACCTTGACAAGTGTGAAGCAGACAGTCAGCGTACAAGCCAAGACACCGATCCACACTTGGCTACTCAGTGGGTAGCAGAAGCTCAGCCAACTGGGTGTTATAACCGGCGTGGCCATGGTGAATATACCAGGAGTTTGATCATAGATGAAGGTGAAATCCCATCTGGAAACATTGGTATAATTAAAGAGGCTACATCTGTAGATGTTATAACCATTTGTTCCATCTAACCATAGGAAAGAAATTGTTTCGAACAAAAATAATAGTAGTAGTAGTAGTAGTAATAGTAGTAGTAGCAGTAGTAGTAGTAGTAGTAGTAGCAGTAGTAGTAGTAGCAGTAGTAGTAGTAATAATAATAATAATATTATTATTAATAATAAAATAATAAGTTATAATAATAATAATATCAATAATAACAAAAATAATAATACGGTTTTTAAGAATGAAAGTAAAGCATTCGGAATCCAGATGCTAATTGCCCAACAAAATATACTGTTGGACAAGTCTAAGATTTTGTATACTGTTGGACAAGTCCAAGATTTTGGCCATATCTTGATATGCTGAAGGTTTCCTGTTGATAGCTCAAGCCGATTATGAGATATAATTGTGCCACAGGCGTTCTGTAAATAATACTTGATTTTTGGCAGCCATGTTTCTGACCTAAACCTTGACCCCGAGTGCCCATTCTCGAACTCGGCCAAGATTTTGGCCATAACTTGATACCCTGAAGGATTCATGTTGATAGCTCAAGCCGTTCATGAGATATAATGGTGCTAAAGGCGGGCGATAAAAAGTAGTTGACCTTTGGCAGCCATTTTGGTGACCTTGACTTTGACTCGGCCAATATTTTGGCCATATCTTGAGACCCTGAAGGTTTCATGTTAATAGCTCAAGCCGTTCATGAGGTGCAATGGGAACACACACACACACACACACACACACACACACACACACACACACACACACACACACACACACACACACACACACACACACACACACACACACACACACACACACACACACACACACACTGAGGCAGGGAAAAACATTATTGCTCCACTTCGTAAGGTGGGCGATAACTAGAGGCCCTCCCAAAGGAGGAATCACACCAGCCGGAAGCCGATACATATCTAGCGCGGCTTGGAATATGACCTTGACCTTGACCTACTTTCACCAATTTCTAACTAGTAGGTTTTCATCCCTACTACACACCTGTAAAATTTTGTGATGATATCTTGAGCGGTTGCAAAGTTATCATGGTAACAGACACACAGAGCTTGACCTACTTTCACCAATTTCGAACTCATTATCGATTTTTTATCTACTACAGGCCTGTAAAACTCTGTAATGATATCTTGAGCGGTTGCGAAGTTATGTGCCAACAGAAACACTGACAGACGGAAAGAAAGACGGACAGATTGAAATCAATACCAGCTTCGCTATCGCAGATAATAATAATAATAATAATAATAATATTATTATTATTATTATTATTATTATTATTATTACAACTGAAACTGAAGTCCCATCTGGAAACTACCGAAATATTACAGATTTTTTACATTTCCAGCTTCATCATCTTCCCATGGCTCCATGCATACCCTCCAGATCATTTCCTTTACCATCGAACATTGTCAGACTACAAGAAGCTACGTTATATTATTTACAACACCATCATCATCTTCCCATCCATCTATCCTTCCCAGTTCTGTTTATTATGTTGGGAAGACGAAAATAACCAAGAATTAGGCGCAGTATTTTTCTCGTAGATGAATCTATAGTCCTTCTTGAACGCACTACCAGACTATAACATGTTGATACTGACATTTTTGTTTTCATCGGCTGAAATAAGATTCTTTTTAAAAGATGAGTTAACCGAGCCAGTTTCTAACCCCTTCATTATGGAATGGACTTTCATAGGCTTACTAATGTTGCTTAGTAACATAAGTGGACCAAAGGAAGTGTTATTATTCTGAACAAGCAAAAGAAGGCAATATATACAGAATGCAGTTCCACATTTGTAGGCAGTCATTAGAAGAATGCTCTTGACTTTTGTGCACTGACAGATTCATTTTTTAGTTACTTCACTTCAGCAAGTAAAACAAAATTCAAAAATTATTTTCCTCATCACTTAGGTTATCTATAATTAATAAGACATTAGGCAATTTCAGATTAGATAGGCTATCTCTATCTTTTGACAATATATAGCTTTTCTTTGCTGCATAAAACTATCTGGAATTGAACCGGATTATCAATAACAACAGTGAACACTGCAGTGCAAAGGTTACCCTTAGCTTAGAATCTCACCTCTCTAGTTCTTGTGGAAGAACAGGATACATCACTGTTGCCATGAATGTTTTACGAATCTGCACCTGATCTGTCACCTGCAAGTAAATATAACATTAAAATACATAAATGAAAGACCCAGCTTATATATATATATATATATATATATATATATATATATATATATATATATATATATATATATATATATATATATATATATATATATTATCTCGTGTGTCATTTTTACCATAAATTCTTTCAGGGAAATGTTTCGAAGTAAAAGTTATGATGTAGCATTCCTGAAATCTGATCAACAAGATGCCCTTCCTAATTTGAAAGAAACTGATCATTTTAGTGCATAATAAAGTACGAGCCAAAGGCTCCAAGTATAATAATGTATTGTTCTTCCTAGGAAGAACGAGAAAAAAATCGTCACGTTTATTTCGAGATGTCTGGACTGGACACATAGTTTAAAAGTTTAGAGGTCATAGGCAGTGTGAAATACAGAATGATGACAGTTCCTGATTTATTTTTATACACGTTGACTGAGAAAACCGGTAGCCCTTGCAAACAGGAAAGGGGACTAGGGTTCACTGCTTGGCGGATGTTATATGGCTTCCGTTATTGGGGAGGGACAGAGGCATTCACTTCAGAAGAGTAATGATCTTTGAAATGTCAGTAAAATATGGCAGGATATGCAACGCTTCAGTGAAGTGTGAGAAGCACCCTGCCACAAAGAAGCAGGGGAATGACAGGAAGTTATTCCTTTACCTACACTGTGTTTTGAATACGAAAGAGAGAGAGAGAGAGAGAGAGAGAGAGAGAGAGAGAGAGAGAGAGAGAGAGAGAGAGAGAACTCCTTACAGAGTCAAAATTATCCTTTGGACAAAGCCAGCAAACTGTCCAGGGATAATGGACGATCTAAGGCAGTTTTGTTTTTATTTTCTAGTTTTACCAGTTAGGGAATAAATAGTCAGAATGAAACATAAATTCTTGCTTTCGGTACCAAACTTTTTGACAAGAAATATAATAACATCCTGTAAATAATAAACTTAATAACATTTTGTAAATATGGAGATATATATCAAAACAGAGGTAGAGTCGAAAGAAACCCATCAGTGCATAACAAATAAAAAAATAAAACGACGTCACTCACAAACAGCGGTGCACTATGGTTGAAATTATCTATGTACAGCCTAAGACAAAAGTCGTGTCGCTGCTTTGTCCGATGATTTAATGTCAGTCGCAAAACAATCTGAGAGTCCTACCCCAGTAACGTGTTCGAGACTGGCATGCCCTAAAGGTTAGCCTTTTATCAGATGTCTTCACCAAAAATCGCGACACGACTTTTGTCTTAGACTGTACATACTGTGGGTTCATAAAAGACACCAAATAGGATATCCTTGGGGTTTATCATGCAGTTCTAGGTGGCACTGTCGAGACCAATGCCAGCGACAGTTTGTACTGTATGTTTCACTGATCATCACTGAGGGCAGTGGAGAAGTTAAAGTGCTGATTCAGTATGATTACACATTGCATCTAGGATGATACTGTAGACACTGATATGCTGGAGCTGAATCGAGTTTGAATAACACTTTAAAAGAGATGACATGTTATTTGAAATTAGGTTTCTGGAAGTAGCAGCCAAACTGAGAGCAAATACAAACCCTTTCAGTGAATACTTCTGAATATTAATTTCGAGGAAAACAATGCAGTTTCTGTAGAGATCGTATTTTAGATAATCGCTAACATATCACATAAGAAAGTGAGTGGGCTACTAAATGTTACAAAACGATGCTGATATTAAAACCCGATGTAATATTCAAATTTATTACTTTACAACAGCAACAGATACTAACAGCAAAAGTTTGAATGCAGACAAGTAATAATTCTCACCTCGTTCCAGCTGCGTGATGGAAGGACACGGAAAGTAAAATTCAGGGCCTGGGCAACCGTAACCAGCTGGTTGTAGTCAGTGCCTGAGTACCTGGTGGTGTTGCCCTCGATGGACTCTCTCCAGTAGGGTTCATATGTAAACGCCGTCACGTTTATCGTCGCGCCATAGAAACTGCCAAAAATAACGTAATATTCTGATCGGACGGAAGTTGCAGTGCAGCATTAGGTGGAAGTGACTTTTTATTCAACCTATGATAATGCTGTATGAATAAAAGCTATTGCGTAATATTCAAAGCAAGTATAGGTACTCCATAAAAAAATTTGATCATTATTACTGGATTACTGATATTAATTTCATTTAAGTAACTGTTTCGCGGCTCGATGTTCTCTTTCATTACATTGTCGATAACATGTATACTGTCAGTTACAAGTTATACCTGTTTTAGACTAATTTATATTAGATATTCAACATTTCACAACATATTTCACATACCTCAGATACAGAAATATTCAAAGCTGTGTCACTACTTCATTTCCATAACACTTTCTCATGACTAGCATCATATTCTAGTGTTAATCTCTTGTTAAACCCATTCAAGATGAAGAGACGGCAGTTTTAAGCCAGATTAGAATGAAATGGGTATAGCTCAGTCTATATTCGTAATTTGGATACATTACTTATATTTTTTTTCAGTTTTGTAATGCCCAATAATTTCAACAGAGTACATAAGATCCTCCAGTTCTGAAATGGCCAGTAATCTGTACACATTACTTGGTGTATTTCTCCGGGAAAAGGGTGGGAGGTGTGAGATAGCGTAGACCTGATGTGGGGGTCCAGGAAGCCACTTGCAGCACCCGGGCACCGTCAGGACTGTACGGCAAGTGAACCAACATGCTGTACCTGCACAATACGTTTATAATTTTCAGGCAGAATTAATTATCTTTATTCCCTCTACACTATATGGGTATAATTCATCATTTCCTTTAGCTAATGAAGAGACAGTTTCATGTAGTCTTTGGAAGTTATATCTAATCGAGGCTATAATTTAACCCCTTCGTGAAGAGTAGTATAACTAACCCCTCAGTCTGAAAATTGTCTCCTGAATGAAATATTCTGTCGATAGCAGGAATGAACGAAAATAATATATATACAGTACGAAGTTAATTCCACTTATTGTATGTTCATCACATACGGCCATCTTTTCGATGCCTTGGATGTTTTCTAGTAATAAATCTTGCACAGTCATTTGCTTCCTACGTGAGCCATTGGTTCTATATACTCGTCACTGTTATTCTCTCGCCGAAACAAAGTCGTATTCAGGGTTTCTCACGGGATATAGACCACTTACTCTACTCTTTTCACTTTAACTTGGCCTAATATTATCACCTCTCCATCCTGAAGGCTAAGCTGTAACTAGATATCAGGACTATGATATGTTGCTGGTCATGAAAATTGTCAATGAAAGGATATATAACCACCAAAATTTTTATTCTACCTCTTGGCTGTGTGAAATGAAGATGCAAAAGGAAAAAAAAAATCTGGGACAAGTTATAAGGAAGGGGAAAAATGAGAATACAAACGGACAAGTAATAAGATCATTGTACATTGTTCTTTCTTCAGTCCAACAAAGCTTTGAACTACCAACTCAGCACTGGACAGCAGGCTTTTATTTGGTGTGGAACTCTGGCTACGATTTCCTTGTATTTGTTGGGAAAATTGGAGGGTTGGCAGATACTATTGCTCAAAAGTGCTAGTGTATATTAGCCACCTAGATACTACCATGTCTTTTATTTATTCATTTTTTTTTGGGGGAGGGGGGGATTCCTACAATCGCTAGATGATTTTATTCAACTTTGGAGGTTTTTAATTACAGGAGTGAAAAAATAGCCTTCATCAAATCATTCACAGCAAAAACTTCTTCCAAATTCAATTTAAATTCTTTGGTTTTACTCTCGATTAAAACTTATGAGACGTTAAGGTTCTGAAGGTGCTAAGATCTCGTCTATGATTACGTATACGCCGTTCTTAAAGCTATTTAACCCGCTCCATCCCGATGTTTTCTGGGCAATGGTACGCCCCAGTCCCGACATTTTTGGACCTTTTTTTTTTTTTTGGCTTAAACATCCGCTTTTGATGAGAAACATCGAAAATTCATAGAGAAATCGCTCACCTGAGGTTTAAAATACTCGATCCAGGTAGGAGTACCTCCTTACCTTACAGGATTTTCTATCAGGCTGGCTGCAAAGAAAACGAGTTCTATGGGAGGATAACTATTCTACACCACTCATAAACGGTATTTATTTATTTATTTGTTACGAATTTATATGTAGTACGAGAGTATATTGGTTTTCAAACGGTAATATAGGCATTATAAGCATTGTTTCACTCACTAACTCATCACCATTCCTGACCTTTTTTTGCCACATTACCTGATCATCATTTCTGACTGTTTCTTCCTCTAATGTTTGTCCTCCATATTGTCATCGATTGGGGAATCTCTCTGGCCGTGAATTTCGTACTGTGGCATGACATGGCTTTACTGGCCAAGTCACTGATAACAGGTGAATTGCCGAGAAAAGGTCATGCGGGGGGGAGGAGGTCATGCTGGGTAAGGAATTGTCCCTGCCTGGCATCTTGTAGAGGAAGGTGTCCCGTGTATACGTGCCAAAAATCACTCAAAAAAATTGAAAATTGTGCAAATTAGGGAGCTTGCAATGTTGCCGCGTTAATTTACGTCTCCAGGATATGAGTGCACAACATGCGAGGACGTGTATTCACGTCTCCGGAACAGGGCGGGTTAAATGACACACAAGCGCATAAGAGGGTGTCCCACGCAATATTCGGAAGGAAAAACAATGAATATACTCTGGTTAGGCAATGGGGACTCGACACAAATGACAGTACGCTTAAATTTCAAAGGGGAATATGGACTCCTAGACAATAACAGAGATTTTTGCATGTCTTTGGCCATGGTGTACATGGTGTACGTGCCCATTGCCCTGGTTCCATCAGCCAAATGTGGGTATAATCAAAATTATTATGTGAAAGGAGGGGAAAGGATTTCAGCCCATGGAGGCTGCTTTTGATGATCCTCAGGCAAGTATTTGGGCTCATTTTCCGTGGACAGGCAATTCGTGCATCAGGGATTTTTCAAGGTATTTTTTTTCCATTGTCTGTGAACGAATACCTGGGCACAGGATCATTATCACCAGAAACTCTACCTACACTGGATTATCCTTTCCTGTGACGAGAGCAAACGTGACGGAATGGTATCCTGCTGAATTCAGAGAATTTTACGTGTGGCAAGCTCTCCCCGTACTGATGGCACACATAAAAAAGGCATGCTTTACAGGACTATTGGATCATGGACGACCACACAGCCACACCTGTCTTTGGGAGGTACATGGCATGTTACAGAGGACTTTGCCATATTATGGTTCCTGCTCCCCAAACGTGTGACCCTTACCCAGAGACAGGGTGTGGAAAATTCGCCCAATTCTGACCATGCTAAAAGGTGCTTCCGTTTTTTTCGCCTTTCCATAGAGCTGTGGCTGTTGAGTGTCATCTATTGTTCTGGGGTTGACTGGCATTTATCCAATACACATCGTCGAACGTCATCGCTTATGCATCAGTCGTTGTTCCTTGTGACTGCAAGATTGGATATATGCTGGACTTTGTAGTTATGGCTCATCTAGCGAGACGATAATGTAACCGCCTGCATTTCTATGATGTAACTGCCAAGTTTCTCCTTCAAGATGGGACAGGAACCAGTGGTACTGTCAAGCCAAGTAGGAAGCACTACCCTGTTATCCATGCCAAGTCCAAGAATGATGCATTACTCATCGAGAAATGGGGTTACATGTTGGTCATCCACTGGCATGAGAAGTGGGATGTGCTGCAGGTGGTAAAAGAAGGTGTTTCTACACCTTTCTGCTATCATTGTTATGAATGCATTCATACTGCTCAGACAGGTTGTTGGCATAACTGCTATATCAAGGACACAGAGCTGCAGTAATGCCTGACAGGGTCACCCAGGCAGGCTACCTCACGTGTCACCGCATGGTGAACCCTGGCACCTGCAGGTTAAAAACTATCCAGGCAGTGCCATGTCTGACTGAACTGTCAGTGAAGGCAGCAGGTTCACAAGCAAATGCTCTACCAGTGCAGTAACTTAAAAATTTCTTCAGTCACTGGTGTGTGGGAAAGTGTAAATAGTGTATATAGTAATCTTACTACATAAGAAATGGTCATCATCATCATCATCATCATCATCCGGACCTTCTTTCCCACCCTAGCGCAGGGTGAGGAGTAGAAGTGTCCAGACAGCCCAAATTTGCCCAAACCAATGGGCCACACTTCCATTTACTCATCATTCAAGCCCCCGGAATCCTAGCTCTATCGGATACACCAAAAACATTCACCACATTCTGTAGCTTCACATAATCGTATCCGATAGAGTCAATCCGGACCCTGCCACGTTAAAAGGGGTTCAAAACCCCGATCATGCACTTCTCCTCACAACATTCATCCAACCAGCTCGATCTGCTGTCAGTTCCTTGGCCTCACCGACTTCCAAACCCCTCATCCTCACACACTCATCCACCATCTCTTGGCCTACCTTGCCTCCTCCCTCCTACGAATTTGCTCAGATATACCTTTTTCACCACTCTGTTGTTATCCATTCTTTCCACATGACCATACCCATCTCAGTACACTCTCTTCGATTCTGGTGTCCACCGACTTCCTCACTCCACATCTTTCATGAATCACATTATTCGTATCTTATCCACCCTCTGTACTCCACATACATTCCCCAGCAGTGCCATCTCCACTGCTCTTACTCTGGACTTTTCATTTTCATGCCACACCATAGTCTCACATCCATATGTTAAAGTTGGCACTAATACTCCTTCATATAAGCCTCGTGCAGCTGCAACACTCAAACCTCTATTTCTTATCAAGGCCTTCATTGCACCAGCTACTTTTCCTCCTTGTGTCACTCTACTGGGATCAGCTAGTCAGGTCAGGTGCTGGTAAGGGGATGGGTATGTTATGATGTGGCAGGGGTAAACCAGTTCTGCTGTCGGGCCCTGCTGCGGATGTCACTGATTGCATTGCGCAGTTGACCCTTGTGCGGTGTGGTGCGGTGAGGATCTGTCCGTTCTCCCCTTTGGGGCTAAGATGTGAATGAATGTGTTTGAATGGATGAGTAAATGGAGAGTGTGTCGTCCTGTCTTGGCTACCTCCCTTTCCTTGGGGGAAGCAGCCTAGGTATATAGATAGATAGATAGTCACTCTACTTTCAACTTCTTTTGCACATTTTCGTCTCTTCTATCACTGTACCCAGGTACTTGAACTCTCTCACCAATTCCATTCTCTCTTCATTCACTTTAACATCGCACTGGGAGTCACCCTTTCTCTGAGTAACCATCACTTTACTACATTTACTCTCTTTTCTACATTTACTCTCAAGGCACGATGCTCACAGACATCAGCAAAACTCTGCACTACCCTACTAAGTTCTTGTCCGGTACTTGCACGCAGTACTGCATCATCAGCCGGAATATTCCGGAGAATACCATAGTATCCCCGACAACGAGGCGAACCAGAAGCAGCGGAGTTCGCCCTCAAGAATGCCGACACCCCCACTCGGATCCCACGGGGTAGCCGCCACCAGCCACCACCACTCCGGGCAACAACGACATATGTCAGCCCGGGCCGTGCGCCCCTGTGACATTCAACCACCACGCCGCCGCCACCGTAGGTGGAAGACACTACCTTTGCGTGGTGGAATCACTGAGTTAGCTAGGGGTGGAGTCAGAAACAACACTCCAGGCAGCGCCTCTCTGGTAGAGACGATCTATGGTCGCTCCCACAGTGAATTGGTAGAGACGATCTATGGTCGCTCCCACAGTGAATTGGTAGAGACGATCTATGGTCGCTTTCACAACATCCAGGTAGAGACGATCAATGGTCGCTCCCTTAAAACCCCGGTAGAGACGATCAATGGTCGCTCCCACAACATCCAGGTAGAGACGATCAATGGTCGCTCCCTTGGCCCTCCGGTTGAGATGATCAATGGTCGCTCCCACAGTGCTCGGGTAGAGACGATCAATGGTCGCTCCCCCAAAATCCAGGTAGAGACGATCAATGGTCGCTCCCCCAAAGCTCAGGTAGAGACGATCAATGGTCGCTCCCTTAGCCCTCCGGTCAAGACGATCAATGGTCGCTCCCCCAAAGCTCAGGTAGAGACGATCAATGGTTGCTCCCCCAAAACCCAGGTAGAGACGATCAATGGTCGCTCCCTTGGCCCTCCGGTTGAGACGATCAATGGTCGCTCCCACAGTGCTCGGGTAGAGACGATCAATGGTCGCTCCCCCAAAATCCAGGTAGAGACGATCAATGGTCGCTCCCCCAAAGCTCAGGTAGAGACGATCAATGGTCGCTCCCTCAGCACTCCAGTCGAAACGATCAATGGTCGCTCCCACAATATTCGGGTAGAGACGATCAATGGTCGCTCCCCCATTGTCCAGGTAGAGACGATCGATGGTCGCTCCCAGGGTGTAGTGAGGAGAGGGACGTCTCCACAACCGGAGGCTGAACTTCAGGGGTCTCGCTCCAGAATATCCCGGAGAGACCTCCCTGTTTCCCCCGGCCTCTGTTCCCTACGCGTGGCCTTCGAGCAGACACACCTGTCGGGCCCCCGTGACAGCTGCTGCCGCAGCCCTCCCCTGATGGCGCCCCTGGTCGTGGGAGACCGCAGTCTGTCGCCTCTTCCGGCCCGCCCTAGGACACCCGGGCGAGACCTCACCACGCCCCCGCGACGCCGGGACCTGACCCAGAGCTTCCTAGACCTCTTCGGCCCCAGTCCTACAGGCCTTACGCCAGAGCCCAGTCCGGAAACCCCCGGACGCGAGAGGACGCCCTCGCGAGCCGCCCCGTGCCCTCCCGGCTCGCCCCGCCCTGACGACGCCCTCAGTCCGACCGGATCGCCGATGACGTGTCTTTATTTCTCTCCATGAGGAAATACGAGTGACCCTGTAACAATCGTGAAGTAGGTTAAGTGTGACTCCCTTTCTCTTAGAATAAGTATTGTGCAGTGACTTTATGTAATATCCATTGGGGTAAATCAGAACACAATATCCAGTTGAAGGACGAGAATGTGGGTTGAGACCTAAAGTGAAAATACGTGCGAGTGTCACCCCGAATCTTTCTAAAGACATATCTCTAGAACCCGAAGAAAGACTAAAACATTATTGGAGTTCTATTGGCTAGTCTCTAAGTAATATGGTGGAATAGTACTTACGAGTATTCCGACTTTGTTACGCGTTGTGAAGCGAGAGTCTACATATCATACCTAGAAAATGTGTAATGAATAAGTTTGTGCCTACAGAAACCTATTTCCACCAAAATATCAAGGAAGGCGAGTATTAACGATATTCCCCTCCTCCGCACGCTATTCCTAAAGACTCTCTCCATTCCTCGCTCCCGCTCTTAAAGCCAAAGTAAGAATCAGAGTTATTTGGCAAAGAATCTTCGCCAACAGAAAACACCTAAACTCCCTTGCTAATATCGGGCATCCTTCAATATTACCATAACTGTCTCCTCGCCGTTTTAAGTCACTCTCCGTGTCTCCCCTACCTCCTCCTGGCGGATCACAAACTCCCCCCCCCCCTCCTCACGCGCTCCGCGCGCACCTGTATTTACTGCACTCCTAGTACTAAGATTTGTTGTATTGTCATTAGTATCTAGAAAGCTAGTATCCTGCGAGATACACAATATTTTAGATAAGGTTTTTGTATTGCTCTATATTGTATTGTAATGTCTGCTGAAGTGTCCTGTGTCTGACTGTGGTAATATACGTGTATAATTGTTGTCGAAGGTTTTTATGTCCTACCTCTCTTTATTGCACTAGTTCCGGTCTCGAAAGAGGACCCCGCTCCACGTTGGGTAAAATAGGTACGAGAAGTCAAGCCTAATTCTACCCAGCATTACAATAGGTACGAGAAGTCGAGCCTAATTCTACCCAGCATTACAGCTGCCTACCTTAATAGTGCCAGACAATGCTGCCGCACCACCCCTGAATATCCACACTGTGTACTGTGCAATTTCCACACTGTGTCTGCAGATGCCCCGTCAACTCAACGTACCCTTTACATAGTGACATGCATTACTTATTTATTTATCCGCTTATTCATTTTACTTTACTACTTTCTCTTTCAGGTTATTCATACTGGTAGCTTATAGATAATGTATTATAGAATGTAGCTTTTCCTTTCCAGTCTTCCCTGTGAAATTTCCATATAAATTTTTCCATGCTGCATGGTGATTTTTCTCACTTTTTCTTGCCTGTTTTAACTGGGGGGTTTGGAGGTAGGGGGAGTCTTCTTGCTTTACTATCCTTATCCTTCAGCATGTAGAGTTAGATCTCATAGTCATAGTCTACTCTGTAACAAACAGCCTCGAAAGGACCATAAGGTCTGTTGCTGTTTGGTTTCCTTTGCTCTCCTTTGTACTTTGTACACACCTAATCTCTTGGAAGCAGACTTTGCAAGAGAAGTAATATGTTATTTCCATGACAAATCCCGAGAGAATGAAGCCCCAAGAATGTTTTAAGATGATGCAGGATTAAGCTGGATATTGTTGAAAATTAGATGGTGTTCCTGTGGAAGATTTTGTCCGAGTTGATAGATGTAAAAACTGAGCTTTTAATGCATTAAAAACAACAAGATTACCTTTACTCCAGTCAGAAATATGAGTCAAGTCAGACATCAGGTGTGCCATAGCCTCATCCCTTGTTTGTTGAAGTACGTGCTGCGATGGACTCTGTGGGAAGTGAATGGAAATGTGAAGGGTGGAGTCATCAGCATATAAGTGGATGGGGTTAGAGGTACAGCATAGAAGGTCACTGATGAACCAAAGAAAGAGAGTTGGTGGTAGGACAGAACCCTGAGGAACACCACCATCGATAGCTCTAGGAAAAGAACGGTGGCAGTCTACAGCAGCAGCTATAGTACGAGCAGACAGGAAGCATTAGATGAAGGCACAGATAGAAGAATAGAAACCATTAGAGGGCAGTTTGGAAGTTGAAAATGCCAGACTCGAACGAAAGCCTTTGAGATATCAAGTTTAATGACAAAGCTTTCTCCAAAGTCCCAAAAGGAGGATGACCACGAGTCTAAAAGGTAGGTGAGAAGATCGCCACTGGAGCATCCGTGGTGGAACCCATATTTATGATCGGAAAGAACGTTGTGACAGGAAAGATCCTTAAAAAAATTTTGGTTAAGAATAGACTCAAAAACTTGAAATAAATGCTGTTAAAGAACTACACTAAGATCCTGTATTTGTAAAGTATTTGACACTATTCCGTAATTTTAAAAAATTAAAGCACCTCTCCTATCATAACCTTCTCTGATTGTCATTAGGGGCTCAGTCAGGGATGCTCCACTTTTCACCTTCCTTCAAGACACCTGGTCATCCTCCTTTCGGGACTTCGGTGAAAGATTTGCCATTGAGCTTGACATTTCAAAGGCTTTCTATCGAGTCTGGCATCAATCTTAAATTTACGGCCCTCTTACGGTTTCAGTCCTATATGTGCCTTTATCTCTAGTCGTTCTATAGCTGCTGTTGTAGATTGCCACTGTTCTTGTCCTCGCGCTATCAGTAATGGTGTTCCTTAGGGCACTGGCCTGTCACTAACTGCCCTTCTTGTGTTCATCAATGACTCACCAAGGTTTACATGTAACCCTAATCACTCATATACTGATGTCTTCACCCCTCACCTTTCCATCTACTTCCCGCAGCGTCCATCTCAACAGTTACTTCAACAAACGAGAGCAGAGTCTATGGCACACTTAATATCTGACTTGGCTCAATCCTCTGATTCAGGTGAAAGTAATCTTGTTTTTAATGCATCGAAAACCAAGTTCCTACATCTTTCGACCAATAAAAATCTACCATAGGAATGTCCTCTAATTTTTAACAATACCCAAATAATTCCTGCATTATCTTTGACCATACATGGGGTTTCATTCTCTCGGGATTTTTCTTGGAAAGATAATATTACCTCCCCATATAAAATCTGCTTTCAAGTGACTAGGTGTCCTGTGTTGACTCTGTACCTTCAGTACCCCTGCAGAGTTGTTGACTTTAAACTGGGGTTTTATTTGCCCTTGTGTACACCACTACTTTAACTTGTGGGAAGGCACCCAACATAAAACAAAAGTCAAAGACTTTTCATCTCATTTACTCTCCTTCTCTTACTGGCTGCCTTCAACCCCGATCTCTATGCCGTGGTGTTGCATCTTTGTCTCTTTTCTTTTGTTAATTCAATGGTCACTGGTCCTTTGAATTCTCTGCTTGCATCCCTCAACCACTATGGCTGGCAGGTAGCACTAGTGTAGACGCAAACTCTTATTCCTTTCCTGTCCAACTCTAATGCAAAAGTTAACTGTTAACCCCTTAACCGCAGGGCGTCACTTTTGTGACGCTTGGGAGCAAGGGATCATACCGCAGGGCGTCACTTTTGTGACGCTTGGGAGCAAGGGATCATACCGCAGGGCGTCACTTTTGTGATTCTGTGTTATTTTGAATTCCCCCGGGCTTTTAAGTGGTAGCTTGTATCATCTGTCAGAACTGCCAATGTCCAACACTAGTCAGCACTCCTAATCTCATCTGTACTCCCATCCATTGTTGACAATTTAGCCATTTCTCCCCATTCTTGACTCTCCTCCCTACCTTCCCTCCATTACCCTCTCCTCTCGCCTGCCTGGCCGTGCTACGCTAAGTAATTCTTCCCTGGAATTTTCCACTGATTTCATCCATTGAAATAAGCTCTATGCCCTATTCTTATACCAAATAATATATACCAAAAAGAAATAAGGTAAGTGAGAGTGCCATACACCTGGAATTGGCTAATTATCACCTGACAACACCTCACGTGCACTCGTTCGCTAATTTTCGCTGTTTATTCCCCCTTGAAATATGCCGTATAATCTATTCTTGTACTAAAAATATATATAAGGAGGGAAGGGAGAAGCCTAAGTGATATTTACATTCACCTGGAACTACCTAATTTATAATGTATTGTCTAGATTTCCTGCCAATCATTTCACTGCTATATATTAGCAGCCGTCAAGAGGCTGACATTGGCAGTAATGCATTTCCCTAGGTAGGCCACCCCGGCCCACCCCTATCAGTTCACTGTCATCTTCCAAGGTGAAGGTACGTCTGTTTCCTCCTGCTAACTTCAGCCACTTTTTAGCCCCATGCAAAGGGCCCTGTGACCTTTACCCCCTACTAAACTTCGTGTGGAAAGAGGTAAAGGGCTGACAATTGAAAGAGAGTGACTACGATCTTTCTGTTGAGTAAAACAGTGCAAGTGGAATTGTAAATAATGTGTATATAATGTGTAAACAGCAAGTAAGGCAATGAATGTAAATATAAGTGAACAGTGGAAAATAGTTTTATAAGTTACTTCAAGTGACAGTGCATAACACAGTGTAAATAAAATAGAAATATAAATAATGTAAATAAAATATAGAACATCAATAGAAATGTAAATGAGTAGTATTATAAGAATACGAGTATATATACTAGGAATAATGAAAGTGAAAGTTTCACTCTAGCATGTATGAATACTATAAGTTATGAGAGTGAAGGTGAAAGTGACATTCACTCTAAATGCTAGTATACAGGACGAGAAAGTGAATGCTACATATTTTACTGAAAGAAATTGAATGCCTACAGTGACAATAAACTACTGTTAGGACTCCATATTATAATTACAAATCATAATAGATAGATAGATAAATAAATAGATAGACAGAGCACCAGGCAAGCCTGGGAACGGGAAATGATCTTGCAAGTGTAACTGAGGAAATATTGACAATACACAGGAAATAGCAAGTCAGGGGATGATATAGGTAGTGTGTCAGCGAGATAGCATACGAACAATGCCTAATGACCATACACACATACTCACACACAGGTTTCTAGAACATTCCAACAACAGTGTAACACACGTGACACGACCCCTGCTACACCAAAATTTAGGAAGCAGAGCTCAGAAGGAGGCTAGCTATAGAACCGACAGGTAGTGGAGAGAGAGTGAACAAGAAGAGGGGTCCAACTAGACTTACTTAGTGTATTCAGTCTCTGTGATACATACACTGCTCAAATTAAGATTTTCTCTGAAGATAATAAATCAAGATAAACTCCCTGCATTCATCTTTAACTCCTACTACAAGAATCGAGAGGCACATTTGGTGGGTTGAACATACTCAAACTCAAATCTTCCCAGGGCTTCATTGTTTCATTGATCAGTTGCATAGTTTCAAACTTAGGTGAAGTCAACTAAATACTTGTGCTCATGTTTAAGTCCATATCAGGCAGTGGGTGGAAATGTTTGTGTGTATGACTGAGGATGGCGTAGTGATTGATGGTAGATAAAGTGGACATGGATGGTGTAAATACCGCACAGTAGTCTGGTGCTATGTATAATCCTGAGGCTGAAGTATGAGATGATAGTATATCTGGACAGACTATGTAAACTGATGTGTTATGAGTGAAATAAAAAAAAATGTGAGTGTCCGATGCGTTGATGGTGTACAAGCTTATCTGGAGCAAAAGTGAAGTTGCAATGATTATGAATATTGTTATTTCTGATGATAGCCATTTCACAAGGGACTGTATCAGTAGGCTGAAACGTGAAAATGTACGGAGGACAAAGATGAACAGTATGTAAGGATGTGCGGCACTTTCGTTCAATCATTGATTCACTTGCGAAAGTGACAGTGTTCCGTCTCTTGGAGACCATGATGAGTTCGGTGTCTGTGTTGATGTTGATGATGACCAAAGTGTTGTTATTTTTAGAGGGGAAGGGGTGTATTTGGTATACTGTGAACAGGTCTTCAGTTATGAATGGTACATGAACTACCACTGATGTTGGTGTTAGTGTTGCTTCTAAATATTGATAATATTGCATGAATTCCCTACTTCGGAACAAAGGCTTCAATTTATGTTTATGTATGCCTTGACTAATCTGACGTAGCTCATGAACTGGGAGTAAGTCAATTGTGATCTTGCCATCACCAGCATTCGAAATTCCTTGCATAAGAGCCCTGTAACGAACTCTAGTGTTGTCTAATTGTAGTAGAATTGTGTCAATATGTTCTGTGATGATCGAGAAGTGTTGGAAAAGTGTTATGTTACTTTCCATTTCATTTATTTTATCTACACTTTCGAGAGCTATGTTTTCTGCCTTTCTCAGATTTTTCACAATTGTCTTCATTGCTGAGTTATGTCCTGTGATGAATTTATCTTGGTATGTTAGTACCTGAGCTATTTTATTAAATTTGTTGTTTATTTCTTTAAGGTCATCCTCTGTAGCCAATCCAAAGATGTTCTGAAGAACTGCGTCACCCAGGTCGAACAAACCGCGCTTTTGGCGAGTATGTGCGATGTTGTTCCTGTCACTCAATACCTCCGTTCCATAAGATGGGAGATCTTGGATCATGATGAGCATAGTTGACTTTGCCTGTTCTATTTTCCATTTCGCTAACTTCACTATTTCATTCACTTCCTTTGTGTTATGTGCTTGTGAAACATAGCTTCCTATCATGAAGTCCAGGGTTCCCATGGGTTTCGCTAGATTTTCTAGATAAGAAGGTAAGTCATACAAGTAATCCAGACTTATTTCAGTACTCGTGATGTCTTTTACGATTGAAGTCGTGGCCGTTGGAGCTATGAGGCATCCTTGTTGTACTATGTGTTGGGGGTCTAAGTGTGCATATCCTCTTGCTATGTAGAGGAGAATCCACAGCATAAGTCCCTTCATCGCTACCTATCGAAAAAAAAATCTATTAATTTCCAAATATGGTCATGTTGTGGTCGATGAGAGTGATGATGTGCGTTACGGTTGATTGTTCATTCATTTATAGAAGAAGTTTAAACCGATATTTAATTCTCGTAAATGATGTACTGTAGATTTTATTGGAACAGTTGCACCTATGTTTGTTTGGTATATGACCTTAATTTCTTTTTGTAATCATTGTTGTTTTCTTGCTTGGTTTCTTGAGGTACGTTCGCCTGTTCGGTTGTATCCGATGTTGAATAATTATTGGATAATTCCCTTGAAACTCGTTTTCAATGGTCAATATGAACTTGTTTCTCTTCGCCAGTTGACAGTGACTTAATTAAAACTTTGTTTGCTTTTATGTTAATTACTCTATACGGGCCATCAAATTTTGGGGATAATTTATTGTCTCTCGTATGAATCATACCATAAACAATGTCTCCTAAGCTGATAGGTGAATCTCTTTCCTTCTTGTTAAATGCCTCCGTCATTTCTTCCTTGGACATCGTTAATTGTTTTTTGACTCTTTTATGTATGTCCTGGAATTCACGTATACGGAGCTTAGAGTAATCATCGTAATTGTATATGGGCAGACTGTCACCTTCTAGGAGCTCATATGGTAGTTTTTTATCTGTCCCATATATAATGAAATGTGGTGTGTCACCTATGGATTTATTTATAGATCCATTAATTGAGGCTTCTACTCTGGGAATCCAATCATTCCAGCTTGCATAATTTTCACTGAGAATGTGTCGTAGCACATCTAATACTTTTTTGTGTTGTCTTTCTACTAACCCATTAGATGCTGGGTGATAGGCTAAAACGTTAACCTTTTTGATGTTGTATTGTTTACATATTTCTTGTAAGATATCAGAATTAAATTCTCCTCCATTATCACTTATTAATACCTTTGGGGTAGTAAAGCGACATATTACATTATCTGTTATTGCCTTTGCTACTGTCTCTGCTGTTTTATCTTTAATTGGAGCTAAAATTACATAACGGGAAAAATGATCCGTTGCTACGAATAGGTATAGGTTATTATTGTATGATAATGGCATCTTGAGTAAATCAACAGTGACAACGTCCCATGGCTGATGTGGTACAGGGTAATTACCCATCAGTGCAGGTGTGATTGGGTATCCTTTATGTTTTGCACATGATTCGCATCTGTCTATATGATTGTTTATATCTTTTCGTAATGAAGGCCAGTAATATAACAGCTGGGCCTGTTTGAATGTCTTATCCTTTCCACGATGTCCTGCATGTGGACTATCGTGTATCGTTCGTAATACTTGGGGTATTATATCATTAGGTACTACCAACTAGTTAGTATTTCTTCGTTGTTTTGGTTGTTTCGGGTTAATCTTGTATAATGTATTATTGACCATTGTGAATTGTTCGAGTGGTACATGCAGTTTGGGTAATTGTATGTCATCTCCACTTTCTAACTTGTATATAACTTTAGACCATATTGGGTCAAGTCTTTGTGCTTTTGCGATATCATCTTGGTTTGGGATATTTCCTTTGAGATCTTATGCCGCGACCTGAATCATGTTCGGGTTCCTAGATAATGCGTCGGCTACTATGTTCATTTTACCTTGTATATAATGAATTTGTACATTGTAGTTTTCAACTGTACATTTCCATCTTGCTCTCCTCCCGGAAAGGAGTTTTTTTTAAACATACCCACTAGTGGTTTATGGTCGGTGAATAAGTAGATTTCGTAACCATATACCAAATCTCGAAACTTTTGTAATGCAAAAACCACTGCAAGTGCCGCTAAGTCTGTAGTGCAATAATTTTTCTCTGCACCTTTTGTTTGTCTGCTGGCAAATGCAGTTGGTTGATTGTTTCCTCTTTTATCTTCCTGCATCAGTACAGCCCCTAATCCTTTAACTGATGCGTCTGTACAAATAAGAAATGATTTTGTGTAATCCGGATATGCTAAACAAGGTGCATTTGTTAGTTTAATTTATAGATTGTTAAATGCCCTTTTTTGTTCTTCTTCCCATTGGAATATAGCATTTTTTCTGAGTAGTTGGAATAGAGGAAAGGCTATATGAGAGAATTGTGGTACGAATGATCTATAGTACCCAGCTAGACCTAAAAATTGTCTAACTTCATCAGTCGTAGTGGGTTCAGGAAAATCTCTCACTGCCTGTATTTTGTCATCAGTGGTCTGAATACCATTAGAACTTAATTTGTGGCCTAAGAAATTTATTTCCTTAAAGCAAAATTTGCATTTAGAAAGCTTAATTTTTAAACCAGCATCACTAAGCTTTTGTAAGAGTAAGTCTAATTTCTTGAGATAATCCGTAATATTTTTTGCTGCGATTATAATATCGTCAAGATAAACAAATATTCCTTGTCCTAAAATTCCGGACAATACGTAATTCATAAGACGCTGGAATGTGCCTGTGGCTGTCCTCAGTCCCATCGGCATCCTTGTATATTGGTAGTGGCCTCTATTTGTGGAAAAGGTATTGTATTTACGTGACTCCTCTGCAACCGGTATTTGATAATAGCCATTTAGTAGATCGATTGTTGAGAATATATTATTTTCCGGTCCAATATTCTGTAGAACATCGCTTAGCAATGGCATGGGAAATCGGTCTGGGATTGTGTGATTGTTTAGTTTACGGTCATCTACTACTGCACGCATTTCTCCATTTCGTTTGGGCACGAAGAATAATGGGGCATTCCACGGGGAGACTGAAGGTTCAATAATTCCAAGTTTTAACATTTCATCGACATATTGATTTGCAAGTGTATGTTGGGAGTGTGGGATGCGGTAGGCTGGTACGAAAATTGATGGTGTTTCTGGGTGCACATTAATCATGTGATTAATCAGGTTAGTACACCCTAATTGTTCTCCGGGTAATGCTACGGTGTCCCTGTGTGTTTCCAGCAGGGTTAACAAATCATTTTCTTCATCAAATTCACCTGAGTTAATTAAATTCTCTGTTATGCTTTCCCTATCCGTAGTTTTTATCTCATTTCTCACTCCAGCTGTAACTATTTCCTTCACAGGGGCGGGACATTTTTCAATATTAACTATGCAGTCCCCTTTTTCAACCGAACTTCCCCATTCATGTGATTAATTATGAATATCTGAGTTTGCCCTTCGTCCTTCATCTGACATAATGCGTTTTCTACTGACAATCACTTTACATAATTCTTCTAAGAGCAGAACAGTACTATTCGGTAATTTGCTCTTTATGGTAACTTTCATGTAGGAATTAGGTGGTATAGCTGAATTATTGGTGAGATGGGCTGGAAAAACTGATAAATCAGTACTGTTATCTGGGTCACTAATTCTGGAGGCTGGGGCTGGTGGTGGGAGTGGATCTATAAACTCATCTGTTTGTGTATGTTTGTTTAAGCTTTTAATATTACCAATTCTTTTTGGTTCTCTTTTACTAATCGGTGAGGTCTCTAATGATATTTCCTCTATGAATTCATTGTCTAAGTCTATTCCATTCATTTGTGGGAGTATAGTTATGTTCTCTGCTCTCATGCATCTTAAGCCCAGTAACATATGAGCTTTAATTGCTAAGTTTTCAACGATATAGAAAAATGCAGAGGATGGTCTTGTAGTCTTTGTGAAACTGATATTTAACATTATCATACCTTTTACTGTAATTATTTTTTCCATCTACCATATATAAATCTAAATCAGCTTCTTCCAGAAAAGTTACTTTCTTCTTATTTTTAAGAATTCTATTTATTTCTTCATGTGTTATTAAGTTCACTGGAGAGCCTGTGTCTAAAAATAAGGAAACGTTTTGATCCTCACATACAGCTGGTATCAAGATACACTCATTTCCCAACATGCCTCCTATGTGAATTTTAGACTTGCTTTTCTTTACGTTTGTTCGTTTTTTGTCATGACTTGGTCTTCCCCCGATTTGAACATAGACACAATTTTTTCTACTGTTTTGCAGTTACTGGTCCAGTGCCCTTGGCATCTATGATGCCTACAGTAAGGACCAAATCCTTGTGTCTTTTGTCTATCCTCTTTTGTTTTGATAAAGCATTCATTCCTTGTGTGTCCTGGTTTTGCACAATAATGACATAGAATGGACCTATCTCTTGACTGTGACCTAAGAAGTGACTTCCCATATGTAGTGTTGTTTGTGGCGCGAGATCTGCTCGGGCTGCGCGAAAACTTATGAAACTGCCTGTAGCCTGGTGTTGGTGATCGAACCCTCGTCACGTTTAGTTGTTTGCTCTGCCTGCTTTCGGGTCGCGATCGATTTTGTTCTCTGTTTGGGGTCGGTGTAGATGTTTTCACAGCTGATACTGTCTCAGGTACTCTCATTCTACTAGAATGTGTGGGTGTGTCGACCACACCTGCTTTACTGCACTGCATCTCTACCTCGTTCATTAAGTCTAGTAAGCACATGCCTGGGGTGTATGCGATCGTCTTGGCGATCTTAAGGGTCCTATCAGGTAATTTACACAAGGCAGCTACATAACCAATGATGTCCATGACGAGGTCTGGGGACATCTTTCCATCATCTGTTATCCAATTTGAGTTTTCCAAAGTAACTAACAATGTTCTTTTGATTATGGAGATATCAGCAGTTATTTCACTGAGCACATGGTTTGTAGTGTGCTCCCTTACAAGAATTACAATCTTATGTAATTCTGGAATTATACCTGGCAAGAAGTTCATACCTCCAGAAAATTTCTTCAAAAATTCAGTTTTAAATTCATCATATGTCCTAGCCTTGAGGAGCTTATCTGATCTCAATAAATTACTTGCTGGACATCTTTCCTGGCTTATGCAAGATGAAAAAATGGCAATTTTCTCTTGTTCATCGAGGATGTGGCGCTTGATGAACATTTGTTCGCACTGACTGACCAATGAAATGAGGTCAATACGATCTTTTTCTGTGCCAGAGAATTTTGGGACAGTTTTATCTTCATGGTAAACATAAAAAACATGAGGTGGGGAAGTTTGATCCGCGGTATTTGTTTCGTTATTCATTTTCGCTGTTTGCTCTGTTAATTTAACTTGGACTTGTTTATCGTTGTGTGAGGGAATGGTGGAATAGGTTCGGCCGGAATGGTGAACCCTGTTAAGTATATTGGCATACATGTGCAAGTCAGCGACAAAGTCCTCACTTGCTACGTCAGAGGGGGTTTCCCACTCATCATCTGGAACTGACGTATTTGTTTCTTGATCTTTAGTTTGTGTTGAGTTTTGTACAATGGGTGTGTTGCCTTGGTGCTTTCCTAATTGTGAATCTGTTGTTGGAGCTAATTGTTTTTCATCTGGTATTAACGTGGGTGGTGGCGAAAATATCCCTGTCATTAAGGTCTGGTGTTATGAAATACGCCTTTTGTTTATGTCTCAACTAAATAGATGAGTAAATGAGTTGTAATAAATGATAGATAGTAAGTGTATAAGTGTATATATATAGAAATAAGTAAAGGAGTTGAATATACCTAATTTTAGCACTGAGAAGAAATGAGTAAGTATAATTTCACCCACTTGATACAGATCGGAGAGGCGTGTCGATGCAACTGTCGATCTCGGAAGAAAAATGCAGGGTTGATGGAAGATCTCTTGATAATTCTAGTGCTGTGTTGATGGATGATATTACTCAGGAAATTCCATGGCCTGGTGCTTGCGGTGGTTAACAGCTGTCACAGGCAAACCTCAGCATAGAACGTCGAATTTCCAACTCAATACTGTGGAAATAAATGAGTATGAGTAGGAGCTATGTGATTAATGAGTAGTGGGTGAGAAGTGCCTGGTGTCAGTCAAACGCTGCTTGGCGTGGCCTTATGTCAGCAAACTTGCGTTGTAATGTCATCTCAGCAGACACACATGGTGATGTCAGCTTCCCACACTGGTAGCTGTGGTGAGTAACTGAGTAGCGATGCGTAACCTGGGTGAAGAAAGGTGAGTAAGATGCGTTATAAATGTGGTTCTGATGTTTTGCTGTGTGTCTTGACCTCTGCGTCAGCGATGGAGGTAGGCGGGAGAGAGTGTTGGGGTTTTGTGTGCTTGTTGCTTTGGTCTTTCTCTTTCTTTACTTGCTTTGTTTTTTTATTCTTCTTGCTGCTGTTTGAAGTTACGTGAAGATTATAGAGTTGTTTTGTAGACTTGTAGGCTCATGGGCTTGTAGGCTGTATTTTGTAGGAATGCACTGTAGAACTGAAGCTAATCTTGTAGAGTCTCGCCTGCTTTTGTAGAAATTCACTGTTGATTCGAAGACGAGGTCCGTACGTTCGCTGCCAACCAAATGTGCCTCTCGATTCTTGTAGTAGGAGTTAAAGATGAATACAGGGAGTTTATCTTGATTTATTATCTTCAGAGAAAATCTTAAGTTGAGCAGTGTATGTATCACAGAGACTGAATACACTAAGTAAGTCTAGTTGGACCCCTCTTCTTGTTCACTCTCTCCACTACCTGTCGGTTCTATAGCTAGCCTCCTTCTGAGCTCTGCTTCCTAAATTCTGGTGTAGCAGGGGTCGTGTCACGTGTGTTACACTGTTGTTGGAATGTTCTAGAAACCTGTGTGTGAGTATATGTGTATGTGTGTGTATGGTCACTAGGCATTGTTCGTATGCTATCTCGCTGACACACTACCTATATCATCCCCTGACTTGCTACTTCCTGTGTCTTGTCAACATTTCCTCAGTTACACTTGCAAGATCATTTCCAGTTCCCAGGCTTGCCTGGTGCTCTGTCTATCTATTTATTTATCTATCTATCTATTATGATTTGTAATTATAATACGGAGTCCTAACACTATTATTACTGAAGGAAACTTATGGATAAAGACTGTAGATATATATAAGTGTTATATAGTAATAGAAATATAAACTGTGAGTGTTTTTATGAATAATAAATGACAACACCGGCGGCGAACTAGCGCAAGTGGGAAGGTCATACGCCCTCGTAATTTTCATTGCTTTCACAGCTTTTTTTTTGGAGTATGGATTCCAAACTATTTGAGAATCATAGAATAGTGTTTCTAGTGATTTTATCAGGCTGTGGTAATCATATTTCGCGTTGTCGGGAAGTGTAAAGTGGAGACTTCGTTACCCAACTACAGAGGTCTCCACAAGTCCTACGGTACTCGACGAAGGCTCAACAAACACCCCAGGAGAAAGCTGAAGGTATGTGCCTTAATCAAATGTGATTTTAATATTCTAGAACTAATAACTGATTTTGGCAAATATTTTTAGAGAGTCTGTCGGAGCGCGAATATGCCCGCAGGTGCCGCAAGAAAAAGCAAATCAAGGCCGCGGTTAAAGGGTTAATGCCACTCCTTTAAGTGTACAGCAGGTCAGCTCTGGAACTGTTTTCCTCTGTATGTATTCCCTGCTGCCTATGACCTCCAGTCTTTTAAATGCAGTGTGTCCAAGCATCTTGAACAGATCCTCAATTTGGGAATCTATTAGCGTGTATTTCTTTTGCTTAGAGGAATCAGTTTGCAGACTTGTAGCTTTAATTTTTTTTTCTTGCATTAAAAAAAAAAAGGAATTGCTGCAATATATATAGTGCATCATACATGGAAACTGGGTTTGTTGTGATGGTAAACTAGTATTTTTTTGTGTGCAGCTCCTCTCGTGCAGTAAGAACTTAGCCAAATACGTGCTTTAGAAAAAACAGAAAACTACGCATGTCAGAAATGGACATGACCATAGGGATAGCTCAAGTGATCTTATGTGACACAGAAAACGTACTCGCAGAGAAAGTAAAATAAATTGTAATGGCTAGTCATGTATAATAACCCTTGGCATTTCTTTTCTCTCTCATTCAACACACTGTAATGCACACTGTCACTCTGAATACATCGGAAAAATGGGCAAATAAACTGAGTTAGCCAAACGTATGAAGGGTGATGATTCATTCATGTGGCAGTGGCCGCTGGCACTGGAGAGGAGTGTAAAGGACAAGTCGGGGAATGGGGATCATGAGTGTATGCGAGCACGGAATCCCTCTTTGTCCCAGGCTGGCTCGAGGGCTGTGGGCTGTAACTACTAACTCGCCCCAATATGAAAACATCCTTTCGAGACTTCCCAAATTACCTCCTACCTCCTACCTCCACAATGCCTCCACCTACAGCCGCCCTGGAGACATTTACAATGGAAAGATGATGGACAAATGAATAATCTGGTCCTTAAGTGAAAGTTCAATATACTGTAATTGTGCAGCCATGACTGTTTGAAAAAGCCTTCTTTCAAGGAAAAAATGCATACGTGAAGGGCTAGGCTTGTAGGACCCCATAGATTCAGGGGTTAAGAATGAAGTGAGTGTAATACTTGGGTAACTACATTCTGAAGCTGTTGGTGATAAGATAATGAACGGGAGTGGTATCAATGCTGACTGATGCCCTGTTCGGGGGACTTGAGTAGATCTACTCTTTTTGTAAACTGGTACTGTAGGACAGGTAGCGCTGGCAATTTATTTAAGATTTTGAATAGAAACTCTCTGTGAGGCACAAGAAGCTAAAAAGGGTTGGTGAGTTGAGATGAATGATTAGAAAAGATTAGAATGTTTAAGTGTTGAAGAAGTGTGGGTGTAGTACATAAGGTAAAGATTAATATTAACATGGCAAAGGATTTAATCAATTTTATTTTTATGGCAAATAAAAAAAAGGTAAACATATGCCACTTTCAACTACGTGGCATCCTACAAAAAACTACAAATCAGAATTTGGCATTAGAGGTACGTTCTTGGTTGCTGAATAACTTACCGTTTGTCAGATGCTGAGGTTTCATCATTTACAACCAAGGTGTTCATCATGGAAAATGTCCAGTGGGAAACAAGTAGAGCCCCGAGGTCTTTCCTGAGCAAGCGAGTGACCACCAGGAGCCTCGTCGACCATACCAGGAGGCGGACATTGAGGGACCAATCGGCGAAGGCTGTGAGGAAGGCTGGGTCGTCACTCACCACCACCACCATCACGCACCACGACACCTGCCGCAGCTGCTGACATCACCATGGTACAAGTTAGCTGTGTGACCTGCCTGCCTCAGCAATAATGAAACTGACCAACCCACCTCAGCATTAATGTGAAAATAACCTACCCATCTCAGCAGTGCAGTGAGTGTGACCAAGCTGCCTCTGCACTAATGTGAAAGTGACCCATAAGACTCACCAGTAATGTAAGAACAACCTACCCACCTCATCAGTAATGCGAGAGTGAAGTACCCTCTTAAGCTGTAATGTGAGAGTGGCAAACCCACCTCAGTGGTAATGAGAGAATACCTGACTGCCTCAAGAGTTATGTGAGAGTGACCTACCCGCCACAACAGAAGTGTTAGAGTGACCTTCCCACCTGAGCAAAAATGTAAGAGTTACCTACCTGACGAGCCTGGCTGACCACCTGGGAGAGCTGTACCTGCGTCATGTTGGTGTTCTGGCCGTACGCACCCACCTCGAAGATACCCACACCCCGTGTCGCTCCAACATCACCAATACTCTAATAAAAAGCAGTATATAATTATGCAGAGTAAATTAGTTTTCATAGGGTTAAGATACCAGCGAGGAAAGTGTAATATTACTTTAAAATTTCCTCTTAATTATCTATCTGTCTATATCCAGCTGTCTCAATCCCACAAGGGAAGGCAACAAACAAATCAGTTCCATGTCGCTCTGTTCCCGGCCATTTTGCTGACTTCCCCCAGCTCTAACCTTCTCTCTCATATACCCCTCCACTCCATCCCTTCATCTCATGCTTGGTCTCCTCTTTCATCTTCCCCCCCTCCACCCCACTCACATACACTCTCCTCATGAGGCTCTCTTTCCCCATCTTCTCCGCGTGGCCAAACAACCTCAGTGTATTTCGCCTAACGCTTTTCATCCCATCCATATACATACCACTATGCTCCTTCGCTTCCATATTTGTCAGTCTGTCATTCCATGTAACTCCACATGCTCCTATCAAATAACTAATTTTCGCTGTTCTCACTCTTGACTTGTGCCCTTCCAGCAATGTCCAAGCTTCACTTCCATGTGTTAATGTTGGTATAACAATCCTATCATGCAGAGGCTTTTTTTATCTCCATGTCCACTTCCCTATTCCATATCACCGCTTTCTAAGAAACAGGGACATTCATTACCTGTTGTACCTTTTCATATGTGAGCAGGAGAAGGGAGGTTAAGAGACTGGTGAAGGAGAGTAAGAAGAAAGTGGATGAAGAGTTTGGGAGGAATCTGAGTGTGAAATGGAGGGAGAGTAAGAAATTGTTTTGGAAGGAGGTAAAGAAAGTAAGGCAGTGTGAAAGGGGAAATAGTAGGGGAGTGAAAGATAGGAATAATAGATTGTTGGTGGAGAGAGAGAAATTGAGGAGATGGAAGGAGCATTTTGAGGATTTGTTGAATGTAGAGAGTGAGAGCAGTGTGAGTATCAGTGGTTGGGGAATGGCTGGGAGAAGAAGAGATGAGAGGAGGGAGGAAGAGATCAGTAGGGCGGAAGTAGTGGAAGAGATGAAGAAGATTAAGCTGGGAAAGGCCCCAGGAATTGATGGAGTATGTGGTGAAATGCTTAGGTATGGGGGTGAGATTGTTGTGGAGTGGATATGGAAGTTGCGTAGATTGGCTTGGGAAGAGGGAAGGGTTCCAGAGGACTGGAAATCAGGTATAATTGTTCCTTTGTACAAAGGAAAAGGGGAGAGAGAAGTATGTGGTAACCATAGGGGTATTTGCCTTCTTAGTGTGACTGGTAAAATATATGGTAGAATACTCATTGATAGGGTTAGGCATATGACAGAGGAGCTAGTTGGAGAAGAACAAGGGGGATTTAGGAAGGGAAAAGGGTGTGTAGATCAGATATTTGTTCTAAGATGTTTAGTGGAGAAGTATCTAGAGAAGAGAAGGAAAGTGTATGCTGCCTTCATGGACTTGGAGAAAGCTTATGACAGAATAGATAGGCAAGGTATGTGGAAGGTATTAAGAATATATGGAGTGGAGGGGAAATTGTTGAGTGCTGTGAAGAGTATGTACGAGGGAGCTAGGGCTACGGTGCGAGTGGATGGTGAGCTGAGTGAGTTCGTTGATCTCAATGTGGGACTGAAACAGGGGTGTGTGATGTCTCCATGGCTGTTTAATATATATATGAATGGGGTTGTAAAGGAGGTGCAAGGTAGGGCAGTGGATGTGGGGCTGGCCCTAATGAATGAGGGTGAGATTTGAAACCTTCCAGTGTTGCTGTTTGCTAATGATACAGTACTGTTGAGTGAAGATGAATGGGAGTTGCAAGGTTTGGTGAATGAATTTGGGACCGTGTGTAGGAGGAGGAAGCTGAAAGTTAATATAAACAAAAGTTAAGTTATGGTGTTTGAGAGGAATGAAGTCACAGAGTGTGCAGTGAGGTTGGATGGTGAGGATATGGAGAATGTGAGTGCAATCAAGTACTTGGGTAGTGTGATGAGTAAGGATGGAACTTTGGGGGATGAAGTATGTGAAAGGGTACAGCAGGGAAGGAAGGTTGTTGGTACACTGAAAGCAGTGATGAGAAATAGGGAGGTGAGTATGGAAGTTAAGAAGTCACTGCATGATGGTATTGTGATCCCTACCCTGACGTATGGAAGCGAGGCGTGGACCTTGCAAGAGGGGAACAAGTCAAGAGTGAGAGCAGTGGAAATGAGTTACTTGAGAGGAGCATGTGGAGTGACGTGGAGGGACAGGTTGACGAATGAAGAAGTGAAGGAACGTTGTGGGGTAGATGTGGATGTGGTTGAGAAGATTAGGAGAAATACACTGAGGTGGTTTGGACATGTGGAGAGAATGGAGAATGAAAGACTGACTAAGAGGGTGTATGTAGGTGAGGTGGTGGGAGGGAGAGGGAGGGGTAGACCGAGGATGAGGTGGAGGGATGGAGTTGAGAGGTATATGAGGGAGGGGGGGGAGTTGGGGGAAGGGTAGTCAAATGGTGGGTGACAGAGTGACTTGGAGGCGTGTTGTCTGCGGCCACCCTTTGCGGGATTAGGGCGTCGGGCTATAGATAGATAGATAGATAGATAGATAGACCTTTTCATGGGCTTCGTCCTCCAAATTTCCATCCTTACTCATCACACTACCCAACTACTTAAATAAACTCACACTTTCCATTTAATCATCATCCAGCCTCACTGTGCATTCAGTGATTTCTTTTCTCATGAAGACCACAATTTTACTTTTCCCTGCATTCACCTTTAGATTCCGTTTCTTACACATTCTCCCAAACTCAGTCACCAAGCTTTGTAATTCCCCTTCGTCGCCATTTAACAATACAGTATTATCTCCAGACAATAGAACAGGATGTTTCCAAACGCTGCAATTTCTCATCAGGACCTCTCTAACATCCACTGCCACCCTTGTATCTCTTTTATAACTCCATCCATATACAGACTGAACTACCATTGATACATGATAAGTCTTTGTTTTAATCCAACATCTAATCAGAAAATTATACTCAGTTCACCATTCACACGTACTGCAGCCTTAGCGCCCTCATTCATACTCTTCACGGCATTCAACAGCTTTCCACTTACAGTACTCCATATATTCTTAGTATTTTCCACATTCCTAGTCCATCCACTCAGCCATATGCTTTCTCCAGATCGATGGAGGGCATATACAACTTCTTTCCCTTAGAAACTTTTCCACTGAAGATCGTAAGACGAATGTCTGATTTACACAACCTGATCTCTTCCTAAAACCTCCCTTTCTTCTCTAACTCATTCCTCTGTTATTTCCCTAACTCTGTCAGTGAGAATCCCACCAAATTTGCGACTTAATACTAGGTGGTGTGGATTTCTTCATACCAAGTCAACAGTTCACTTAATGATCGAACTCTCCAAAATGGTTTGATAGCGGTTGTGCCGGAGCAATGGCCCAAAAGTCATTACCATGTAACTCTTACTTAAAATCAAAAATATCTGAATCACTTTCTTCGTTTAAAATTGCTGGAAACCATGCAAAGACCGTGGTAAACCTTGCCAAATCAAACTTTCTTCAAAATCAAGCATCAAAACTACTTAACAACCCTAATGACAATAGAATATTCTAGTCAACTCTAGATTCTTTCAATAATAACTTTAAGAAGACATCATCCATTCCCCCACTAAAATCTTCAGATGGTAACATTATAAATTACCCGCTGTTTGTAACCATTTGTAATAATATGTAGTATGTAAGTATAGCATGTAAGTATTGTAAGTGCGATCGAAGTAGGGCCCCACTGATCGCTTACTAATGTCTGGCCTGCTTCAAATTTGCTGAACCATGAGTTTGAAGCCGCACCACCGCCCTGGCCGGTGAGAGTCGAGCAGTTAGCAACGGTCTGGGGACGGATAAGGGTGGCGTTCATACGGCTGCTGTGTGGAGATAAAAGGCGGTGCTTAATATATTAGCAGAAAACTACTCCGAGACTTTGAATTCACCTACGACTGGCGTTAAGGGGGATTAACATTCTTAACCCTAGATAGGATGACCTGTGCCATATGGATACACCGCCAGGGTGCGTTTAAGTTTCGCGGTTAATAGTGTCCAGAAAAATGGGTAATGGGCAAAATTATTCTTTACACCAAGCAGTCCTGAGTCAGCCTATGCTGTTTCTGCCCGCAGGCTGAAGTTCTCATCATTCTCGACTCTCTGGTGAGTACCTGTATATCCAACTGGCACATGTCTTCCTGTAGCATATAATTAAAAAAAAAAAAAAAAAAAACAGAAGAGCCATTCTGGTCAAGGTCGAAGACTTGAACGCACATTTTGAGTGTTTTAGGCACAATATGACCATGTACATGCATGTAACATGTCCCACTATGTGCACTACAAAGTAGTATAAATGGTTTTCTTTGGTTTTTAGTGTATTTGTGTAGGTAATGGAGGCAAAACAAGCTAAGTAGCTGTTCCACACAGAGATGGCAGTATATTCTGAAGCTGGAGTATTTCAAGAGGACTGTTGACATCACATTAGAACCCCTAAGTGACACTGAAACCCTTGATTGTTATTGTGGGTGATGGGAAATTGACCTAGCATAGCAGTGACCCTGTAATGGGGTGGTTTTAAGGGTCAATTGTGACCGGAACAATGGGTAACTGGGAATTGTTATTTACAGGTGTGTAGTCATGGGCCCAAAACGAACAAGATACCTTTTAGACGAAGAGCTGGCAATGTATCTGAAGTCAGAGGAGTTCAGCAGGACTGCTGACACCACACTGGAAACCAAGAGTGACACAGAAACCCGTGATGTTAGTTAGTGCGGGTGATGTGACACTGATTGAGGGCACCAGTGACCCTGGTGGTGGTGTGACGGACGTCATTGCACCACACAAGGACCCACAAAAGGAGCCTGACACATTGAGTGGTTTGAGGGTAGTGGTGTATATCTTTATTACCTGTTTCCATTTATGCCAGGCACACAGCTTTCTGTTAACCTAGGGTTGGCAGGCCGATTGTGTAATATTTAGGTATTAAATTTATAGGTTTAGGTAGTGTTTTTGCTCAATTCCATGTATGTGCATCTCAGGAAGGGAGTAAGTTAGTACTACTTTTTTCCTTCACTATTTTTTTCAAGTAACTTATAAATGTATTTATTTTAGCCCAGTTTTATTAATTCCTAGTCATCTGGTCTATACGGGAGTTATATTTGTATTTCACCTCCATTAGTTTTGAATAAAACATCTTTGTATATATTTTTTTAAATTATTTTCCTTCAGTGTATCCAATTGGCCCAGGTCTTCCTATCCCGAGGTCAGAAGGGACGTCTTCCTATTTAGGGTTAACCCTGCATGAGAAAGCACATATGTTTGTCAGTACATTTGCAAGAAATTCTACCATAGAGGAAGTCAGCCAGAATGCCTCAGTACTAGAACTCGACTGCCCTGAAATTGTTCCACTTAAAATTCAGACAAGACACATAACATCCATCCTAGACAATTTACCTATCAACAAAGCTCCAGAACCAGACAGAATTCCTCCAATTGTTCTGAAAAAGTGTTCTTCAGAACTTGCCTCTGTTCTAGCTGAATTATTCAGACTATGTATACGTACTTCTTCATTCCGTAATTCATGGAAAGAAGCCAACATCCACCCATTTCCAAAGGAAGGAGGTTCCTCTGACCCCTCTGATTACAGACCAATAGCTGTCACATCTTCTCTTAGTAAAGTATTTGAAATGTCAATTAATAAGCACATAGTTAAACATCTTGAATCCAACAACTTAATTAGTGATAGACAATATGGTTTTCGCCACGAAAGATCCACCATTGACGTACTCAGTATCCTGACTCATACCATTCATCAGTCAATCGACCTACATTGAAAAACTCATGCAGTAGCCCTTGATATTTTTAAAGCCTTCAACAGAGTATGGCACCGTTCCCTGTTGTCCAAACTCCCTTGCTATGCAGTAAAAGTAGATGAAGTATATTCCAATTTCCACTCAATTAACGCCGGCGTGCTACATGGAACAGTTCTGGCACCAACCCTGTTCCTGGTTCATATTAACGATCTCTTGTCTGTCACCCACAATCCCATCCATTCATATGCAGATGACTTAACACTTCATAGTTCATTCACACTCAGACACCCATTTATGAAGTGTACTATCTCTAACTCTCAACTCTGTACAGCCATCTCCATAAATCAAGACTTATCTACGATCAGTGAATGGGGACAAAACAACCTTGTCTCATTTAATGCTAGTAAAACTAAATATATACTATTTACTAATAGACAGATATTGCCAGATTCGTATATTACCTTCAGTGCTACTAATATTCCCATCTCCAAAAGTATTGAAGTTCTTGGTGTCTCACTTAACTATGCTCTCAGCTGGACCTCTCATGTCAGATCACTTGCCAAAATTGCCTCAAAGAAACTTGGATTATTGTACAGGGTCTGTAACTTCACTGATGAGCAGTTAGCAATAATTCATAAGAGTCATGTGCGCTTTCAGCTTGAATATTGCTCACCCATGTGGAGAGGTTGCATTAAAGCAACTAGACAAAATTCACAACAGAGCTGCTGGAATTGTTAATGACCCTGCTATTATGGATAGGCTGCCTTCCCTACAAGTATGAAGAAGTGTTGCCTCCCTTGCATTATTTTACAGGTGTTTTTGTGGCAGGTGCTCAGACGAAGGTGAGTCCATTGTGCCACCTCTCCTTGCCTTCCCTCATGCTACACGGGCATCTGGCAGCGCTCATGACTGGAACGTAACTCAGCCTATTGCATAACTTCTGCTTATCAGAATTCTTTCATTCTCCGAACTGCATGTCTCTGGAACTCTCTTCCCCAGAGCTGTTTCCCTCCAAACTTCAACCAACAGCAGTTCAAGTCTAACTGTTATAGATACTTTATGAATGGAAGACACCAGTAATCTGGTGTATGGATTAATTTTATTTATTTATTTGTTTTTCCTTCATCTGTTTTGTTATTTTAAAAAAGTATATATAATTTTCCTGTTACACTTAGAAGAAAAATGCCACAATGATCACCACACACTTCTTTTTCCCATTTTCCTTTATAAAGGGGAATAATTATTCCTGACTTATAGTCCTCTGGGACTCTGCCTTCCTACCGCGCCAATCTGCACATCTTCCATATCCACCTCACTAATATCTCTCCCCCATGCTTTAGCATTTCACCACACACTTCATCAATTCCTGGGGTTTCCCCATTTTGACTTTCTTCATTGCTTCCACCACTTCCAACCTACTGATCACTTCGTCCCTTACCTCCCTCCTCGTCCCAGCTACTCCCCAGCCACTTATACTCACACCAGTTTCATTCCATCTGTTTAACAGTTCCTTAAATTGTTCTCTCAATCTATTCACTTTTTCTCCCTTCACCACTAGCAATCAGTCATTTTTTTCTTTCAATCCCCTATTTTCTTCTTTATCACTTTGTCTGTCTTTACCACCTTCCTTATTATCAAGGTATTTATTACAGAAGAGTAATCTCTTTGATAAAAGAAAAAAATGTTTTCTATGTATTATTGAGTAGTAAAGTAAACTAGCAGTGTTAAAACTCGGTTCTAGCTGTGAGACCATCGGATTGGTAATGAACTGAGATATCAAAGTATGGATCTTATCCAGTACTGGAGCCTAATTTAACATCCATTAGCGTATTCTTTCGTATTACCTTTATTATAGTGCTGTTTGGTACTAAGTTGTCCGTGAGCAGGATTGGAAAACAACTGCCTCGTATCCAAGTTTCCAAAAGTGATCCAAACATCGGTACCGATTCCCACAGACGATCTCTAGAATCTGTAATGAAATAATAGACTGCTAGATAGATAGACAGATAGACAGATAGATAGATAAACACCTACATGACCAGGAACATCTTTATAAATTGGTGATGTCTCGACAACTCATTTGTCGTTTTCAAACCTAGGGAAAATATAATAAAAACCAAAGTAAACACCATTTCTGTGGTAAAAATACAAACACAACATGATTACGATACCTTGGTTAGAAAATGACAAATGAGTTGTCAAACCTTTACAATTTTATTAAAGATGTTCCTCATAACGCTGGAGATTACCTTTATATTATGACAACGCATCCCCCTTTGTGAGTATCTCTCTCTCTCTCTCTCTCTCTCTCTCTATATATATATATATATATATATATATATATATATATATATATATATATATATATATATATCCACTCACCTGGTAGCAACGGTCCTGCTCAGACATGGCTAAGAGAGGTCTCTCAGAGGGCGAAATTCAAGCCGCCTTTACAGGCGACAGTGATTCCCCACTGGACGACGAGGTTGTGGATAAAGATTATGTGCAGCCACAGGAGGATGAAACCACCAGCAGTGATGAAGAAGTCCCGTCTCCCAGGAAGCGGCAGTACATGACTTACCGTGCTGCTAGAGAGGGGCAGCCGGCCAAGAAACCACGTGCAACATCCTATGCCCAGCCCCAACGTGATGTGGAACCAGATTTCGATGACGAGGACGAGGACGAGGACGGAGTCGTGGGTCGTGCTGCCACGTGGTATGGACGTGAGGTAATAACTCATCATGGCCCAGAGCGCACACCACATCGGACGAGCAGGTATGGACCTAGTATTTTGTTTGGGGAGTTAGGAAGTGCCGTGGAGGGAGTGGGGAGTGAAAGGGAAAGTGCAGGGAGGAGTATGGAAAGTGAGAGTGACGTGAGTGAGTCATTGCTCTCCCTAGATAGAGTGAGGCGGCGGAGTGTATCACGTGGGCGAGTGCGGGTGCATTCAGTATCACGTGGGGTTGTGATGGACGGGGAAGGTGGGGAGGAACCACTCCCAAGCATGTCTTATGCTTCCCAATATCCCCTAACACGTGGTCGAGCTAGGGTGCGTGAAAAATCACGTGGTGTTGTCATGGAGGGGGAAGGTGGGGAGGAACCACTCCCCAGCACGTCTTATGCTCCCCAATATTCCCCTACTTCATCCCCACAGCCCCCTAATGTTCCTCAAGGTTGTAAGGGTAAGGGAAAGGGAAAGGGTAAAGGCAGAGGGAAGAGGAGTGACAGTGGGGAAGCCCTCCACACTTCTTCTCCCCAACCTCCGCCACCAGGATCTCCTCCCCACCCAGACGAAGGCGGTGATGGGGATGATGAGGACGAGGGATTTGTGGGATGGAATTGGGAGGATGGGAGTGATTTTTCTCCCCTCATTCACCCCTTCACTGAGCAGGGGCGATCTGGCTGCATTGCTCCCGGAATTCACCGTAATTCCACCAGGTTGGATTTTTTCCACCTGTTTTTTAGTGTGGCATTCGTGGAGCAGATTGTTTACCAAACCAACCTTTTTGCAAGCACCCAGCGCCTTGAGAGTGAAAGATTGGGAACAAGGAGTAGGCATTCTATCATATATGATTACCCTGTCTCCCTTTCAGAAATGTTCCTATTTTTTACCCTGGTCCTTTTGATGGGTATTATATGAAAGAACAGAATTCCAGCTTACTGGACAAGGGACCCTGTTATGTTTACCCCAGTATTTGGGCAAGTGATGAGCCGTAATCGGTTTCAACAAATTCTAAGTCGCCTCCATTTCTATGATGCTCATGACCCTGCAAATGCAAACAACACTGATAAAATGAGGCGAATTAGGTTGGTCTTTGATCACCTGAGGCAAACCTTTCGTTCGTCATTTTATCCCTATAGAGACCTCGTCATAGACGAGAGTCTCGTGTTGTGGAGAGGTAATATTTCATTTAGGCAGTATATACCCAGCAAAAGGCACCATTTTGGGTTCAAGATCTTTGTTATGTGCGACTGTAGGACTGGATACGTGCAAGACATAGTCTTGTACACCGGTGCACAGACAGACATAATAGAAGATCGGAGTATTGGACTGTCGGGAGCAGTGGTAAAGACGATGATAGAAGACTACCTTCATCGTGGTCACGTCCTCTACCTGGACAACTGGTACACTAGCCCTCTTCTCGCTCGTTATCTTCACACGCATGAAACCGGAGTCTGTGGAACCGTGAAGGTGAACTGGCGTCACATGGCCAAGGTAGGGCGGAAACTTGCCAGGAATGAGGTTGTCTTCTTCAAAGCCAACAACATCCTTGCAACTGCGTAGAACGATAATAGCGAAGTAAGCCTCTTGTCAACGGTTCACCGCCCCTTGATGCACCGTACTGATTCCTTTGATTACCAGAGCGAGAACAGGCGTCACATTTGGAAACCTGAGTGTGTCATGGACTATAACATAAACATGCGCCTGGAGGACCAGTCAGACTCCATTATATCGACGGTAGAGTGTGCCAGGACCAGGATGAAGTGGTATAAGAAACTGTTCTTTCACTTGCTAGACAGCACTGCTCTGAATTGTCACCACCTTAACGCCATGACAACAGGAGTTCAGGAAACCTTTGAAGGGTTTGTGAGGGAGCTCACAAGGGAGATGTTTGCACGTTATGCTGTTGAAAGGCCCCAACATCGCACCCGCACTGCCCCTATTGTCCAAACTCCCCTGAGAATATCCGGCCACCATTTCCCCACTCCTATCCCGCCCCAGCCAAACAGACCTAGGCCCCAACGCAGGTGTCACGTGTGTAGCAATTCCCGGGTGAGACTCACCACACAGAGGAAGGACACCCACTATTAGTGCGTCGAGTGTGACGTGGGTCTCTGTATTCACCCATGTTTCAGCGAATATCACACCTTGATGCAATTCTAATATGGTGTGAATGCGATAGGACGCTGAAACTATGAAGTAAATGCGACAAACAGACGCTCAGTGAAATTATCAGTCATGTTGATCTCCAAATATTAGTATAAAGTGCATACGGGTATAACATAAGTGCAAAAATTGTATGTAAGTGTATAAATATGCTGTAAGTGGAAACATACATAGCGAGGGTTTTATGATGCGATATTCTGTCGCTCAGTGCAATAAATACGGCCCGTAAATATGTAATTATTATTACTGGAAATGCTAACGGGTATAATATAAGTTCAAATTATTGTAAGTGCTGAAATATATCCTAAGTCAAAATATTCATAGCGTGTGTATAGAGATGCGATATCCTGACGCTCAGTTGAATGAATAAGGCCCGTAATAATGAAAATAGAAGTCAACAAGTGGGAAAGTGTGTAATATATGTGAAGAATTAGTATATAAGTGTGTGAGTATTATGTTGGTCGAAACATTCATTGCGAGGGTATTTTCATGCGATATTCTGACGCTCACTTGAATAAATAATGCCAGTAAGTATGTACAGTGCAGTATACGGGTGTAAACGTGTGTAATGTAAGTGGGAAAGTATAATTGGAGTGAATAAATAAAGTAGAAGATGAAACACGAGTGTTTGAGATTGTGCTTGCTACGTGAATATGCGCTAGCATATCGCTAAATGCCCTCATAATGAATGTAAATAATTGAAAACATTTACAGTGGTGGAGGAAAGGTTCTATGTAAAGGGAAAAATAATAGGAGAGTGATAAAACAATTGGGTATGTTGAAATACTGGTCATAGCGAGTGCGCTTAGTAAGCCGATGTGAGCTAAACTTATGCTGCATGTCATCATAATGAATGAAAACATCTGAAAACATTTACAAACAGTAGAAATTGGTAAAATGTCATTAAAACAGAAGTATACAAGTAGAAAAAATGATATGTTGACTGATACAAGAAACTTAGCATATAGCATGTTACGACTCAGACCTAACTCGCTATGCTCGCGCGATGGTACAATGCTTATTTTTCATATATATGTGTCTGAAATCCATTATATTGCTACTGTTATTGTTTATTAGTTCAAATTCAATAAATATAGAGGTGTTGTGTGTTGTTTCTCCCAGTATTCCCTACCATAGAAAACGTGAGCGCCTGACACGTCAATGATAGAATATGATACCTGGCGCGGGGGACCTCACCTGTTCCAACCACTTATAGACCACGGTAAGCCCTTTCTTGGTGATTTTCCTTCGTTTCTCAACCAAAGCGGAAGTTTTAGCCAAAAAAATAAAAAATTCCAAAAAGGCTCAGGACTGGTGGATGTTGGAGGTGCGGAAAACCTCGGGACGTGACGGGTTAATAATTCTTCCATATACCTTCCCTACCACACTCAATAAACTTATGACACGATAATTCTTGCACTCACTTCACTCACATTTACTTTTGTACAGGGGTACAATCACAGCCTTTTTCCACTCTGCAGGCAATGTTTCACTCATCCATGCCTCCTTACATATCTCCAACAAGCACCTCATTCCACTCTCTCCATTACACTTAAGCATCTCTGCATACACCTCATCAACCCCAGCAGCTTTCCCATTTTTCAGCCGTTTCACAGCGCTCTTCACCTGTGCTAGTGTCACGTCTCCTGGCACTGCATTCCTTCTCTGCTCACCCCCAAAATCAATCATGTTTACAGCCGCTCTGCTCTCTCTATTCCCATTCATCAGGCTTTCAAAATACTCTTTACATCTGGTCCTTTCTTCATCTCAATGGGTTAGTAACCTACCACCTGCATCCTTCACACCGTCACATTTCTTTCTGCTTTCACGTCTACATTTCCGCACCTCTTTCCAGAATAACTTCCTATTTTCAGAGTAGTTTGCATTCATTTTTCTTCCCAGATCATCATTTACCTCCTTCTTTTTCCTCTTCACTAATCTCTTTATGTGTTTCTTGCTCTCGATATACTCAGTTCTTATTTCAACTGAACCCCCATCCTGTAACCATTTCAGCCATTTCTTCCTCTTTTCCTCCACCACTCTCTTAACCTCCTGATCCCACCATGCCGTACCTTTTTTTTTTTTTTTTTTGATAATCTTGCCACACCACACACCACTTTAGCATTCCTAACTAAGTAGGCTAATCCCTATATGCATTCCACAGGCTGTCCAGATCCATTTCATTCCAATTCAGTAATTCTAACTCGTCCTCTACTTTGGTCCTGTAATCATCTGCCATTCCTTTGATCCTCAGCTTCTCAACTATTAGTCTTTCTCCATGACTGCTCCTCTCTCTCTTGATCCACCTCACTCCTCTCAGCTTGATCTTGCATACCACGATCATATGATCTGACAGATCTCCACATCGTCCTCTCACAGCCCTCGTATCAGCAACCATTCCCAATATTGACCTCTCTACGACCACATAAGCAATCAGGCTTCTTTCAACACGATCCCCGTTTCCTCTATACCATGTATATTTATGTGCATCTTTGTGTTTGAAATACGAATTACAAATGCATAATCTCCTCTCCTGACACATATCCTTTAGTCGATTCCCATTATCATTTTCTCCTGGTACTCCATAACAACCCGTTATGTTATGCTCAGGACCAGAAACTACTCTTCCGTTCATATCCCCCATTACAGTCACTTTATATCTCCTGGGCCATTCTCTCACTACTTCACCCAACTCATCCCCAAACCTGTTCTCTCACTCTTGTCCTCACACGGTGCATATGCTACAATCACTGCCACTTTCACCTTCTCAAACTTGAACTTGACATACATACACCTCGAGCCGACACATTTGTAGGCTCTCATTCCACTCTGCCACGCCTCATTCATTAACAAAGCAACTCCTTCCTTACATCTTCCTCTCCCATTCATTCTAGATCTTACACATTTAACACCCTCCCACCCCTCCTCTTCGCACCCTTTCATCGTTTCACACAATGACATCACAGTATATTTCACACTCTTGAACACATTCACCACTTCCACCCTCTAGCTCTCCTTATTCACACCTCTCACATTCCACACGGCCAGGCGAGTCTGCCCATTTGGTTGGGGCCCTGGGCAGGTATTATTATTATTATCAGAATTAGTATTAGTACTAATATTACTGCTACTATTATTATTATTCTATGGAAAGGAAATTGACCTATGGGAATAAAGATCTCTTGTGGAAACTTTATTACTTTTGGAATCTCAGCCGAAGGAAGAAAAGTCCATTTAGGAAAATATAAATGTGGAAAAATGTCTCCACAGATCAGAAATAGTTCCATGTAGTAAACAGGTCATAAGTTAAATAATTCCATGACGAGAATTAGTCCATAGACTGATCTGGTGTAAGGGATACATACTGTAAGTTCAGGGGGAGGTATAAGTACCACGTAGAAAATGAGTTAGTGGCAAAAAACAGATGTGGGTAAGAGGCAGATAATTTCCCCCATTGGGGGAAAAGGATCCAATGAACAGTTTCACCAGGAAAATTAGGTATGTGCTGGTTGAGGTCAAGAAGGTACAGTGTGAGACCGACTCATATGTGAGTGAAAATTACTTATCATGTAAGAATTACCATATATGCATATAGGTATATGTGTGCACTGAATGTGTGTGCGTATTTTAAGCAACTGTACCTGCAAGAGGTGTAAGCAAAGAGCTCCTTGCATCACATGCAGCATCAAAGATGATCAGCAGCAGACCAAGCTTTATCATCCTTAGGGCCAATATCTGTGAGGGCAATCAGCCTTTTAACAATGTGGAAAGTTCCTGAATCTATCATACAATACTCCTTTCCTCATCAGTAGATAAGGGTCTGGCGCCATGATACTAAGTGCAGACATTTAAGGCAAGGGTGACAAACCCTGATAAGGCCGAGAGGCATCGTTTTAACAATGATCCCAAAACAACCCTTAGACTGAAACCCTTATGGTTTTGTCCAAAATCCAATAGACCAGAAAGCGTCGATCTGGTTAAATAGTTACCACCCATCATGGTATATGTTTCCCTAGATTAGAAGACACCATTTGGCTTGTCACTCGGGTAGTCACCAGAAAGATGCATTACATGGAGGAAATGGATGGTGGCCACGCCTACCTACCATATAGTTTGTAAAAAATATATATTGCATTGGAAATGTAATAAGAAACATTTCAAAGGGCTTCCAAATGTATATTAATGTACGGCTGTTGTATCTTAAGTAAAGGTTCATATCCATGTAATGCACTTCTATGACAAATTAATAATTTCTTTTTCTTCTAGTTGCTGTCACTTATATAAATACTGGCTTTGAAGCAGAAGACGAAATCCCTATTTATGCCAAGGAGGATGTTCACCAAAACATTGACAAAACTAACAAACGCGTGTAATATCCCCTCCATACTCTTACTCTCTTACCCCATCTCTGCCCTACCTTGCTCAATGCAGCTGTTTGCAAGACAGGTCATTGTCATAACACCAGAGCACCTTTGAGGAGGACGTGAAGTGGGGTGGGTAATCATGACAAATGCGAACACCCCCTCGCCCCTGACATAAAAAGGCTTTTCACATTCATCTTCAAAGCTGGTGCTAAGACAAGGCTGGGGAGTTTGCGTTTAGTTACAGTAGCTCCATACGAAATGGATGGAAAGAGGTAATGAAACATCATAGTGTCGTTTTTTTGTAAAGTTTAATGCTTGACAGGAACATATACATTGAGGATCACGGGCTATAGTTCGCAGGCTAGGTATAGCACTGGACATTTCATCTGACACGTTCATTTTTTTTTTTCACTGTTTCTCTTTCTTTATGTGGACAACGTGTGTAAAAGATAAATTTTACAGTGCCTGATTTGACACAAGGCATGTGCATGGTCCTAGGGCCAAGTCATCACACTGATGGATCGCATAGCACAAAAGAGACGTACAGTTGGTACACATTAATTTTCACCTTTTCACATTATATCACCCATATTTTGTTTTCTTTTCACTGTTATTCACTTGCACTGATTTAATTCTTTTTCTTTGTCTGCCAAGATCACAAACGAACCAGAGAAATAATCCTGTGATAGAGAGCACAAGGGAGGTGCACCGCACTACCTCTGGTGATAACTGGACGCCTGTGCCCTCCTCACCCAGTGGTGGGTTGGGGCACATTGCGCAGGCGTCTCCTAACTGATATGAAGTAGCGTGACGGCGAGAGAAAGCGTAAGCGTCACTTCTGTCAGGATATGGAGCACAGTGTTATTTTTCTTGGTTATTGCGTGGGAAAACGCTTACTGCTATGCATGGGGCATCCCCCAGGGTTTGATTTATGTGTTATGATGAAGGACGACGCTGAACTTCACCGGCCACCTCTTTGTGCAAGTGAGAGTGAGTGTGTGTATAGAGAAATGCCAGGGATCCCGTTATTCCCCGAAGACCGTGTGTTCATGGATCCCTTACCTAGTCTACTTCCACTATTATTTCACGGGTGACAATAGACTCTACTAGTAGACTCTCTGCTAAGCAGAAAGTACCTTCACTGAAAAAGGGGGCACCCGAATCTGCACAGAACAATGTCTCTCCAGTCTGTGCCTATTGAAACTTCCAGGCACTGCTTTAGCACTACTGCTGGGCATAGATGATGGTGGACAGTGTGTATCCTACATGCTGGGATTGTGAGAGGAGCAAGCCTGAAGTCTTCTTTCTTGTTTTTTGCAAGCGTCCTTGGAGATGGCACTAGGGACACCGCCAATCCATCCTGTGCACACATAGTGCATGCTGGGAACAGTGTATAAATTTAAGATAGTCCCCACCCTGCCTTTTGTCTGCACCAAACTCGATAGAAACTAGAAAGCGCTCACAGATCACATACCTTCGCCAATGCCACTGCCATTAAAAAGGATCCGGATCCGGATATAGGATTCGGATCTGAATCCACCATAAAATTTAATCAGTTCTTTCTTGGTCCATGGCCCACTTTTCCACAAAATTTCACTGAAAATAATTGAGAACTTTTGGAGATACTATGTGGGATACTCCGGATCCGGATTCGGATCCGCCCCTAATTTAACAATTTCTTCCTTGGCCAATGGCGCATCCTCCACTAAATTTCATCAAAATCCGTTCACAAGTTTCTGAGTAATATTGGATCCGGATCCGTGGATACAGGATCCGAATACGACCCCATATTTAATAAAATCTTTCTTGGTCCTTGGCGCACCTTTCCACAAATTTCATTGAAATTCATTGAGAATTTTTGGAGAATTTTGTATGGGATACTCTGGATCCGTATCTGGCCCAAAATTTAATCATATCATCCTTCGCCTATGGCCCACAGTTCCACAAAATTTCATCAAAATCTATTCATAACTTTTAGAATAATCCTGCTAACACACAGGCAGAATGACAGACAAACCAACAAACCAATACAAGGTAAAACATAACCTCCTTGATGGGGCTAATAACAGGACCTGGGCCTCTGCTATAAAAGGGCCTCTCTATTCCGCTCAGAAACTGAGGAAAGCAGTCCAGAGCAATTGGTGGAGGAGGCCCACAATGTTCATAGCATATCGTCCACGAAATTCTGCAGAGGATAGATCCCACTAGGGAAATATCATGCATAAAAATTCAATGTTGCTCGGAGCTTCTCTGTTAGGGGTTGGTGAGGCACTCTGTCCCCAGAGGCAATGGGCTGGGGCTTACTCTTTGCAGCGCTCTGGTACTAGAACCAGATTTCTCAAAATCAAGGCTGAAATCGCTAACTACGTTTAGGAGAACTTTGGTTGCAGGTGAGGGAAACAAGTATATATGTGTCGACTTCATCCAGTCCTCCTCTATCGCATTCGGGCCACTTGTCAGCATACAGTGCACCTTGGGTAGGTGGAGCAGTAACTACATTGTGTCTTTGGTGACAAAGAGGTTCACCTGCATGTGGCCATACCTGAGAACCAATGAGTTGAATATAACCCTCCAGACAGTCCATTCAGCTGAGGCTAACATAAACCTGGAGTGTGCATTGGCCCTCTGGTTCTTCTCCCCAGAAAATTCTGAGCCAACAGGTACCAACGGGAATGGTAAGTTAGCCACTGGATTTGTTCTGTCCATGCCAGGAAAGGTTCAGACCTTGACATGCCATACTATTTCATGCAATGCACCACCAGTTGGTTGTGCTTTTGCATTACCCCTAATTCCCTGATATTTAAGTGCTTGACACATTATGTCTCTGTCCAAGTCCCCAGTTGTTGGTGCCCCATTCATGACAGAATGCCCTCCCAAGTCTTAGGCATTGGTCACAGTCATAGGAGTCTGGCATCATCCATCATCAAAGTAGTCTCCTGGGGCTGGCAGGGACTGGATGGAGCAAATCTCATGTGCAACATCCTTTCTCCTGGGATCACCTTTACCTCCCGTGATAGGTGGTACTGGCACAACCTGCCAAGTTGAGTGCATGGCTCATCATGTCTTCATGACTTCAGGTTGGCGTGAACTGTCCTAAACAATTTTCCCGAAGGCAACATGCACTGTCCGGGGAAAAACGAACTCATACTTGCCTGGTGTTCTACTCCAAACCTATTCTGATTACTTGCTTCACAGGGTTCAACAAAGATTTTCCTTATTGATTTTGAAGCCAAGCTCCCCAGATGACTTGATTACTCAGCCTGAATTTTCTGGACACTCCTCCTAAGTGGCTGCTGCAAGAAGCCGCTTGTTGAGATACATTAATACGTTCACCCCCTCTGTCACCACATGATGCACCAACACCTTTGTCAGTCTGACGAAGACACGACGAGCTAGGTAAAGACCGATAGGCCAACATGTTGACCGGTGAGCAAGTAAGCCTTCTAGATCGGTGCTTGTTGTGTGACACTCCTTTGCTAATGTAAACTTTTAAAGAGTAGGGGCCTTTGTGCCTTTTTATCATGCTGCATGTGTTCAGTGATGAGGCTGGTGCCTTATTGTTCAGTTTGGTGCACTTGGAGAGCTTGTAGTGATCAGGAGATGGAGCTCTCCACTGCATGAGAAAGGTTAGAGCAGAGAACGGGCGGTGTATGGTATATGGGAGGCGAGTATATATATATATATATATATATATATATATATATATATATATATATATATATATATATATATATATATATATATATATATATATATATATATATATATATATATATATATATATATATATATATATATATATATATATATATATATATATATATATATATATATATATATATATATATATATATATATATATATATATATATATATATATATATATATATATATATATATATATATATATATATATATATATATATATATATATATATATATATATATATATATATATATATATATATATATATATATATATATATATATATATATATATATATATATATATATATATATATATATATATATATATATATATATATATATGTATATGTACGCATCCAGGACCTGGTTAGGAGAAAAGGGAGCCTCCCAGATGATTGCTTCCCTTGCCACTCACTCCGTCATGATGAACGGAACGATTCTCACATTAATGCAGTTTGTCACTGTCTGCAATGGAGATGAATAACAAGTCATTTAAACTATTGTTGAAACTGACATGCGAGTACCAGCAGTTAGATGACAGTTTCACTGCTTTTCACTGACACTAGGAACTGAATAGGCATGACCCTATAAGGAACTTTGTAAGAATCAGTCCATTCCTCCAGGCATGGCAGGAAGTAGGCTGGTGACAGACTACTCTGAGAACATTGCCCTATTCCAAATGTTGTGGTTGCCAAGTTCCCACCTGGCCCAGGAAAAGGAGGGCATCACCATCAATGCTCAAACCAGTCGTTGCACAATGCTGTCTTTTTCAGTGGAAGGTACGGCAATTACTTCACCACTGTAGGCGTCTGTGATGGCTGTGGCCTGATCCCCAGGCTAAAGCAGTGACAGCAGTTCACAGTACTTGCTCAGTGAAAACACTGTGTGCCACATGGGCCAGAAAGACCAAATGAACTTGAAACTAATGCTAAATACTGTATTATCCGTCAGGAGAAAACAATGAGTGGAGCCTTGGGAAAACAAGGGAGAGCATCGCATGATGGAAATAGCTTGTCGTGCCCATTCAGACTGAAAACTGTGTGCAGTTGTGCAAGCCACACATTACATACTATACTAGACCAATTATGGCCTCGGTACAGGGGCGTCATTTGGGGGGGGCAGCGAGGGGGGGTCGCCCCCCCTAAGCTTTCTGAGAGGGCCTCCAAATCAACTACAGTTAATGAAAATAAATATAAGGTTAACATCGTGAAATTAACAATAAATTGTGTTTAGCCTCAATACGTTTTGAGTGAAATATAGTTTGTGTGTGTGTGTGTGTGTGTGTGTGTGTGTGTGTGTGTGTGTGTGTGTGTGTGTGTGTGTGTGTGTGTGTGTGTGTGTAATAATCACAATAATTTACTAGGTATATTAAAGGATGTCATTGTGAATATGTTCCTAGCCCGCTGTTTATAGTTTTTATTCATCTTAGGAAGTAGCTGCCTGTAGGTAGGAGCCTTTAGAGTTCATTTAGATCAGTGGTTCCCAAAGTGGACGTTGCTTTACTGGTTGAAGAACTTGAAGCTCTACAGGTATCATCATCCTACATAGTGGATATATATATACATATATATATATATATATATATATATATATACATATATATATATATATATATATATATATATATATATATATATATATATATATATATATATATATATATATATATATATATATATATATATATATATATATATATATATATATATATATATATACATATATATATATATATATATACATATATATATATATATATATATATATATATATATATATATATATATATATATATATATATATATATATATATATATATTCAACCAGTAAAGCAACTAGCAATACTGACTAAGCCACTACATCATCATTTAGTCAAGACTCAGATTTTATTTCTGTTGATGAAGCAGAAGTCACATTAGCACATACTGTTGCACTGAACCAAGATAAAAAAGATACAAAAGACAGTCCATCCACATCACAAACTCCAGCGACTCAAGCAGCTGATATATCTAAGTCCCCCTATGATAAACCCAGTCAACCAAAATTGCCAAGCTACCCAAGCATTCAGAATAATAGGAAATTTAGAAGTCCCTATTGTGATATATTTTCTTGGTTAGAATAGCCTACTCGGTCTCACAAGATATTTGTTACTGCTGTCCATGTAGGCAATTTGCTGAAGCATCTGTTCGTAAGGAGGAAGGATTTGGTAGGACACCGTTTATTGATGTTGGAACAAGGAAATGGAAAGATACCAGTACCCTTCTCAAACAGCATCAGGCAAGTGAAAGACACCTTAATAGTATGATCGCTTGGTCTGATGTCAAGGATATTCAGTCAGGGTCCACTCATTCTGTAGCATCTTCTCTATCTTCAGCTAGGTAACAAGAAATTGAGACAACAGGGAACATGTAAAGTTACTTTTAAGAGTCACTGCATTATTCGGAAAGCGAGGCCTGTCTTTTCGTGGACATAATGAGGGTGGTGATACATGAAATTCAGGAAATATTGTAGAAATTCTTCACCTGATTGCTGAATCAAATCCCTCTCTAAAACGAAAGTTAGATCGACCAGAATGAGTTGATATCAGTTGCTGGATGGCATATCAAGGACACAGTTTGTGCTAAAGCACAAGAAGCCAAGTACTTTTCAGTTATGGTTGATGAAAAGAAAGACTTGTCAAAAAAGAACAGATGGCTATTCTTTTGCGGTACTTTAGTGAGGGTATTGTGAAGGAACGTGTCATTGGAACCTATTACATGGAAAAGGTTGATGCTGCAAGTTTAGCTGATTTTATATGCGCTAAAACAATCCGGTTTACTTTCGTATAGGTGTGTGGCTCAGTGTCATGATGGTGCTACTGTAATGAGTGGATGCTCTAGCGAGATTCAAGCAAGACTACGGGATAAAATTCCCCAAGGAGTATACTGTACATACATTGCCATGCACCCAGGCTGAATTTAGTACTGTGCGACTGCATAAAGAATACCAGTGGCCTCTCTTCATTTTTTTTTAATTATTAATACACTTTACACATTTATTAAACAGTAACACAGGGAACCAACTTTTCACACAGGCACAGAAAGCAGATCTTCAGGATTTGACACTAGAAAGACCTACTGTAACTAGATGGTCTTGCTATTATAGGTTAATATCAAAGGTTAAGCTTCGCTATGGAAGTTTGCTATCAGTGCATCATACAGTTTCAGAGGGTTCTGATTCAGAAGCTGCTGCAGAAGCAAATGGACTGTACAAAAAGTTAGTCTTTCAGGTTCGTAATGGATCTACATAATACTGAACAAGTCCTTAGAGTTACCAATAGTTTGTCAGATCAGCTTCAGGCAAAGGAAACCTTACTATCTGAAGTTTGCTCTCTCATACAGTCAACTATTAAGGAACTGCAGGTCTTGAGAACGGACGAGGCTTTCTCTGATATTTTTGACAAAGCTAAAGATTTTGCTTCAACATATGAGGCAGATACCAACTTGGAAAATTCAAATCACTTGAGCAGGCCTAAGCCTAAGAGAATTCAGAAGGCTTCTACTAAAAAGCTTCTTAAATGATTCAGCTCTAGGGAGAAATGAGGTGAATACTTGTATTGCTCCAAAGACTGAAATCAAAAGAACCTATTTTGATAGATTTCTCTCAGAACTTGATATTCGCTTCACACAAAACATGCCCCTAATAGAAGCAAAGAATGCTCTTGATTGCAGTTCCAGAGACTTTCTAGAATATGAGCTCTCTATTATAGTACAGTCTTACAAAGATAAATACATAGATGAAATTCTTCTAGTTTTCCAAATATCTGTTGCAAAAAGACATTTTCTAAGTAAGAGTGAGCAGCCAAAGAATCTGTTTTAATTATATGAACTCAAACAATTAGATTGTGCATTTTCTGAAATAGTGAAAATTATCAAAATTCTTCTCATCCTTCCAGTAACTACTACAGGCAATGAACGACTTTTTTCAGTACTTAGCTTAGTCAAGACATATCTAAGAACCTCAATGATAAGTGATCGCTTTGTGACCTCAGAAAAGGATCATATTAAAAATCTTACCTTTAACACCTTGGTTGATAACATTGCAAAGCAGAGATCACGGAGATATCCACTGTTGCAGTAGTTTATTCGTTTTTCAATGAAATAAAGATATATAGTTTAATTTTCATTTTTCTTTAATGAATTCTTAAATTAATATACTCTTCTTACGTGAGCCCCTTCCAGATTTAAAAAACATCTTTTTATTTCTCCCACCTCATAGTGTACAGCTTAATTTTTCACATTACTTTATATGGTTCATGGTATTTTGGGAGCTAGTAAGCTAAAAGCTTTCCATTTTTAATTCAATTACAAGTTTACATCTTTTCATTCTCAGTTTTATATTAATTATCTTTTCATTAGTCTGTAAGAATGAAATCAGTTTAAGCTTTCACCAATACAAATATTTTGACTGCTGTTTGGTCTGTTATCCAAGGTCATTAGCACATAATGTGTATATGTACTTTACCATGAACTTTAAATTACATATTCAACTTTACATAGAAATACTGCCAATGCTAGAATATCCATTAGTGTGTCTTACAGAAAGTATTGGTTTAATAAATAATTATATACAGTATATAATATAATTGATTACTGCTTTAATTCTCTAAATACAGCTTTGCATGTGGTTTCAAAAATGCTCACTCGCCACTCCACCCATGTGGGGAGATGGGAGTAGGGGGGCCTCCTAAACAGCCTAAGCCCCCCCCCCCCAAAGGAAAATTGAAATGACGCCCCTGCCTCGGTAAACATAACATGACAGAAGAATTCTGCCTAACTAGAATACAGAGAAAAAGTTGTGAACCTCATTCTCAAACAGCATACTAAAAACTACACTATAATTTATTGACATTATGAAGAGTAAAAAACTAAAATCTGGCCTGAGAGGAAAAGTATAACGTGATGGAAATAGCTCGTCATGCTTGGACACACAGACAGACCACTGTGTGGACCTTGGGGCTTAAGGGAATTAAGCCAAAAAGCTTGTAACTACGAAAAATAAAACAAATGGAACAAAACATGTCGTAGCTCCATGTGAGCAAAGTCTAGGATGAGCACCATGCAATAGAGGAAGCTTGCCTTACTTGATGAAATCTGTGCTACATAAGGAGCCAGCACCCACACTAAAAACCATATTATCAGATGTCGTATAGTAAGACAACAGTCCAATAGCCGACAGCCTGGCATGACGGAAGCAAACCACGGCACTCATATCGACAGAAAAATTGCGCACAGTGTGGGGCTGCAAACTAGAAATTTAAATACTGAAGCCAGGAAAGACAAATGACAAAAAAGAAAGAAACAAAGGCATTTCCTGCAAGATGCAGGCTTACAATGCAACCGTGAAAGTAGTAGCACATAGTCGAGAAGATGCTGGTGCACACCTAGTAGAGGACGGATGCTGTCCCCAGGTGTTGCCCATGCATTGCACGGAGAGAAAGAATGACTTGCCTTGCCGACACCAGCATTGCGCAAAGTAAGAACAGAGAAAGGGTGATGGGGTAAGGATATGGGAGGATTGTACTCACCTTTGCCAGCTTTCACTTTTTTTAGACTGTACTGTATTTATTGCCACGATTTTGTGGATATAGTTCCCTTCCGCATCCAGCAGAAGTGAAAAGAGCTAACTCTACAGGTAACTCAATGCTGGCTCATCCGCCTGGTCATTAATATTATTTTATCGAAAGAAAATGGAGAGCGGCACATTCACACACTGGCACTGAGGATCCACACTCTGTTTATACAATATATTGAAACTCACTCCTTTTCTCTAGGAGGGAAGATTGTGGACTACAAGAGTAGGGCACCTTCTCTCTGCAGTCCATTGGACTTACCTAAAGATAAGCCTCTGACAACAAAATCAACATTAAGCCTCCCTCTGTTTGTAATGTTAAGCCAAATTGTATTTAAATGCAACTAGCAGTGCTACCCATCTTTGCTAGAGTTAGCCATATTATGGAAAATTGACGACGGTATTTTAGAAATCCTTAAAGGTAGACAAATTCGTGGTTGGACGAAACAGCAATCACACACATTTCTTCACCAAATAACACATCCACTAATTCATCTACTGATCTTGGAGAGCTTTTTTTTTTTTTTTGGGGGGGGGTGATGAGGGATCGAGAATCTGAAGTGGAGGTCAGTATTTTCATCTACTGGTCCCTATGACCTATTTTAGTCTGTATTAACCCTTATCCACCGGAGCTTTCCCACCATTGTGAGATTTCATTCCTGAACCTTGAAAACTATTAGTCTTTATTTTTCGGGGGGGGGGGGGGAGGTGGAGAGTCATGGATTAAGTTTGTACTTCCTCCTCAAGCCTAAATCTTATCGTGTCAAATTCCTAATTAACCTGTATGCAGGTCCATCCCAAGTCTATTCTTTTATCTTAAAAACACTGCATATCTCTAACAGGACAATTAGTGTCTGAGGCTGTGCCTATTCACTTGAAAGTCTAAGTGCATTCCAGTGGTTCAGTCTAAATTCTTTTGCATTTCTTTGTCGGCACACAATGTTTCACTTTATATATAAAAACGTGAATAAATTTCTAGTGGGTGGTTGAAACTGAGCACACGCCCCCTTTACCAAACCTAAAGCGATGTCCATATGGTGCATATGGCCTTCCTCAGGTCTTTATCTATAACTAAACAAATATGCGGTACTGCAGCTTGTAAATTTTTGGCATGTATAGCAGACACAGGGAGTGCTGGAGCTCCCATTTCATCAGCCCTCGGGACAAGCTCCTGACCATCCCCTTCTGCTGAACTTTTACTGTATTTCAACAACATAGAGAATAGGCCACATGCTCTCCAATACAAGTTCCTCTAACTGTCAACATCAAACTACATGCACATTACACACTTCACTTCCTATTAAAAGTTTTACAAACGAAAATTTGTAAATATTTACCAGGCCTCAGAGTCCCCGATGGAGGGGGGGAAGATCAACACCCCAACCATCCGCCCTTCTCCCGGTGACGACCCAGTGAGATACCTTTAACCACAATCTGTCTCACTTCTTCATTTCTGCAACATTCGCAGCCTCTCGAACTTTCTGTTGAGCACCACCTTTCCTGTAAACCTCACTTTCTCTTCCTAATTGAGACCCAGCTGTCTGAGGCGACTGATAACAAATCCTTCTCTGTATCCTCCTTCCTTCCTAAGTTCATTTTAAAGCCAAAGGTGGTTTTTGTGTAGATGTACACAACGACATATCTTGCTCTCGTGTTCCTGAACTTTAATATTCTGAATTCTCTACTCTGGCATCTGCATTCCTGTCATTCTCTTAGTAAATGTATCTATGCTGTTTACTTATCCTCTAACTCCACTATGAAAATCTATCCAACTGTCTTACTTCTAGGATGAAACAAATTCTATCGATTTCTCATTTCTCAGAAATCTCCATTCTAGGAGATTTCAATATTCACCACAACCTTTGTCTCTCCTCTCCTTTGACTAATCCATCTGGTGAACAAACCTACATCTTTTCTATCCCTAATGACAAAGCAGCTTGTACAGCACCCTACCCATATCCCTGATCATCTTGTAGAGAGCTCCAACATACCCGACCTCTTTCTTACAACTAATCCTTTGGCTTACACTGTTAATCTTTCCTCTCCACTGGGCTCCTCAAGTCCCAACATTATCATCTTACCCTGTCCAGTAAGACTTGTGGACCTTCCAAAGAAGTGGTGGCTGTGGCACTTTGGAGATACAGATTGGGATGCCCTCAGACAATACTTCTTTTATTATCCCTGAAATGATTATTGCTTCCATGGCTTGGAGCACTCTGGGTGTGCCTTGCACATTACGTATGTAATTCCCTTGGGCATGGAAGCATACATTCTTTTCTCATGTCCTCAGACTAATGCTAAAAAAAAAACTTGGATTAATGACACTCTTTCTAATGCTCTCCACAACAAAGAGAAGGCCTACAAAAAGGGACTGGAGTCAACCCACTCCTGAATTTCATCTCTTTCATGTTCCTGCCCAGAACTGAGCTAATTGTTCTTTGCTCAGGTAAAATTAATATCATTTGTACTAAATGCTCTGAACTCTCAAACTCCAATTCTTCCCACTCCTTCTGGCACCATGCCAAAACCCCTTTCAACAAGTTTACCTTATCATCCTTCCGTCTCTTTTCTATTCCGATTGCTCTGTAGCTATTTCTTCTACTGATAAAACAAAACTCTTCTCTCAGACTTCCTCCTTCAATTCCACCTTGGACGATTTCGGTGTTGTTCCACAATCACTTCCCCCTTCTGACTTTCTCATGGTTGAAATTAAAATGTTTACAATTGATATGTTTTCTGCAGTCACCAGCCTCAGTATTAACAAGACATATGGGCCTGAAGAGATCCATCCTGTTGTCCTCAAGAACTGTGCTTACACCCTGCCTAGATGGACTCTTTGCCATTGTCTGTAAACATATACCTTTCCTTCTTACTGAAAGTTTGCTCTCAATCAGTCTGTCCCAAAGAATGGTGACCATTCCCAGCCCTCTAACTATCGACCAATTACATTAACATCCTGTATTTCAAAAGTTTTGGTGTCTATATTTAACAAACAAATAACTTAAGCATCTTCCTTATCATAACCTTGTTTTTGATCATTTGAATGGGTTCCGCCAGGGATGTTCCACTGGCAATCATCTCACCTACATTTCGGACTCCTGGTCGTCCTCCTCTCGGGACTTTAGAAAAAGCTTTACCATTTCACTTGACATCTAAAAGGCTTTCGATTGTGTTTGACATAAATGATTAATTTTGACATAAATCTTTAATTTCCAAATTGCCTTTTTACGGTTTCTATCTTTCTCAATCTTTCTATCATCATTAGCTACCTTTCTGCTCATTCTATTGCTGCTGTTGCAGATGGCCACCGTCATTCTCCTAGAGCTGTAGTGGTGTTCCTCTTGTCTGTCTTCTCACCTACTCACCTTCTTTTATTCATCAATGACCTTACAAGCTTTACATCTGACCTTATCCACTCATACATTGATGACTCCACCCTCCACCTTTCCATTAACCTACTGCAGCTTCCATTTCAGCAGTTACTTCAGCGCTGTTTACTTATCTCCTAATTCTACTGACTATCAAATATTCTTCCACTATCTTACTTCTACGATGGAACACATTCTATCCATTTCTCCTTTCTCTGAAATCTCCATTCTAGATTTCAATGTTCACTGAAACCTTTGGCTGTCCTCTCCTTTCACTGATCCACCTGGTGAACAAGCCTACATCTTTTCTATCCTTAATGACCTAGAGCAGCTTGTACAGCACCCTACGCGTATCACTGAGCACCTTGGAGAGAGCTCCAACATACTTGACCTCTTCCTTACAAATAACCTTTCTTCATACACTGTTATTCTTTTCTCTCCATTGGGTCCTCCGAATATCACCTTAATACCTTAACCTGTCTTATCGCCCCATTACAGCCTGTGGACCCTCCAAAGAAACGTCATCTTTGGCACTTTGGAGCTGTGGACTGGGAGGCCCTCAGCCAGTACTTCTTTGATTTTCCCTGAAATGATTATTGCTTCCATGGCCGGGAGCCATCTGAGAGTGCCTTGCGCATTACGGAGGTTATTCCCTTGGCCATGGAAGCATATATTACTTTCTCATATCCTTTGACTAATGCAAGAAAGCCTTCTTTTAATCATGCTTGTTCTAATACTGTCCGCATGAAGGAGAGGGCCTATAAAAGGTACTGGAGTCAACCCACCCCAGAATCACAACTTTTTGTTTCTGCCAGGAATCGTGCTAAGTCTGTTCTTCACTCTGATAACAATGAATTCATCAATACTAAATGCTCTCAACTCTTGAACTCGAATTCTTCACGCTCCTTCAGGCACCTTGCCAAAACCTTTCTAACAACTTTATGTCATCATCCTTCCCTCCACTTTTCTACTCTGATGGCTCTGTAGCTACTTCTTCTACTAATAAAGCAGATCTCTTCACTCAGACTTTCTCCTACAGTTCCACATTAGACGATTCCGGTGCTGTTTCTCCATCACTTCCACCCTCAGACTTCCTCATGGCTGACATTAAAATTTCTTTAGCTGGTGCACTTTCTGCCATCACTGGTCTCAGTACTAACAAGGCATATGGGTCTCATGGAGTATATCCTGTTGTTATTGAGAACTGTGCTCCTGTGCTTACATCCTGCCTAGGTAAACTCTTTTGCCTTTGTCTTTCAACTTGTACCTTTCCTTCTTGGTGGAAGTTTGCTCTCATATAGCCAGTCCCAAAGAAGGGTGACCATCCCCAACACTCTAACTATCGTCCAAGTGCTTAAATTTCCTGTGTCTCAAAAGTTTTTGAGTCTATTCTTAACTGAAAATTTTTAAAGCATCTTTCCTGTCACAACCTTCTTTCTGATCGTCAGTATGGGTTCCGTCAGGGATGGTCCACTGGCGATCTTCTCACCTACCTTTCAGACTCCTGGTCATCCTCCTTTAGCGACTGTGGCGAAAGCTCTGCCATTGCACTTGACGTCTCAAAGGCTTTTGATCAAGTCTGGCATAAATCTTTAATTTCCAAACTGTCCTCTTAAGGTTCCTATCCTTCTATCTGTGCCTTCATTTATAGCTTCTTTTCTAGTCATTCTATAGCTGGTATTGTAGATGGCCATCATTCTTCTCCTAGATCTGTCAATGGTGGTGTTGCTCAGGCCTCTATCCTATCACCAACTCTCTTCCTTTTATTCATCAATCATCTTCTAACCCGTACATCTAATCGTATCCACTTATACTCTAATGATTCCACCATTCTCCTTTCCATTCAGTTTCTGCAACGTTCATCTCAGCAGTTACTTCAACAAACATGGGATGAGGCTATGGCACACCTGATGTCTGACTTGGCTTGTATCTCTGAGTGGGGTAAAAATAATCTTGTTTTTAACCCGTCACGTCCCAAGCTATTTCGCACCTCTGACACCCCCCAATCCCGAGGTATTTTCGAAAAAAATTATTTTGGTTAAAACCTCCGATTTCGTGAGAAACATCGAAAATTCATAGAGAAATCGCTCACCTGAGGTTTAAAATACTCGACCCAGGTATCAGTACCTCTTTACCTGACTGGGTTTTCTAACAGGCTGGCACCAAAGAAAACGAGTTCTATGGGAGGGTAACTATATCACACCACTCATAAACGGTATTTATTTATTTACTTGGTACGAATTTAAATGTAGTACGAGAGTATAATGGTTTTCAAACAGTAATATAGGCATTATAAGCATTGTTTCACTCACTAACTCACCATACCTGACCTTCTTTTGCCACATTACCTGATCATTATTCTGACTGTTTCTTCCTCTAATGCTATGTAAACTTTGTCCTCCACATTGTCATCGATTAGGGAATCACTCTGGCCCTGAATGTCTTTACTGGCCAGGTCACTGGTAACAGGTGAATTGCCAAGACAATGGCGTGGGGGGGAGGGGGGAGGTTATGCGGTGTAAGGCATTGTCCCTGCTTGGCATCTTGTAGAGGACTAGAGGAAGGTGTCCCATGTATAATTACGAAAAATCACGTGCAAAAATTGAAAATTGTGCAAATTAGGGACTTGCACATTGCACGACGTACCAGTACATCGCTGGGACTGGCAAATGCAAAATGTTGCAACGTACCCATACGTCGACGGGACGGGGCGGGTTAATGGATCAAAAACTCAGTTTTTACACCTATCAACACGACACAGTCTTCCACAGGAGTACCCTCTAATGATTAATAATATCTAGCTCCATCCTGCATCATCCTTGAACATGCTTGGGGTTTCATTCACTTGGGACTTATCTTGGATAAATCATATTGCATCTCTTGTAAAATTTGCTTCCAAGAGATTGGGTGTTCTAAGCTGACTCCATACCTTCTTTACCCTTACACAGTTGTTGACTTTATACAGGGGTTGTTTTCCTCCCCTTTTTGGAGTACAACTCTCATGTGTGGGTAGGCTCACCACATGCTCTTCTCAATAGGGTGCAGTCAAAGGCTATTCATGTCATCAACTCTCCTTCTCTTACTGGCTCCCTTCAACCTGTCTCTTTCCCGCAATGTTGCCTCTTTATCTCTTTTCTATCGCTGCTTCAATGGTCACTGCTCCTCCAAACTGTCTGCTTGCATCCCTTCACCTCTACGACAAGCACGTAGCACCCGTCTAGCAACAAACTCTCATCCCTCTTCTGTCCAACTCTCTAATGCAAGAGTTAACTGCTACTACCAGTCCTTCATTTATGCAACCGGTCAACTCTGGAACTGTCTTCCCCCGTGTATTTCCTACTTCCTATGATCTCCAGTCTTTCACAGTGTGTACAGGCATCTCAAAATGTATGGATCTTGAATTTAGCTCTCTTCTGTATTTTTTATTGGAAGGAACGTTTTGTGGAATCAACCTTTGGTTCCTTCTTCCTCGCATTAAAAAAAAAAAAAAAAAATGAGGACGAGGCTGTGGCACACCGAATTTATGATTTGGCTCATGGCCCTGAGTGGGGTAAACATAATCTTGTTTTTAATGCATCAAACATCAGATCTTACATGTATCAACCAGACAAACTCTTCCACAGGAATACCCCCTAATTTTTTATTGTATCCAGTTCAATCCTGCATCATCTTTAAAGATACTTGGGGTTTCATTAAATCTGGATTTATCTTGGAAAGAACATAATATCACCTCTCTCGTAAACGAGATTGGGTGTGCTAAGCCGACTTTGTGCCTTCTTAACCCGTGCAGAGTTGTTGACTTTATACACGGGTTTTATTCGCCCTTGTAGAGTACACTTCTCATGTGTGGGGAGGCTTCTTACATACAGGCATTCTCAATAAAGTGATGTCAAAGGCTTTTCATGTCATTAACCCGTGGAGAGCGACCATGCTTCCTTAGGTACCTGGCGTCAGGCGACGACTTGGCTGAAATTTCGAGTCTTACAGAATTGAATGAAACACACATCATCGTCTTGGACATATTTGCGCACATCCGGCAATGTATATATATGACCAAAGAAACTCACGTGGTGGTGAGATGAAATGGCCAGAAGATGAACAGCTGGTGGTGTGAGCAACCCACCACACACGGTGAGTGAGGTAATGAAAGGCATTGTCCGACAGCCTACTGTATATTTATTATTATGGCCTTGGACAAGGATCACGTGATTACCGTATCATCAACCCTCTCTCTCTCTCACTCTCAAACTACGATAAATGACTTTACGCATTGCCGACAAAGCATACGTTATCATACAATTTAGGCCTACCTGTCTCTCTCTCCCTCCCTCTCTCTCTCTCTCTCTCTCTCTCTCTCTCTCTCTCCCTCTCACTCAGAGAGAGGAGGGAGAGAATGGAGAATAAGAGAGAGAAGAGGGACCGATGATGTTATGCGTTACCTCGTCACGTCATTCGAAGGGATGCTTCTTGTGCCATTCCCCTATTTATTCTCTCTCTCTCTCTCTCTCTCTCTCTCTCTCTCTCTCTCTCTCTCTCTCTCTCTGTCTGTCTGTCTGTCTGTCTCTGTCTCTGTCTCTCTCTCTCTCTCTCTCTCTCTCTCTCGTGTGTTCTTACCTAATTGTATCTTTACAGGAATGAGTCAAGCTCGTACTGTCCCGTGTCTTAAACCATATTTATCGTACATATCCTTAAATTTGTGAATTGTTTTGGCACACACTATTTCATTCGGTAGTGCATTCCATTGATCACTTGCTCTGTTTGGGAAACTGAATTTCCTTACGTCTTTATCACCTCTCTTCTTATGCAGTTCTTTGCAGTGTCCTCTTGCTGATGCTTCTCCATATGTTAAGTAATCATTTATGTCTATTTTCTCCTTCCCTGATATGCACTTATATAGCATTATCATGTCACCTCTTATCCTTCTCTCCTGTAGTGTTGGTAGATTCAGTTTATTTAGTCTTTCTTCGTAGCTTAGGTCCCTTAAGCTTGGTATCCATCTTGTAGCGGCCCTTTGAAATTTTTCAATCTTGTCTATGTGGTTTTTGAGATGAGGACTCCAGACTACTGATGCATATTCCAGGGTTGGTCTAATGAATGATGTTATTATCCTTCTTAGCATGTCTTCATTTATGTATGTGAATGCTATTCTCATATTTGCAAGCAGTGTATACATGTTCCATACCTTCTCGCTGATGTGGTCAGCCGGAGATAGTCTGTTATTGATAATCACACCTAGGTCTTTCTCTCTTTCTGATGTGTATAGGGTTTTATTTCCTAACTTATAATCCCAATCAGGTCTTTTTCCACTTTTACCAAACTTGATTACATGACACTTGTCCACATTGAATTCCATTTGCCATGTGTGTGTGTGTGTGTGTGTGTGTGTGTGTGTGTGTGTGTGTGTGTCTCTCTCTCTCTGTCTGTCTGTCTGTCTCTCTCTCTCTCTCTCCCTCTCTCTCTCTCCGAGATAGAAAGGAGGGAGGGAATGGAGAATAAGAGAGAGAGAAGAGGGACAGATGTTATGCGTTATTTCGTCATTCGAAGGGACGTTCCTTGTCCCATTACTCTGTTTATTCTCTCTCTCTCTCTCTCTCTCTCTCTCTCTCTCGTGTGTGTGTGTGTGTGTGTGTGTGTGTGTGTGTGTGTGTGTGTGTGTGTAGATCCCCTAGCGCCTGGTGCGGGGTTGGCAACGTCATGGGAGGACAATTAGATCGCACTCCATGGTGTCCACACGCGCGTATTCTGAGCGTATATGGGGCAGTGCGTGGGTGGTATCGAGAGTTGCCACCTGCCCCTCTTTCCCATACAAATTTCAGCCACCTACTCCTCATGGCGCGGTTTTGTACGCCTTTGAGAATCGCATTTGTTTGAGGCCTATCGTTTTTGACTATGGTAAGTCCCAAATGAGGCCTGTCGCTCTCAACAGGTTAACTCTCCTCCTCCTACTGGCTCCCTTCTACCTCTGTCTCTTTGCTACACTGTTGCATCTTTATCTCTTTTCTATCGCTACTTCAATGGTCACTGCTCCTCTGAGTTGTCTGCTTGCATCCCTCCACCAGTACGGCGAGCACGTAACACCCATCTAGCAACAAACTCCCATCTTTTTTCTGTCCAGCTCTCTGATATGAGAGTTAACCACTACTCACAGTTCTTCATTTATCCAACAGGACAACTCTGGAACTGTCCCCTTCTGTCTGTAATTCCTATTGCCTATGATCTCCAATCTTTCAAACACAGTGTGTCCATGAATCTCTAAATGATTGGATCTTGAACTCGGCTATCTCCTAACCTTGTTTTTGTTTTTTCCTTAAGGAACAACTTGCAGGCTCCAGGCCTTTGATTCCTTCTTCCGTGCTTAAAGAAAAAAAAAACATACAAGTGCCCGGACAGAAACTCGTAACAATTATATAGATGAAAAAGAAATGCATTGTGATAAGATGGACGCCATTATGCAGTGTCACAGATATACAAATGTCCCTCATCTACTTCCCTATCTTCCAGAAGGAGAATTTTGAGATGTAGAAGGAAGGTAAGTTTAGTCCGTAGTTCACTGGGTTCACATTTCTGATGAGCAGGGCTTTGCAGTTACTGGTACTATCAGTAATACTACCTTGATCAGTGATCACACACACACACACACACACACACACACACACACTTCAGTGGCATGTGCTCTCCCGATACCTACCACATATATCCTTCAAATGTACTCATAGGATTGTGCACTGGAACTAAATATGAGTGTAGGTGTATTAACGAATGTAACTGTACATCTTAACCTGTCCCGTCCCGACCAATTTCTCACCTCCAATCTCCCTCAATCCTGAGGTTTTTTGGAAAAATTTTTGGGGGTAAAAACTCCGCTTTTGTTGAAAAACAAAGGAAAACCACCAAGAAAAGGCTTACCGGGGTCCATAAGTCCATAAGTGGTCGGAACAGGTGAGGTCCCCCGCGCCAGGTATCGTATTCTGTCTCTGACGTGTGAGGCTCTCACGTTGTCCAGGGTAGGTAATTTTGGGAGAATGAACAAAGAACACCTCTATATGTATTGATTTTGAACTAATAAACAATCATAATAACAATATAATGGTTTTCAATGATATATATATATATATATATATATATATAAGAAAAATAGGCATTGTTCCATCGCACGAGCTTAGCTATTTTTGTCATATCAGTCACACGCTAGGTGTTAAGTTTCTTGTTTTATTACACATATCATTTTTTCTACTTGTATAATACTGTTTCAATGCCATTTTACCATTTTTTACTGTATGTAAATGTTTACTGCTGTTTTCATTCATTACGAGGACATGTTGCATAACTATAGCACACATCTGCTTACTCAGCGCACTCGCTATGACTCTTATCTCAACATACCATATTATTTTCTCACTTCCATAGTATTGTATTTCTTACATTGAACCTTTCCTCAATCAATGTAAATGTTTTCAATTATTTACTTTCAGAACGACGGTATTTAGCGAAATGCTAGCTCATAGTCACATAGCAAGCACACTTGCTACCACTCGTGTTGCAACTTCTACTTTATTTCTTCACTCCCAATATACTTCCCCAATTACACTACACCCGTTTCCACTCTATAAAACTATTTACATATTGACGGGCCTTATTTATTCCCCTGAGCATCAGAATATCGCATCAAAATACCCTCGCTAGGTATGTTTCCACTTAGATAATATTCATACACTTACATACTAATTTTCCACTTATATTACACCCGTTTCCACTTTATACAACTATTTACATAATTACGGGCCTTACTTATTCCACTGAGCGTCTGAAGATCGCATCAAAATACCCTCGCTAGGTATGTTTCCACTTAGATAATATTCGTACACTTACATAATAATTTTCCACTTATATTACACCCGTTTCCACTTCCATACTACTATTTACAGATCTACGGGCCTTATAATTACACTGATCGTCTTTTTGTCGCATTTCTTCGTGAGTATGAGCGTCATATCGCATTCACACCATATCAGAATAATCTGCAAGGTGTGGTACTCACTAAAACAGGGGTGAATGCAGAGATCCACGTCACACTCTACGCACTCATACCGGGTGTCTTTTCTCTGAGTGTTGGGTCTCACACGGGAATTACTGCACACGTGACACCTACGTTGGGGCCTAGGTCTATTTGGCTGGGGAGGTATAGGAGATGGGAAATGGCGGGCGGATAATCTCAGGGGACTTCGGGTGATAGGGGCAGTGAGTGTGCGGTATTGGGGCCTCTTGATCGCATACCATGCAAACATCTCACGTGTAACCTCCCTGACAAACCCCTCAAAGGTTTCCTGCACTCCTGTTGTCATGGCGTGCAGGTGATGGCAATTCAGTACAGATATATCTAGCAGGTGAAAGAAGAGCTTCTTGTACCACTTCATCGTGGTCCTGGGACACTCGACAGTGGATATTATGGAGTCTGACTGGTCCACCAGGCGCATGTTGATGTTGTAATCAAGGACACACTTAGGTTTCCAGATATTGTGCCTCCTCTCACTGCGGTAATCCACGGAATCGGTACGGTGCACCAAGGGGCGATGAACCATGGACAAAAGGCTCACCTCTCTGTTGTGGTTCCACACTGTTGCTAGTATATTGTTAGCCTGGAAGAAGATCACCTCATTTCTTTCTAGTTTCCGCCACACCTTGACCATGTGACGCCGGTTCACCTTGACGGAACCACAGATTCCCCTGTCATGCCGGTGCAGAACGAGAGAGAAGAGGGCTAGTGCACCAGTTGTCCAGGTAAAGGACGTGACCACGATGAAGGTAGTCTTCAATCATTGTCTTTACCACTGCTCCAGACAGTCCAATACTCCGATCTTCTATTATGTCTCTCTGTGCACCGGTGTACAAGACTATGTCTTCCACATAAACAGTCCTACAGTCACACATGACAGAGATCTTGAACCCAAAACGGTGCCTTTTGCTGGGTATGTACTGCCGAAAGGAAATATTGCCTCTACACAACACTAGACTCTTCTATGACAAGGTCTCTATAGGGATAAAATGAGGAACTTAATGTTTGACATAGGTAATCAAAAACCAACCTAATTTGCCTCATCTTATCTGTGTCATTAGCATTGGCAGGATCATCAGCATCATAAAAATAGTGGCGGCTTAGAATTTGCTGAAATCTATTATGGCTCATGATTTGGCCAAATATTGGTGTGAACATTATAGGGTCCCTTGTCCAGTATGCAGGAATTCTGATTTTACGTAAAATACCCATCAAAAAGACCAGGGCAAAAAATACAAACATTTCTGCAAGGGAGACAGGGTAATCATATATGACTGAATGCCTGCTCCTTGTGCCCAGTCTTTCACTCTCACAGCGCTGGCTCGTAGCGAAACCGTTTGTCTGGTCCACTACTTGATCCACAAAACCCTCACTGAAAAACAGGTGGAAAAAATCCAGCCTGGTGGAATTTTGGTGAATACCTGGAGCCGTGCAGCCAGCGTGCCCCTGCTCAGTGAAGGGGTGAATGAGGGGAGAAAAATCACTGCCATCCTCCCAATCCCAAGACACATAACCCTCACCCACGTCGTCCCCATCATCGCTGTTGGGGTGGGGAGGAGATGCTGGTGGGGAGGTTGGGGAGGAGGAGTGCGGAAGGCTTCCCGACTCGCACCCCTCTTCCATCGGCCTTTACCTTTACCCTTTCCCTTACCCTTACGGGCTTGGGGACCATCAGGGGGCTGTGGGGAGGAGGTCTGGGAATATTGGGGAGCATAAGACGTGCTGGGGAGTGGCTTCTCCTCACCTCCCCCCTCCATCACTACACCACGTGATTCATCACACACCCTCACTGGCCCACATGTCTGGGAATATTTGGGACCATAAGACGTGCTGGGGAGTGGTTCCTCCTCCCCTCCCCCCTCCATCCTCACACCACGTGATTCATCACGCACCCTCACTGCCCCACGTGATACGCCCCGCCGCCTCACACCACCATGGGAGAGCGGTGACTCATTTCCGCCTCTCTCACTTTCTATACTCTCCCCTGCACTTACAATTTCACTCCCAACTCCCTCCACGCCACCTCCGCCATCCCCAAACAAAATACTAGACCCATACCTGCTTATACGACGTGATGTGCTCTCGGGGCCGCGATGAGTTATTACCTCATGGCCATACCACATGGCAGCACGTCCCACGGCTCCGTCCTCATCCTCGAAATCGGGTTCCACGTCACGTAGGAGCTGCCTGGAGGTGGTTGCACGCTGCTTCAGTGCAGGCTGGCCCTCTCTAGCAGCACGATACATTACATAGCGCCGTTTCCTGGGGGACGGGACCTCCTCATCACTGCTGCTAGTTTCCTCCTCCTCTGGTTGAACATAATCTTTCTCCACCACCTCGTCGTTGAGTGGCGAATCACTATCGCCAGTGAAGGCATCCAGGGAGGCTTGGAATTCCTCCTCCGAGAGACCTCTATGCGCCATGTCTGAGCAGGACCATTGCTAACAGGTGAGTGACCGAGCCGAGGGTGAGTGCTTGTCGCGCAGGGTTGCCGAGTATCCCTGCCTTTTGGCAAGTAGGGGATGGTTGAGCGACCCTACATACCAGAAATCAAGTGTGAAATTTAAAACTGTGAAAATTATGAACCTTGCAATTGCACGACATACCAGTACATCCTCGAGACTGATTGTTAGATAAAGTGGCAACATATCCATACATCGACGGGACAGGGTGGGGTTAAGGACCTGGCAGAGACAGGTTGGTGAAGGAGACTGTATAATCATCATTTCCAAAAGCCGTGTCACGTACTCTTGTTGGTTGAGGATGCTCCATAATACACCTGAAAGCACTAATTTCTCCCTCCTTGTAGCCGGAGTCGTGGCCAGTGAGCAACCAGGAGATCGAACACCCCACACCCCCCTCCCCGATCCCAACTCCAATCGAAACGTTGTTGAGCCGATGTGGAACGGCCAAAGCTGGTGATGTTATAATGTGACATAATTGTTTTTATAGACAATCAAAACCAGTAGGGGTAAGTATATAAGGTATTTAATGTGTGCAGTTATCCATAACATATGGACATATGAGAAAGACACGAAATGAAAGACCTACAATGTATTGTTATTGTCTATATACTTATGTCCTTTATTGTAATGTCACAAATGAGTATAGCATGGTGGACAAGATGTGGTGAAATATATAGTGTCTTTTCTCATCCATTCTCGCCCCCACCTCCACCACCCTTCTCTCTGGGTTTCTGTCTCTACCGAACGTCTCTCTTACCCTCTCGTCCTCCACTCTCACCCTTTGTTAACCAACATAAACTAAGATAATGATGAAATTATCCGTCAGGTATTGATCATATCAAAATTACCATACACTTCTTTATTAAACACCAATAAATCAACAACATACAATACTTACAGTTACCTGCCAACTATTTCATCCTGTTGTAAGCTGTTTCGTGACATACCCAATGGACGTTGGGCCTTGTGTTACAAGGACATACGATTGTTTTTCATCAACACAGGTTGTGTGGTTTTTGGACACCCATTAATTCATATAAACGTGGCAATTTAGGCGTTACATTATAAACACATAAGGCCTAAATGTCATTATTGAATGAAAGGAACGAATCAGGGATCGGCTATGACGAACCACAAACTCTCTGCTTTAACGAAAATAGTTCGACTTCTTGTCACAACAGTGGCACAATATTATTATTTATACTATTGAATGTGGGTCAGCTGTATACATAAAGACATTGTGTCACGGTAGTAACAAGTGGTCGGGATATTTTCTTTAGAGCGAAGAGTTTGTGGTTCGTCAGAGCCGATTCCTGATTCGTTTCGTTCATTCAGTAATGACAGGAACAAAAACCTCTCGTGTTTATAATGTGTAATGCTAGGTGAAAAAGGCCAGACTCCTCGGTCCTAGAACACCTAACGTGTAGCGGGGTCCTCTTTCGAGACCGGGGCTTAGTGCAATAAAGAGAGGTAGGACACAAAAACTACAGACTATAACCTTTACACGTATATTACCACAGACACAGGACAAAAACAGCAGATAGTACAACACAATATATGGTGGATAATAAAATCTTAACTAGATAATCAGTATCTCACAGGATACTAACTTAACAGACACTGATGCTAACACTCTAGATTTAGTGCACAGGTTTCGAACACAGGGTCGCGGTGCACGTGGGAGAGTAGGAGTGGGTCTTACGCGGGGGGTGGGGGGGACGAGGGGGGACGCACAGAGGGTCTGGTTATAGTTATAGTAATATTAGGTGGGTTTTGATGTTACAGATTCTGACTCTGTATTTTCTGGTAGCAGGGGGATTTTGATAATTGATTATATTGCTAGTCCAGGTTTTTACATATGCACCGACTGCTGAGAGGAGATTTATTAAGGGAGGGAGGAAGGCACTGAGAGTCTCGTTATGTTTATGGTAATACAAGCAGGAGGGTATTATTAACACTTTCTCTTCAATACTTCCTGGTAGCAAAGGACGTTTGGATATTGTACTAAGGAGAATCTCTCGTGTTGGGAGTCTTACTGATTTTATACAGGGGCGTCACTCGTGAGTCTGATTCACAAGAACTTAGTCTCTGCACTCGTCCTTATTAATCCGCACCGTGATATCACGTATTCTCCTGCTATCTTCTCCTGAACACTTGCCCTGTTATTCGACATATACTAAGTCACTGTATCACTGTTACACTAACTTTGGGGCAACATCACACTTACATAAGTCACTTATACGGTGGGAGCGGCGGGGAGACACGCCGTTGACAATTCTGCCAGAACAGGGGCACCGCCAGGGGAGGGCGTGCCGAGAGGGCACAGGATGACTCGCAGGGGCATCTTCTCTCGTCCGGGGCTGCAGGTGGCAAAGGGGACCGTATTCTCCAGGCTGGGTACAGGGGTGTGGCCCTCAGGGCTTGGGCCAAACAGGTCCTGAAATCTCTGGCTCAGGTCTCGGCCGGAGATGGAGGTCTTCCGCCGTCAGGGCGTGGGGAGATCTCACCCGGGCGTCCTGGGGAGGGCCTGGAGTACTCTAGGACTGTGGTCCCCAGAGTAAAGGGGCGCCGTCAGGGTGGGGTTGCGGCACTGACCTGAATCAGGGTCCGTCAGGTGGATCTTCTCCAGGGCCAGGCGTAGGGATCAGAGGCTGTAGGGGAGGCTGTAGGGCCTCTCTGGGGTCCTTCTGCATCAGGAGTCTGGGCACTCATCTTACGCTGGGGCAGTAACACTGCTCTCACCTCTCTCTGGCCGTGGGGCCCGGCTATTGGCCGTGGCCTGAGTGGGGGAATCGGCACGCCTCTGGACACCTTCGGAGCAGCTATCGGCCGTCTGACGAAGGCGGGAGCGGCCACAGGCCGTCTCCTTCTGCCGGAGGGAGGAGCGGCTATAAGCCGACTCGGGGGCAGCACCTTTGGAGTGGGCGATCGGCCGTCTGATGAAGGTGGGAGCGGCCGCAGGCCTTCTCCTTCTGCCAGAGGGAGGAGCGGCTATCAGCCGTCTCTTGCAGGAGGGGGTGTAGGGCGGCTATTGGCCGTCCCTGGAAGAACACCTTCTGGCGAAGGCGGGAGTGGGTATCTGCCATCTCCTGATTACCCTCAGGTTGGTGAGACGCCGATTCCCTTACGAGGGGCGGGTGGCTATCAGCCTTCCCAAAGGAGAAGACACCTTTGGAGAGGCTATAGGCACACTCCTGTTGAAGGCGGGAGCGGCTATCGGCCATCTCCTGAGGGGCGCTGTTTGGAGCTGGATAGGCAGCTCCACCCCGATCTGATCCGGCGGTACCTCTCCCCGAAGGTAGTATTGAATTCCTGCTAGGGCGATGGTGAGGAGCCTGAGTGTCATAGAGGCACACGGCCTGGGCTGACTTGTGCCGTTGTAGCACTGCATCCTGCGGTTCAGCTGCGGCTACTCCGTGGGGGTGGGGGTGTCGGTGAGTTTCCTGGGGCACTATGCTGTAGCTCACGCATGTTACCCGTTGGGGAGTTTCTGGGGGCACTATGCTGTAGCTCACGCATTTTATAATGTAAGGCTTAAATTGCCAATTTAACATGAATTAATGGACGTCCAACACCACACAACCTGTGTTAACGATAAACAGCCATATATCCTTGTAATACAAGGTCCGACTTGCAGTGGGTATGTCACGTGACAGGTTACAGCAGGATGAAATAATTGGCAGGTATACCGAAATATTGTATGTTATTGATTTGTTGGTCCTTAATACAGAGGTGTATGAAATTATGATAATAGCTGACACATCATTTCATCATTATCTTAGTTTATGTTGGTTAACAAAGGATGGGAGAGGGTAGGAGAGACGTTTGGTGGGGACGGGAGCTCAGAGAGAAGGGTGGTGGAGGTGATAGAAGAAATGGATGATAATAGCCATCATATCTTTCAACAGATGTAGTTCCCTATACTATAATTGTAACATAAGTAGGACGCAACACTGTAGGTCTTCTTTCATTGTCGTGCCTTTCTCATATGTTGCTGATAGCACATACATTAAATGCCTTCATATACCTACTTCTACTGGTTTTGGTTGTCTATAAAAACAATCACATCACATTATAACATCACAAGCTTAAGCCGTTCCACATCTATCCAACAACGTTTACACTGGGGTTGGAGTCGGGGAGGGGGAAGTGGGGTGTTCAATCGCCTGGTTGCTCACTGGCTGCGACTCCAGCTACAAGGGGGGAGAAATTAGTGCTTTTAGGTGTACCTTTTCGTCGGCGATATATTTATTTAATTTTTTTTACACCTTCCTGTCCTTTTTTGTGTTGCATAAATCCTACCAATTTTGCCTTACTCTACACAAATAACGTAGACAATAAAGTAACCAACCATATCGAAAAGATGTCCATAAGGAAGTGGTGATATGGAGCTTCCTTCACGGTCGAAAATCCGATCCTTTGTCACCTGACCTTCTGGTACTCATTGCCGTAAAGCTCTATTGATAATTTTGTTTCATATTAACTTTCCTCATTATTCCCCTCACTTTTAGTAAGTTAAAGAACTATGGTTAGGTTCTGCCATCCCCATAAAAAATGCAGACTGGGAAAGAATGGAAAACATGAAGACAATGAATTTTATTTATATTTGAAACTTTTTATTATGGATAATGAATGGAGGAAGGAAAAACAAAGGAAATAAAAATAAGTCCATGTGCCTAAAGGCATCCTCCATTCATAAAATATTTATAACAACTTAATTTGAATTGAAGTGGATTAAATGTTTGTGGGAAGCAACTCCCAGGAAGTGAATTCCAGAGAGTAGTAGTTCTGGGGATAAATGAATTTTGATAAGCAGAGGTTCTGCATTGCGGGGGAGAGAGTGTGCGTTCATGGGGGCTCCCAGCTGCCCGAGTATTTCGAGAGAAAATGTGAAGGGGAGGTACAACTGAAGCCAGTTCGTTACAGCACTTATGGTAAAAATGTCGATAAAATAATGCTAAAGAAGCAACATCTCTACGTACTGATAATGGACGAAGGTCCTGCGTAAAGGCAGGATTATTGATAAATTTAATTGCTTTATACTGAATTTTGTCCACATGCCTCAAGCCAACTGCTCCACATCCACTCCACAGTGGTGAACAGTATTCGAAATGAGAATACACATGACTTTTGTATATTGTGGCCATATGCTCATCAGCGAAGAACTTACGAACTCCGTACATAAGTCCCAATTTTTTAAAAGCATTTTTAGCAAGGGATTTAACATAAGCTGTCCAGCTTAGGTTGGGGTTTAGAGTAACACCTAGGATATCAATTGTAGTGGATATGGGAATTCTGACATCATTTAAAATTATGTGAGGGTCTGAGGGATTCTTTCTGTTGGAGATATTAATGTATTTATTTTTCCGAGCATTAAATGAGACCAGATTTGTTTGTCCCCATTGACTAATTTTAGAAAGATCATGATTCAGAGAAATTGATATGTTTATTTGAGAATTTATATTATAAAATTGTATAAAGGAGGTACTAAATGTGAAAGAACTATGAAGGGTCAAGTCATCAGCATAAGAGTGTATTGGGTTGTGAGTGACACATAGGAGGTCATTTATATAAATGAGAAAAAGGGTTGGCGCCAAAACTGATCCCTGAGGTACACCGGCATTTGTGGAATGAAACTGAGAATAAATTCCATCTACCATGACCCATATTTTTTCTAATATGAAGGTAAGAAGAAATTAGAGGAACTAAGGCCATTGTGTGACATTTTAGACAATAAGACCCAGTGCCATACTCTGTCAAAAGCTTTTGAAATATCTAGTGCTATTGTGTGTGCTTCACCGTGTTGGTCTATTGTTTTGTTAATCTGATGGGTATGAAGGCAAAGAATGTCTACAGTTGAATGTTCTTGTCTAAATCCATACTGCCAATCATTGATTAATTTATTGATTTCTAGATGCTTGACTATGTGTTTGTTAATCAGTGTCTCAAAAACTTTACCGAGAACAGAAGTTATTCAAATTGGCCTATAGCTAGATGGATCAGAAGTTGCCCCCTTTTTAGGAACATTATGGATATTTGCTTCTTTTCAGGAGGCTGGAAAACTTGAGGTACGGATGCATAAGTAGAAAAATTTTGCCAATACAGAAGCCAACGCTGAGGATCAATTTTTAAGAACTATTGACGGAATTTCATGTGGACCAGTAGCTTTGTCTCCTGATTCTGTAATACAGCTTGTACATGTCTGGTGTGAATCATGAAAGGCGGTATTTGAGGGGAATCAAAATCAAGTACAGGAATATTGTGATTTTCAGCATTTAGAGTTGAGTTTGTTGAAAAAAATGTCAACAAGAAGGTTGGCTTTTCCACGTGGGTCACTTACTAGATTTCCACTGAGAGACTGTAACGGTGGAATGGAAGTTAGTTTTGAATAAATTAAGGGTTGACCAGAATATTTTGTTATCATTTAGGTTGTTTAGTAGTTTGTTAGCGTTTTTATGTAGAAAGTTTGATTTAGAACGATTAATGATAGTTTTGGCATGGTTCCTGATATTTCTATAATAGTTAAAGGCTTCTTTGGTTTTGGTCCTTGTTTAAGTGTTATAGGCTATTGTTTTATTTTCTGTTACTCTAGCACAATTATGGTCAAACCATTTTGGAGAATTACATCTTTTTCTGTAACTATGATGGGGAATGAATGTTTCCATGCCGATTTTAATGAAGTCCTGTATGTGGCCCAATGTGGACTTTGCATCTTGGGAGAAAAAGGAGGTCTAAGGAACATCCATGAAAAAAAATTTGGAGTCCCTCCCAGTCTGCCCTGTTGTAGTGCCATTTAGTCACCATGACAGGTTCAGAGCAGGAGGGTGTGGTAGGTGTTAAACTGGTGGCTTGAATCAGACAATGATCCAAGGATCCGAGGGGGGACTTCACTTCCACATTATAATTATATGAATTGGTTGTTAGAAGCAAGTCCAATATGTGAGTTCTAAAATTTTTGTTCTTTCTGCTGCCAATTTGAAACTCAATTATTATTTATACTAATTGTAACTAACAACTGGGTAAAGCTAAATTGTGTAAGTAACCACACATACTATAGTGACTGTATGGAACCTTAATCCAACTAATTTTAGATTACGAGTTGCTGAACAGTAGGAGGAGGAACGGGACTTTCGGGGACAGTAGTGTATTTAAGTCAGTGCCAAAATAATATTAGTGCTCATCAGTATCACCCTCTGCCAATTTGTCTTTTATGGGGAGGGGTTAGATCCCTGATCATTTCTTATGGTAACTGATAGAGTATATTGCAGAAATTATCCTGGTCTGTCAAGCACTTTACAACGCTGATATATTTTACGAGTAGGCCAACCCTTGATATCTCATGACAGTTTTGTTCCGTGACGGACCGGCCCAGGAGTCAGTCTAACAGAGTCAGTGTCACTGAGAGACCGGTCAGAAATTAGTCTTCCTACAGTAGAGCCTTCAGGATGGTTACAGGTACTGTACCTTCCTAGGATCCTCCAAGATTATTAACATGGATTATTGTTATATTCACAAAGATATGTTTATGCCAAGAGGCCAGAGTGTCTGACAACAAACAGCTTGGCTGTTTTCGTCTCAAAGAATCCGAGGAACGTAATGCCAAATTCTCCACCATCTGAGCACGTTAGTAATCAACGCAATTACATGGGAAGCATGTTTTGATACTGAATAAGATAGGTACGTACTTTTATTCAATTAGACAATATATTATATTATACCGATAATCAGAGGCCAGTTTAAGCAGTTACTAGGACAGGGTACTAATGAGTTACTTGAGACTTTTTTCATCTACTGGTATACGAGTTCATATTCTGAAGATGAGCAAACTATACGTTGAAAGTGAACTCATTCACGTTGTTTTCAAAGTGGACGGGTTCGATATCACGGCAATCACCCCTTCATGATGAAGTGTCTCCCCAGTTGAATGAAATAGGTTGTGGGTTGCCAGAGTAGCTATTACATCGCAGTGAGTGGTTTAAGAGATATGCAGTGGTATCCTGCTGCCAAACAAAGAAGGTAATCCGGCACTAATGTATATTATACAAAAACGCTAAATAATTACATTGTGATATACTGCAGATTTTTTTTTTTAACCGACTGACAAGAATTCCTCATGCCGTGAAGGAGTCAGAAACATCCTCAGTGAAACTCCTTCCGTAAAATATGTAATTAAAAAAAATAATAATCGTCAAATGAGATGAAGACTGATATGAAGAAGGTAAAGGGATTTACAACTCAGGATCGTAAACGTAGACAGAATATATTGTTATTCATGCAAACTTTTGCCTTATTATTAAAAGCACAATGGCTGCGGTTTCTTGATACTCCTGAAGAGTTTTTAGTGTCTTGCATTCCAGGTTTCGCCGCCAGTTTAGTCCTGTCACGCTTTTCTGTAACCACAAATCAAGACTGACTGGCAACTGATCGAGGCACGAGACTCCAAGAGATGCCCCGCAATTTTCGTATTACAGTATTTTTTGAGACCCACAATGATTATTTGGCGATTCCAAGAGTACTGGCTTCTCAAGCATGGAAAGGAAGAGGATATGCGTCCCAAGAGACAATGTTTAATTTTGCACAAAAAACTGTGGGCAAGGAAATGAAATGACGTTGCTGGGATAGTGTGTCGTCTCCTGTCATTATGCTCGTACTCCAGGATGTGGTTCCGAGCTGACGTATTCTCTGACAAGCTTTGGCAACCACGTTTCTCTCCTGCTGCCAGCGCTGAATCCATCTGTAAATCGAGGAGACACTTGCACCAGTCTCCAGGGCAATGTCTCTCACCGATACGCCTTCCAGCCACATCCTCAGTATATGCAAACGATCTGCCATCACAGATGGGTAGAGAATTAGACGCTTACGAATTTACTTTACAGTGTCAGACCAACTACTTATGGATCGTTATTTGTGTGCTAAGGTCTGATACAAAAATTAAATAAAAATAAACCACCATTAATTTCTTGTACGCACTTGTGATGTTCGAGTAACAGCGATGCATTATTTTCTCTTTCTCGCACACACACACACACACACACACACACACACACACACACACACACACACACACACACACAGTGACTTACGTACTTTTTATTTAATGAAAGAAAGAATGAACCAAAGGCCAGGAGCCTGCAAACCGTTCCTTCCAAGAAAAAAACAAAAACAATACAAGAGAGCCAGATTCAACATCCATTCATTTCGAGTTGCTTGGACAAACTGCGTCTGAAAGACTGGAGATCATAGGAAGTAGGAAACACAGACAGAGGGAGACATTTCCAGAATTGACCTGTTGCATAAATGGAGGACTGGGAGTAACTCTTGTATTAGAGAGTTGGACAGAAAGAGGATGAGAGATTGTTGCTAGACGGGTGCTACGCACCTGTCGTAGAGGTGCAGGGATGCAAGCACAGAGTTCAGAGGAGCAGTGACCATTGAAGTAGTGATAGAAAAGAGATAAAGATGCAACATTGCGGCAATGAGAGATTGAAGGAAGCCAGTAAGAGGAGGAGAGTTGATGAGATGAAAGGCCTTTGACTCCACCCTACTGAGAAGAGCTGTATGTGGGGAGCCTCCCCACACATGAGAGTTGTACTCCAAACAGGGCCGAATAAAACTCCTGTATAAAGTCAAGAACTGTGCGGGGGTAAAGAAGGTATGGAGTCGGCTTAGAACAAGCAATCTCTTGGAAGCAGATATTACAAGAGATGCAATATAATTTTTCCAAGATAAGTCCCGAGTCAATGAAACCCCAAGCATGTTCAAGGATGATGCAGGACGGAGCTGGATAGTATTAATCATTTGAGAGTACTCCTATGGAAGATTGTGTCAGGTTGATAGGTGTAAAAACTGAGTTTTTGATGCATTAAAAACGACAAGATTATTTTTACCCCAGTCAGAGATATGAGCCAAGTCAGACATTAGGTTTGCCATAGCCTTATCCCTTGTCAATTGAAGTAACTGCTGAGATGAACGTTGCGGGAACCGAATGGAAATGTGAATGGTGGAATCATCAGCGTACGAGTGGATAGGGTTAGATCTGCAGCTTGGAAGATCATTGATGAATAAGAGGAGAGTTGGTGATAGGACAGAGCCCTGAGGAACACCATTGTTGACAGATCTAGGAGAAGATCGATGGCCGTCTACAACAGCAGCTATAGAACGGCCAGAAAGGAAGCTATAGATGAAGGCACAGATAGAAGGATAGATACAGTGAGAGGGCAGTTTGGAAATTAAAGATTTATACCAGACTCGATCGAAGGCCTTTGAGATGTCAAGTGCAATGGCAAAGCTTTCTCCAAAGTCCCGAAAGTAGGATGACCAAGAGTCTGAAAGGTAGGAGAGAAGATCACCAGTGGAGCATCCCTGATGGAACCCATACTGATGATCAGAAAGAAGGTTGTGATAGGAAAGATGCTTTAAAATTTTTCTATTGAGAAATGACTCGAAAACTTTTGAGACTCATGATGTCAGAGCAATTGAACGATAGTCAGAGGATTGGGAATGGTCACCCTTCTTTGGGACTGGCTGAATGAGAGCAAACTTCCAGCAAGGAAAGGTACAAGTTGACAGACAAAAGCAAAAGAGTTTACCTAGGAAGGGTGCAAGGACAGAAACTCAGTTCTTGAGGACAACAGAAGGGACTCCATCATGCCCATATGGCTTGTTAGCATTGAGGCCAGTGATGGCAGAAAATACATCAGCTGAAGAAATTTCAATGTCAACCATGAGGAAGTCTGAGGGGGAAAGTGATAGAGGAACAGCACCGGAATCATCTAAGGTGGAATTGGAGGAGAAAGTATGAGTGAAGAGATCTGCTTTATCAGTAGAAGAAATAGATACAGAGCCATCAGAATGGAAAAAAGGGGGGAAGGATGATGTGATAAAGTTGTTTGAAAGGTTTTTGGCAAGGTGCCAGAAGGAGCTGGAAGAATTTGAGTTGGAGAGTTGGATGAAATTATGTTTAGCAGAACGAAGAACAGAAAGCACGATTCCGGGCAGAAACATAATCAAGATGCGATTCAGGGGTGGGTTGGCTCTGGTACCTTTTATAGGCCCTCTCATTGTTGTGGACAGCAGTTGAACAAGCCTGATTAAACAAAGGCATTCTTGCATTAGTCAAAGGATATGAGAAAGGAATGTATGCTTCCATTCCCGAGAGAATAACCTCCGCAATGCGCAAGGCACACTCAAATGGCTCCCAGCCATGGAAGCAATAATCATTCCATGGAAAATAAAAAAAAGTACTGCCTGAGCGCCTCCCAATCTGCAGCTCCAAAGTGCCACAATCGACGTTTCTTTGGAGGGTCCACAGGCCATACTGGGAGCAATAGGGCAGGTTAAGGTAATAAGGTTGTGATCGGAGGAGCCCAACGGAGAGGAAAGATTAACAGTGTAAGCAGAAGGATTAGTTGTGAGGAAGAGGTCAAGTATGTTGGAGCTCTCTTCAAGGCCATCAGGGATACTGGTAGGGTGCTGTACAAAACTGTCCTTCGGCTATAGAAGACAATGCCTACCATACTCACTAGGATAGTGTGTTTCTCATTGTTTTTGGTGCCAACGTGTTTGACTGTGTGAACTAATGCTGGATCCACAAACTTTACCCTACAGTCGGCATATTAAATCCTCGTTTGATGGGAGAACTCTGTTTGGGTGTGCCTCCATTATCTACACTTTTCTCTGGCCAGTTTCCGAGCTTCTTCAAGATGAATTGTTCCTTTGCCGCAGAGGGCTTGTCATTATTCTTTGTCCGAGGTATTAGTTTCAAGTTCTTTTGGTATGATGTTCCCTTTCTTCAGAGTTGTCCTTATGTGATCTATATTTTTTCTTCTGTCCCCCTGGGTTGCTACATGCTGCAGGAGGTTGGCCATACAGAACCTGGCTTGGAAGTGGTGCTCTGGCATGTGGAACACGTGTCCGACCATCTAAAAAACTTTAGGACATCATGGGTTCTATGTTGGTTGACTTTGGCCACTAGAGGATTTGTTACTGAGGCACTTTATCACCCCATTTGAATCCTGGGATGCATTGTACGTACTGCATGTAAAATGACTCAAGCTGTTTCATGTAAAGCTTGTTTGTAGTCTTAAATTCACCTCCGTATAAGGGAGTGGAGAGGCAAACAGATGTATACTGAAACATTTCTTTCCATTCTTATGCTGATACATTCAAAGACACTGGGTCTGAGACGTCCAGAAAAAGCCGAGACGTGGTTGATTCGTTCAAGGACTTCTGTATCAATGTTATGTTTATATGTGAACACACATCCAAGGTAGGTAAAATTCTCCACCTGTTTTACATTTTAGCTGTTTATCTGAAATGCATGAGGCTCTGCTAGGTTGTTTCTCTGATATATTTTTCTGTTTTATTGACATTCAGAATCCCATTGCATGGTATATATTAGAAATGATGGCAATACCCTGTCGTAGGGCTTCAGCGGTATGTGTAATGATAGCACAGCTCTCAGCTCTAGAAGAGAAGTCTTTGACTGTGACTGAAGACATCCAAGATTAAATAAGTTACCGTCTAGACGTAAATTGATTTTTATTAAATCAGCAGGATTCATTTGTTGGTGACTTAAAAGGGTGACTGCAGTGAGACAGATGTTGAAAATTACAGGAGCCAGAACACATCCTTGCTTTATTCCAATATCCACTTTGAAGGGCTCAGATTTGCTCCCACCTATGGACACACGAACATTCATGTTGTCATGCAGACTATTCAGGATAATAAAAGAAAAAAAAAATTCAACTCCAAATTTTGAAAGAGCATTCCATAAAAGTTCTCTGTTGTCAGGGTCAAATACTTTTGCAAGATTAGCACCCGTAAATGCAATATATATACAATTCACAGTTTTGTTCGTGGCATTTCTCTTGTATCTGTTCGGCAACAAAGATCATAAGATCATATCACAGGAATTTTTTTCCCTACCAAATCCATATTGTGTTTCAAAAAGTGTTGACTCAGTCAGATGATTTTTCAGTCCGGATAAAATTTTTTTGGCTAGTACTTTGCAAGCATTCACCAGGAGGCAGATAATTCTACTGTTGTCACAATTTGAACAGTCCCATTTCTTCTTCTAGATGGTTACAGTATCAGACGTACGCCATTCAGATGGAATTTGTTCTTTATTCCAGATATTCAGAATGAGATTATCAAGGCACTGGTGGACTAACTGGCCACCCTTAATGATTAATTAAGATGGTATTCCATCAGTGCCTGCATTTTTATTCTTTGTAAATCAGATGGCATGAACAGTTTCTGCAAGTGTAGGTTGAACATTGAGACCTGCTGCTTGAGGAGCATTTGGGATGTCATGAAGGATATTGTGCTCCCCTGGGTTTCTTCTATTCACTAAGGTGTTGAAGCGTTGTGCCCATCTTTCTTGGACTGCTTCCTTGTCTTTCAGGCCCTCTCACTTGGGTGAACGTATAGTGTCTATGTTGTGTTTTGTTCAGACTTAGTTTTTATCGACTTGTAGAATTCAGGTTCATTATAAACATCAGTTAGTCTTTGAAGCCCTTTTGCTTCCTCAGCTCACCATTTGGTCTCATGTCAGGCAGCCTCCTCTGGGTTTCATTTATAAGATCTTGGAATTCAGTTTTAAGGGTTAGGGAACTAGGATGAGCCAACCAGTTGTTATGTGCTCTATTCTTCATTGCAAGAAGGTAATGTATGTCCTCAGCATGATCATCAAACCAGTCATTATGGCAGTGGGTGAAGAAATATAGGGTTCCTTCTGCAGTGCCGTGAAGCATTGTCTTAATGTTCGGCCATTCTGTGTTTAGGTTTGTTGTATTGTTGCTTTGGTCAAGTGGTGGGCATTGAGACAGCTTGTCTGAAATAGTACTGCAGAAGCTGTTACAGGTTGCTGCATCCTTTAAAATAGTAAAGTTTATATTCTTGGAGGATGGTCTATGGTGCATTTCTGGGTATATGACCAGTTGTGGTTTGGCAAGTATAATGTTATGGTCTACTGAGCACCCAGCACCTCTCATGGATTGGGTTATAAAAACTTTTTGATCTCGTTGCCTGATGCTGACATAATCAATTAGGTGCCAGTGTCTGGATTGTGGATGCATCCACGTGTCTTTTGTTATTCTTAAGTTGAAAAATGGCGTTAGTGATGACCAGACTGTGTTATGAGCATAATGGAAGCAGTGTAAGGTCATTGTTGTTCACGTTACCAACTCCGTGGAGGCCTATAATGGCTTGCCAGAGGTAACTATCTTTACCAGTTCTGGCACTGAACTCTTCAAGCAGGATGGTTTTGGGGAAATGGTAGCATCCAGAGAGTCGTTAAAGGAATCATTGCCAGTGCCTTCAGAGTCAAGCGTTGGAGCATAGGCACTGATGAGTGTTTTATACTGACATTAGAGAGAGGTTTGTGCCAGGACATCAGCATCTCTGATATACTCAAAGGTGATTCTTGGATCTTCTATAGTAGGTTGTCTGTGTATCCTCTCCAGAAATAATTATACCCTTCTCCTCCTTCCGTTAGGTTGTTCTCTGTGGAGAGGTGCGTCTCAGGCACAGCAGCAGTGTCAGTTTATTATCGTTTTAGTTCATGGGCAATAAGGGAAATCCTCCGGCGTGGTCCTGGGTCTTGGTTATAATCAAGCATGATCCGTATATTCCTGGTTGCAAGAGTCAGAGGGATTCTTTTCGTTCTTTGACCGTAATGTAGAATGCCTTGACAAACGTGGTTATTTGCCCAGGTGTAGAGCAGCAAATATTTAGGTTTCCTTATCTAAACCCTTCCCCATCAGACTAACCAGCTGCGTGTCCGTTTCTGGCTGCTTAGTCACAATGGATACTGCTGAAGGCATGGCATGCTCCTATGCCATTATGCAGCGACTACTGGGCCAATGCAGCCAATGTGCAGGACTCGAGCTAACGACTTCCACCCTGCACGCTCTGTCACCATCACCGTATCCTGTCGCCATATGGCATTTAGTTTTGATGACTGGGTTAAATGGGAGGTGAATAGAGAGGTATGCTTGTACAATGAAAGCATTTGGTGTGGTGGTGAGAGTGCGCAGTCCTACTGCCACGTTACTTGGCTCTTCTTAGTCTGTGACAGTGACATGAAGATTCACAGCTCCTATCTACTGGCCAGGGTTGCAGGAGTCTGCCGAAGCTCTGGTTCATGCCCTGTCTTCTGGAGGACATCACTCAAGAAATTCACATTCAGGGTTTACTCGCGTAGCCTTAACACATCAAAGGGTGGATAGGTACACTGTCTGACCCCTCACTGATGGCCCCTTCAGCATGAGTAACCCTGTACATCTGTTGAGGCTGGAGGGATCTCTCCCCTCCCCCCACCGATATGGCCCACCAGAATTATGGGGTATGCATGCACCCTACAATGACAAGGTGTTTCCTGTAGGAGGTTATGCACACACACACACACACACACACACACACACACACACACACACACACACAGCACAAACTTCCATCAATTTCCTTTCAATCCTACAGTTGGAAGATGCTAGACTACAGTAGAAAAACATTAGCCTACAGTCCACCAGGTTTACGTTCACATGAGCCAAGGGTTGCAAGTAATACAATACATAGAGTATGGTATGAGTATATATTCAATTGTTAATGCTTATGCAGATTATCTCATTTTAGTACTCAAGTTCACAGGGTCTGAGTTTGCCTTAATCCAGACTACGTTACGCCACCACTGGACTAGTTCCCGCAATTTACCTTACCTTATAGTAAATTGAAGGTTATTTATAGACTGTGCATAATACGGTGGAATAAAGAGATATTGCTGCATTAATATAGAGGTAACAATACCACTATTAACTCTTTTTTGCTAAAGGATAAGCAAATGTGAGTACACAACCTCCCAGTGCCTGTATTTCTTCCTGCAGAAACAGATTTGTGTAATGACAAAATAACAAGTCTTCATCTTTTATCCTAAGTCTGACCTCTGGTCCTCGAAGATACAGTAATAGGAGAAATGTATTCCACTTTCTCAGTGAGTACCATGCTCCACTAAGGAATAAAGTGTCCTTTTTTTCTATTTGTACCGAGGTTCATCACAAGGATGCCTTTGCGTGGTGACACCCATATGACTGGGTGACTCCACTTCCTGGTTAAACAAACGTTCCTCAGCTAATCTTCCCTTATCTCGAAACGAGGATGGTGGACTTTAGATGAAAGCAGTTTCAGCCTGCAGTTCACAGAGTTCCCAACCACATGAACCCGGGGCGACAAACACGCAGGTTACACATTGTCAATTTCGAGGAGTGTGTGGAAGTGGCTCAGTTGTATTGTTTTTACTGTTAACCATATACCGCTCTGGAAGGAATACTCCTTTCTTTGAGGGTTTCTGTGTAACATGCGGATCACTGACATTTGGAGAAATGAGCTTACTGACTGTGAGCCGATAGGTGAAGACAGGTAGGCTAAGAACCATACCCCCCAAACATTATGTCCAGAATATTCAGGCAAGAAAAGGTTGCCAGATATCTCTTTAAAAATAAATTATTGATTAATTGATTGATTAACTGAAATAAAATCTTGCGGCGCAGCTGCCAGAGTCAAATTCCAAAATAATATGAACATGAACTTCAAAGTGAAAAAACAAAATGGGCTAGATGGCAATTTTTTATAAAACGATGAGCATTACAACCTATTGCTGTATATAACGGCCTACTTACACTGTTTGCTGTAGTTAAATGGAGTCGGTCTTGGAGGACGACACATGCCAATAATCGAACATCGATATTTCTGATCTCTCACGGGAGGCGTGTGTCTTGGCTGAGGAGGGACGTATGTGGATGTTGATATCTGTGAGGTGGAGTCATGATTCTGCAACTTTGACACGTGAGTCAATGTGAAGGAGGCCTATTCAAATGAGCAGACTTTGGTTAGGTTATTCATTATATAGATCAGATATTCATATCTGTCTAGATCAGATATTCATTCTTAGCTCTTTAGTGGAAAGGTTTCTAGAGAAGGGAAAGAAGTTGTATGCGGCTTTCATGGATTTGGAGAAAGCATATGACAGGGTGAATAGACAAGGATTGTGGAAAGTGTTAAGAATATATGGAGCAGATGGGAAGTTGTTGAATGCTGTGAAGAGTATGTATGATAGTGCTAAGGCTGCAGTGCGTGTGGATGGTGAACTTACTGAATTTTTTCTCTTTGAAGGTTGGGTTGAAACAGGAATGTGTCATGTCTCCATGGTTGTTCAATCTGTACATGGATAGGGTAATAAAAGAGGTACAAGGTAGGGCAGTGGATGTTGGAGTGGTGCTAGTGGGAGAGGGTAGTGTTTGGAAACTCCCTGTACTGTTGTTTGCAGATGATACTGTGTTGTTGAGTTAAGACGAAGGGGACCTGCAAGGTTTGGTGGGTGAGTTTGGGAGAGTGTGCAAGAAACGGAATCTAAAGGTGAACGTAGGGAAGTGTAAAATGATGGTCTCTGAGAGAAGTGAAGTCAGTGAATGTACAGTGAGGTTGGATGGTGAGGAAATGGAAAATGTGAGTACGTTTAAGTACTTGGGTAGTGTGATGAGTAAGGATCGAAGTTTGCTGGGTGAAGTGCTTCAAAGGGTACAGCAAGGAAGAAAGGTTGCTGGTTCCTTGAAAGCAGTGATAAGAAACAGGGAAGTGAGCATGGAAGTGAAAAAGTTACTACATGACAGTATTATGATACCAACTCTAAAGTAGGGAAATGAAGCTTGGACCTTGCTGGAGGGACACAAGAGTAAGAGCAGTGGAAATGAGTTATTTAAGAGGAGCCTGTGGAATCACATGAAGAGACAGGCTGACAAATGAGGATATAAAGGAGCGTTGTGGTGTGGATGTAGATGTGATAGGAAGTGTTAGGAGGAACACACCGAGGTGGTTTGGCCATGTGGAGAGGATGGAGGGTGAGAGACTGACGAGGAGAGTGTATGTGAGTGAGGTGGAGGGGGGGAGAGGAAGGGGGAGGCCGAGGATGAAATGGAGGGATGGAGTGGAGAGGTATATGAGAGAGGAGGGTGTGAGTTGGTAGCAGGGCAGTGAAATGGCGGGGGACAGGGCGACGTGGAGGCGATTTGTTTCTGGCCACCACGTACGGGATTGAGGCGTCTGGCTATATATATATATATATATATATATATATATATATATATATATATATATATATATATATATATATATATATATCAGACGCCATAATCCTATAAGGGATGGCTACAAACAAATTGCCTCTAAGTCGCCTTGTCCCCTGTCCTCAGCATCGTAAGGAGCGAAAAGTGATATAGATGGTGATGGTGATGATGATGATGATGATGATGATGATGATGATGAAAAACTTTGTGCATCGAAAATGCGGACAGACCTGCCATAAAATACAGTATTTATCTCCTGGTCGATGACGCCTTTTCACCGTATTTGTGTTCTATCAAAATTATTTAGTTTCAACTTAAAATGATTTCAAAGTGAAATGAAGTTTTTTACTGGTATATCCAGTCAAGGTAGTTTGGGAAACCACTCCCAATACTGACCGTAATCGTCTGGTGCTGTTAGGATTGAGTGATTGGTTGATGAAACTGTAGAAATAAATGACTGTGCAACTCCCTTGTGTGGCACCGGACAGCAGTGAAACAGACGATACGATAAAGTAAAAGGAATACAATTAAAACACTAAAAGCACTAAACACTAAAACTTACAAAGGAGTCTGGGTGCCTGCACAAAGGAAAGGATTCCCCCATCCCTCACCATAGCACAAGCATCCTCTCCAAGCACCGGGCTGTGTTAGTAATAACGTAGAGAAGACGTAACATGAGGGACAGGGTTAACCTCAATCCGATGACGTCATTTTCAAATTTATCAGGCCTTCACTAAACAGTTTTACTGCAAGTACGAAGGACATTTATTGATGAGTTTACTGAAGGTCATATCTAGTTTATTACAAGCTGCACAAAACCGTCAAGATTATTAACCTGGTTACTGCGATGGTGTTATAAGTTTATTGTTACCCCCAGAAAATAATACTAAACTCAGGAAGAATTTTTCGTATTCAAGGGGTTCATGAAAGATACATCTGACCACCCAAGATCAGGTTCAGATTGTTTTCTCCCAACCTCAATGAAATCGCCTGGAGATTTCAAAATCATATTATTATTAACTACCAATATTTTTTTCGCACCTCCAGATAATTCTTTTCGCAATAGGATACAGTTTTCGGTATGGTGTTTGTATTTTCGTCGGTTTAGGAGCTCCGTAACTCCTCTTCCTTGATGATTTATTTTACTTATCAGGATACTTTTCACTGTCCTCTTCTGTTCATTAAAATAATTAAAATACTATCATTCCCAGCACAAATTAAATATAAACTGATATTAAACAGCCTTGTCCAAAAACAAATCTCTGAGGAACAGGTGTCAGGGAGCTTCCTTACCTAACGAGAACGTGACCCTGGGAGAGTGAAATATAGTCTTCATTAACTTCACCTCTACTAGTGGTCTCTCCCAAAATAATATTAACTGCCAGCTTGAAAACTAATTTAAGGCGGTACCGTGATGAAATGTTTAAACGACTTAGGCCCGCATCTCGTCGGCTAAGGCAGCTCCTTAACATCTTTCCCAAGACCAATGGTTTGCAACCTGTGGAGCGCGCCCCCCTAGGGTGGCACGAAGGGCTGCCTGGGGGGGCGCGAAGGCTTGATAAAGAGGGTAATTATATTTGAAAATTATGAATTATGATGGACTTCGGTAATTTCTAAATATGGAGAAAATATTTCAGATATGAATAAGAAATCTAGTTATCTGAATATATAAACAATTTCAAAGATTAATAATCTATGATATTTGTTGACATTTGCCAACTATGCCAGTAAAATACAGTATTTGAGGAAGGGAGGCGCAGGGAACGTGTCATTCAGTGAGAGGGGGGGAGGCGAAAATTAGAAAAGGTTGTAAACCACTGCCCTAGGTGATTTAATTTATTTGTTAAATTTTGTGTCCTCTTCTGTTAGTGAAATACTTCCAGTATCGCCATACCCAGCATAATAATGCAGACAAAAATATATATTAACCACTAATATCCCTAATTAAAGTGATAAGAGGAGGTGTTAGGGAGCTTCCAGAATACGAGCTTTCGATCTGTCTATTAACAGCTCGAGGATGATTAAGGCAGACAACTTTTATCCCAGTCTCAGTTTTCCCACAGGATATGACCCGCAGTATCAGTTTACATCCAGGTCCCTAATACAATGTTGAAAAACAAACTCAGGTTTTCCCAGTTGTGGGCTGATTCTACTAACAAATGCACCACCAGCTGGCATGAAAAATTTAACAATATTTCCGAACAGTTTTATCACTAAGAGCCACGAGCTTAATTAAGGTGTAGGAATCATAAGGCCAAATTGCCCCCCCCCCTTTTTTTTGGGGGGAGGGGGTTCATATGAGGTGTTGGCTAGGTGATTTACTGAATATTTTGCAGTCCAGTTTTCCATCATGTTAGTCCTTGGCAACAGGCAGTCAGAAAATATGAATGGTCACCTGCATAGGTAAATAGAGAAAAACCCTTATTCTTAATAATCTCCTCTGTTCCTCTTGGTTTCCTTGTCCATCTAATTCTGCTTGTGGGATGGAGCCACACCGTCGGCTGCCAAGTTCTGTAAGGGTTGTATCCACTTGTTAACCTGGCAGTCGACGGCATAGCTTTATTTCACAGCCATTTTGAAGTCCAGTTACAATGATTCCGAAGACCTCATATGCGCCAAGCGTGAATTTATCGCAGCTTATGAGAGGTAACGAAGTCTGGTCGAGATGTCGCAGCAAATAAGTGATAAAACTTCGAAAGGGCGTTAAGGAAGGAAAAAAAAAAGACGTCAGTAACAAACTGTATATATATTTTTAAAGGTGAATTTTAGTATGATAGAGGAGTGGATTCCTGATGGTAAGATCGTGAGATAAGTCCCAGCTGAATCACGGAATAATGTGTTGCATTTCTTTCTGACTGTTCACAAAAGTTTCACAGGACTAACCGGCACGTCAGGTAATATACCCCAGTTAATTATATCACATTCAAGCTAGAATGTTTGCATATAACTGATTCAGTATTAATGTCCAAGATGTGACATGTGATTGTGTGTTTCTCTCTGCCAAAGTGTCGTATGCACTGCTGAGTCTATGTCCAAAGTCACAGAAATGGCTATCCCCTTACCTTTAATGGGCTCGCTACCATGTGAATCATAATCTCAGTCTAATTGTTTTATTATGTGCTGTCTCTGGGAAAAGTAACATTATTTCTTTTGCAAATTGGACTTCAAAGAGATTGTGGGTACTGGGAGTGTGGATGCTTGGTATTCCTTTATGCTCTTCACAATGACCTACTCTATGCAGGATCCCTATTGTCCTTTATACAGTGTACAGTGTCGTGTATGGGTAATATTTGTTTTATAAATCATATTGTACTAAGGCTTTTCCATTCATCGACTCCAGTCCTGTCTTGGACTCATTTCTCTGCAATAATACATCACTATTTTTTTTTTTTTTCGCTAATATGGAGGACACCGTTCTTCTGACCGTTTTTCTTTGGTTGCTGCTTGTCTCCATATTCAGTCCTTCAGAAATATGGTGTTTTCTGTACTTGTATTCCCTGTACCTTCAGGCGACGATATTCATGGTAATCAAAACCCTCGTAGTGATTGTGTTAGAAGCAGTCTCCATCAGAATCGGGTTAGTAACACTAGTCAATCCATACACTCACCTCTGTTTCTTCTGCCCATATTCTTAATGTATTAAGTAATGGTTAGTTTCATTCCTTCATGCATATTAGTACAGTTGTATTGAACTGGAATAGTCAACATTCATGGTGCCATTCCCTTCCCTGTAACACTATAGCCCGATTTCCTGTCGGTTAAGGAAGCTCCCTAATACATCATCTAAGCGATTTATTTTGCATATTACTCTTTATTATCATCTTGTAGGTCATTTAAATCACTGAAATTACAAGACATTCGTCATAAATAACGTAGGAACTCATATCAACTAGCCATATCCCAAATTACATCACTAAGACAGAGGTGTTAGGGAGCTTCCTTAACCAACAAAAATACGGGCCTATGGCTGACAGGGGCCTTGTGAGAAGAGTGATGAGAGACTACCAAAGAAATAAGAAAATTAGAGGTAAAGGCAGTGACGGAACAGGGATACCAGAGAGGAGATGGAATGATGGTGTGAAAGAGGCAGGGAAGTACAGTGTCTCGCATATCTAGGAGGAGGCGAGAAGGGTATGGAGCAAAACGAAGTGGTATGGACTGATATCTGGGGAGGAGAGAGAGAGAGAGTGGAGAGTCACGGTCAACGATCTGTAGCCAGTGAGAGAGATGAAGTGACCAGAATAAAAGGCATAACAATCAACGGTGTTTAACTAGAAATTTTAAGTTTATGTATGGTCGAGGAATAAACATAAAAAAACAAGAAGCGGTACCAGGCACAGCAAACCCGTCTCCGGCAGTCATTTTAGTGTTGACGTATAAACGCGACAGGACATCTAGCCAAAGAAGTCACATATAAAATTTGGAGTAAATCGCGTGAAAATTGACGGTTTTATGCCCATTTGGAATTTTAGGCCTGACACACCTGACACTGACTCTTCTACCGCTAACTGGGGGGGGGGGGTTACCCCCCTGATGTAATAAGGCGTCTTATAGGTTGCAGATTTGAAAGATGCATCTTTAGGTTTTGGTTTCTTGTCGATTTGACGAACTTAAAAAGAGTTATGTCGAAAATGTGAAATATACATTTTACATCCGGGGGGCCTACAGCCTGGGCATTGGTCCAATTTGGCCCAAAATTGAATTATGTGATCAGAAGGTCATAACCCATCATCCCTGTAATTTTAGCCAACATTTGTTAACAGACAGACAGACAAACAAACAAACAAACAAACAGGCACACAAACCGAATGAAAACAATACTCGTCCCTGAGCCCCTCCGGGGCGAGGACAGGTAATTAAGGCAGACATGATTCACCACTGCAGACTGGATTATTGTATATATATTTGGGAATATGTTAACGATGAACTAACTAGGTTCGTTAATAACTTAATAGATTCGCCTCCAGTCTGAAAAATTGATGCTCATTGCATACACAGCCAGTTACACGACAACATAAAGATTACACCAGTAATTTTGGCGATGTAGTGTTAAATCAGTAATGCAGCCAACTGTTGTTTCAACGTGTGTGTGTGTGTGTGTGTGTGTGTGTGTGTGTGTGTGTGTGTGTGTGTGTGTGTGTGTGTGTGTGTGTGTGTGTGAGAGAGAGAGAGAGAGAGAGAGTAATGCTGGAACTATAAAAAATCACAACACGAAGTATTAACACACCTCTTTAAGGGCATGGCAGGGCCTACCTTGTCTTCGTCAGGTTTCCAAACAGCAGAAACTTCCATCACTCGGATACCTTCCCTACTGAGTGTCTTCTCGATCATCTCACTTTTATACATCAGCGCCAGGCACAGAGCGACGACGCAGAACATGCTCTGCTCTGCCGCATTTTGCTTGGCTTGACATTTTGTTTTCCGGGATGAATAAACAACGTGACGAGAACAAAAACAGCAAACTTACCTTAGAAATAACAGTAAATGCCTCCCAAGAGAACTGATCATTGTTGTTATTATTCTTTCTTTAGTGTATCGAGTCTGGAAAATAAATAGTGTGGTATATGGAGGAATATTTTAGACCATATATCCATAGTCAAGCTCACGTTTGACGCCATAAAAATGTAAATGAACATAGTCTCATCTGTCCCTCTAGTTATGTTTGCTCCAAAATTATCTGAACAGTAGAGATAAATACAGTATTCTTTTGGTTAACTCACGCAAAATATTTATGTAAAACACACAACGAGACATGTCATTTATAATTCACGTTAAACTGTACAAGGAAAACAGAGCTACCAACAGGTAGCAATGCCCTCACGCAGCTGGAATGTGTGTGTGTGTGTGTGTGTGTGTGTGTGTGTGTGTGTGTGTGTGTGTGTGTGTGTGTGTGTGTGTGTGTGTGTGTTCGACAGATGAATGTTAATTTCTTATTTCATATTCAAGACCTAAACAAAGTATTTCATGACAAATTAAGATCATGTAGAGAAATACTCTTCTAACATGTCGGTCTGACACTAACGGCCGTAGTATTAAATTGTGGGAAGGCGTTCACCTTGCCCTATCCGTATCTTTTGGTAGTCTTAACGCACGAAGGGGAGAGTGTTACCCGGTAAAGGGGAGAGAATTACCCCAGCGTAATACTGGAATCCGCAGGGAGTCTCGTAGCACCCCTTCGCATGCCCCCTTGTCATATTACAGCAGCCTTATGCAAAGAAAGCTCTGTAGAATTTGAAGGACCCTATGGTGTGTGTGTGTGTGGTGTGAATTTTAATTTAATGATAAAAACATCGTGTGAAGAGAAACATAAGCGTTAAATATTTTTTTTTCGTTTTAAAAGACCACCGCTTCTCTGGAGATGGTTAATTTACGATGAGACGAAAACAGAGATACTGTATCCACTTCCATTTTATTTTTCAATATTTCTACCAAGCTGTTTATCAGATATGGTGCATGATACTTTCATAATTAGTTTGATTAGTACGTGAATTAATTTCTACATTAACCCGAATGCTACCTAAACAGATGACTGGTGCACAGCCAGTTAGTTTGAATTACGAAGCCTCATGTTTGCGTTCAGTGAGCTTTTGCAAGTCCGCACTATTTTGTTTGGCTTGGCAATATATTTCTCTGGTGTATTATGGTGTGATTTGAACGAATTTGGCTTTTATTTTCGGTGTTCGTGACTGGTTTTAAAATTAACCCGCCCCCCTTCTCTTGGGGGGTGGGATTTCAGGGTTCTGGGTGGGAAAAATGGCAAAAACAAGCATTTGGGGCAGAAATATAGTCAAAATCGGTATGACCAGCCAAGGCGTATCCGTAGGGTTATTACTGACCGCATGAACCCCCTTGAAGCTATGCGTGACACCGAATTTTTCCTATGGTAGAGGTTCTCCAAATCCTGTATGCATACTCTTATACAGAGTATTTAAGAAAAAATGCCACTATTTAATAACAGAAGAGGTAAGAATTGCAGTCATTAATAGATTATATTGTGTGTGAATCTAGAAGCTGTCGTATATATTGTTTTTATATTAAGATTTTGAATTTTAAAATGAATCAGTGTTACCAACTGTTTGCCGCGTCTACCCACACGAAGGGGTGCGCTCTCACGCTTTCAAGATTACCACCTACGTTGAAGGTGTGAGCTTCCACCTCGAGCGGGGTGCTGGAAGGGTAACCCCTGCCTTCAGTTTCAAGACTACGGGCGTAAGAATCGGTAATAGTTTGGGACGTCGTGGCATCAAGGTTTTCGTGCAAAACCAATTAATTGGTCAATCCATTATCAAGTCGTCCACTGTGACCCTATGTCATATAGGCTGAATGCCAATGATTTTGTGATTAAATAATACGTTCAAAGCAGAAAACAAAACACAGAACGCTGTACTTTTTTCCCAGTATCATATTTCATCACTGTTACCAAAAAAGTCCCACATCAAACAACGATAGTAGAACGTTGAAACTGAATTATGAACGATGATCTTCCAGCCCAAATATAGCTTCTTGTTATACCACGAACTACATCTGCCCACTTCAATCTGTAGGTAGTAGAAATCGTTTAAGCACCCATAATAATACACACATTTACATACACAGCAGGCAGTAAGGTACGGTCCATGACAGTAACGCATTTTACTTTAGCGTTTTTGTTCTTGAGGAAATCTAGACAAACTCTAGTGGTGAATGGGACATCTGAGACAGGAGGAGGAACCAGTGGCGCTACAAGAACAGGCTTGTTACTCTTACCGACCAGCTAGCAGTGTGGCATGAGCTACAACACTGGGAAAAGTCTCAACGAATTCCAGGCCAGTAGAAATTTTGTAAGATGGTAGGAAGAGTCTTCCTCACTCCCAAGGGACCTGCCAAACTAGAATAATGAGCGAGTACTAGAATCCCTTGCCTCCACACCTACGGAACAACCAATTTTGATGTATATTCACCCACTCATCATTATGAGCAGCACGGGGAAGTCTCCAACGATGCATCAGCATAATAATTGCTCACAGGTAGGAACACTCAGACAACTCAGCCTCACGTTCTTTCTCACTCACTGTAGAGTCAGTGAAAACTGTAGTCGCTGTATCAGATCTCTGCATTTCAGCCAATCCCAGCTAGACCTGCACTACTATGTGAGGAGTCCTCAGTCTCAGAGTCATTCAACTGGGCAAAGTAAGTATCAGCCAGAGAAATATCATCTGGCACCCCATTAATATGAATATCATCACTATCAAGACGGAATTTTGCCGTCATGGCCCTAGTTACACACAGGCAGGGCACAGTGAAAGGCATTCTACCTCCAGTGCTTTTGTCCTCTCCTCGCTTATGGGACTTTCTGATACGTAGGGAACTGCACTCACTTGTCCTGCTAAGTCATTATCCAAAAGGAAAAAGACCCATTTTACAGGAAACTTTTAACGATGACCACATATACTGGACCTGAAACTAATTCTGATGGAAGCTTCACTTCAGCCAAGGGAACAGACACATAATCAACTACTCCCTGTAATAAGACACATTCATCAGGCTCAGCAACGTTTATTATCCTCTTCAGCCTAAGAGACTGTGAAGCGCCTGTCTCGGGAAATTGTGACTTCCTTAGTATATATTTGAGTGTCAATGATCACTAGTCCTTTAGAAATGAATCTAGCAAACAGGGTGTCTTTGGGGGATTCACTTTGCTTACTGTTTGAGGAAGGATGCTAATTAAATTAAGCTTATTATTACTACGAAGTTTCACTCATAAGACCTGAGTAGTCGGGTTAAGCTCAAATTTAGCAAGATTTTCTGCCTCATATTGTCTAGGGTCAGTTTGCAAAAATGCTCTAACAACACCAAATTCGTCAGCATCATGATAGATAATTACGTAATTAGGTACAGACCAAAATCATTAGGCTATCCTGGCAGAGGTCGCCATTTTAATTCTGCTACGGACTGTGCAGGGAGATTTCTGGCTCTGAGGGCCAAACCAAAGGCAATGACAATCAATCAATCAATCATTTCCTGTGGCACCCTCGGGGATGCATAGGGCCTCGGTGAACTCACACCACCACATCCTATCTTGTGCTAACTCCTCAAGATCTCCCCAACACTCATCTCCAGCTTCCCGTCTCATTGTCCTCACCCACGTCTCTTTTGGCCTTCCTCTACCTCTCCTACCAAGTGCCACCCACCCTGGTGTACCTCGTACTATTCCCTGTCTCCTATACACATGTCCTAGCCACTTCCATCGTGAGAACCTAACATATTCATCGACCGGGTGCACTCCCGTTATTTCTCTAATTCTACTATTTGGTATCCTTTCCCACCACTTAACTCCTAATATTCTTCTAAGTGCTTTTTTTTCAAACACCAAGAATTTATTTTCCATAGTCACTGTGCTGTACCAAGACTCGTGTCCATAAATTAAGATACTCCTAACCATTACCTTATAAAGTTTGATTTTTGTATGCACAGAAAAATTATTATTCCAAATATTTTTAAGCATTCCCATTGCCTGCTTAGCCTTCTTTAACCTTTCCTCGAATTCAAAGTTCAAAGAACCATCCTTGGCTAAATAAGTACCTAAATATTTAAACCTATCAACTGGCTTTACAACCATACCTCCAATTACACATTCCTGCACATTTTCCATATTCATATTGATTATTTCAGTTTTTCCACAATTAATAACCAAACCCACCTTGCGACCTTCACTCACCAAACAGTCCAACACTCTCTGCATCTCTTCTGGCCCATCACAAATCAAAACTATATCATCTGCATAATCTAAATCCAAAAGTTTCCTGTTCTCTCCCCAAAGTATACCTGCACCGGTTTCTGTTCCAACGCGTTTCATAATGTAATCAATGACCAATATATATAGTAAAGGCGATAGAACACCACCTTGAATTACTCCGGACTTGACTTCAAACGAATCACTCAGACAACCATCAACCATCACTTTACAAAATGTGTCCTCATGCATGTTCATAATGACCCTCACAAACTCCTCTAGTATTCCATAATGTCTCATGATCTTCCCCATAGTCTCTCTCGAAACACTATCAAAAGCCTTTTCAAAATCAACAAAACAAAGACTTAACGGTACTCTCATTTCATTAACTTGCTGCATCAAATGCCTAACTATAAAGATTTGATCATTGCAACCACGTCCCTTTCTAAAACCAGCCTGTTCATCCCTCAGAATACCCTCAACCACCGGCTCCAACCTATTTAACAACACTCTACTGAAAACTTTCAAAGCTATCGGTGACAAAGAGATTCCCCTCCAATTACACATTCACTCAGGTCTCCCTTCTTCGGAACATTAACAATTACACCATTCTTCCAAACTGATGGTAGTAACCCCGTCACCCATATCTTATTGAATAGCTTGGTCAAGATCATTATTAATCTATCCCCCTCCACTTTAAACATTTCCGGAAATAAACCATCCTCCCCTGGTGCCTTATTATTCTTTAACTGTTTTACTGCTTTCTCCACTTCTGCAAGCCTCAACTCTCCTGTTTCTATATTTAAATCTTCCTGAGCAGACAGTATATCCTCTTCTGGTGGTATTGGTCTATTAAGAACTGTCTCAAAATGCTCTTTCCATCTATTTTTAATATCTCCATCTTTGGTCAATAAATTTCCTTCCCTGTCTCTAACTGATATTTCCTTGCGTTTACCTGCATTACCACTCAGTTCTCTAATCGATTCATATGCTATTCTTTGACTCTGTCCATCATTTTTGTTTATTAAGATTTCAGTCTCTGCAACCTTTTCATCCACACATCTTCTTTTATCTCTCCTAGCTAACCTTCTTACTTCTGAATTCAAACTCCAGTACGCAGCTCTAGCTAATTCAATCTCTCGTTCATCAATGCATTGCATCTCACTCCTCAATTTAGCCTCACCTCTCTTTTTTATCATATCCCACGTTTCCTCTGATATCCATTTCTTTCTCCTGAATCTATGTCTCCTTCCAATCGTACATTCAGCAGTCTCATGCAAAACTTTGTTCACATCCTCCCACATCTCATCTACACTTCTCTCCCCCTCTTCCAACGTTTCCAACATCAAAAACCTATTTCTGCATTCTAATCTGAATTCCTCCTTTTCTTCTCCTTCCCTTCTAAGCTTAACAATATCGTATCTACCAACACCAGATTTTTCCTTCTTCTGATTTTTAAGTTTAAACCTTATTTTTGCAATGCTGAGTTGATGGTCACTACCAATATCCGCTCCCCGTTTAACATGTACATCTAGCAGAGAACTTCTATGCCTCCTACTGATAGCGGTGTGATCAATCTGGTTTTTATATTTTCCACACTGCGACACCCAAGTTGTCTTGTGTATATTGCAATGCTGAAAGAGTGTGCCCCCGATGACTAAGTCATTTGCTAGATAGAAGCTTCCAAACCTCACTCCGTTTTCACTCATCCTACTACCAACTCCCATCTTACCCATACATGTCTCAAATCCCTCATTTGAACAGCCCATTACTGCATTAAAGTCTCCAACGCAGATCAAAACATCATGTCTAGGTACCCTTCCTACTCCTTCTTGCAACTTTTCATAAAATGTGTCTTTCCTTTCATCTAGTGCATCATTAGTAGGTGCATAACACACAAACAGACTGATGTTGCCATGATTTGATTTAAACCGTGCGTATATCAATCGCTCATCTATAGGATCCCACTCACATAAAGCCTTATTTGCCTAACAACCCAGCAACAATCCTACTCCCTGATAATGCATTCCGACCTGTCGGCCAGATATCAATAAACGTATACCATCCTCTAAATCCAACTTATCGACTCCAGTTAATCTAGTTTCTGTCAGAGCACAAATATCAAGTCCGTAATTTTGAAAAACCTTCACTAACTCATCGATTTTACCGTCATGATTTAGCGTTCTCACATTCCAGTTACCAATTTTAATTGTATTTTTTGCATTAACAAAGGAATTAGATTGTAATTGAGGCAACCGTGAGATTCTTAGCACCCCCTGCCCATTTAAGGGCTGCACGGGACTGGGGGCCATTACTGTTCTTTCAGAGTCCATCAAGGTTTCTTTGGCTAACTTCCTGAACACCTCGCCATTGTGTTGCAGTCGCAGTAGGCAGCTAACTTGCCTGATTGCCCACACCCGAAAGACCCAGCTATGCTGTAGCCAGTCACGTGCCGGCATGCTTCCCAGCCATTTCACTCTCAAGGAGTTCCTCTGCCTGAGAAAGCAACCACCCCCCTGCTCCCGAGGGCTTTTGATCTGTGTAGGTAGAGGGCGATCACTCCCTCACTAGCAATGACACTTACACAAATATACATTACTGTACTTACAAAATCTCTATACAACACAAAACACAATTAGGTTCTTTTTCATAATAAAAACTGCACCGTGGGACACTTCTAACTTAATTAGAATCACTTACAAAGCTATCTATCTATCTATCTATTGTCAGACGCCTTAATCCCATAATGGGTGGCCACAAATAAACCCCCTCCATGTCGCCCTGTCCCCCACCATTTCACTGCCCTTCTCCAGCTCACACACCCTCTCTCATATACCTCTCCACTCTATCCCTATATCTCATCCTTGGCCTCTCCTTCCCTCTCTCCCCCTCCACCTCATTCACATACACTCTCCTCGTCAGTCTGTCACTCTCCATCCTCTTCACATGGCCAAACCACATCAGTGTGTGTCTCCTAACGTTTCCTATCACATCCACATCAACATCACAACGCTCCTTCACATCCCCATTTGTTAGTCTGTCTCTCCATGCGACTCCACATGCTCCTCTCAAATAACTCATTTCCACTGCTCTCACTCTTTACTTCTGTCTCTCCAACAAGGTCCAAGCTTCACTTCCGTAAGTTAGAGTTGGTATCACAATACTGTCATGTAGTAACTTTTTCACTTCCATGCTCACTTCCCTGTTTGTTATCACTGCTTTCAAAGAACCAGCAACCTTTCTTCCTTGTTGTACCCTTTCAAGCACTTTACCCTCCAAACTTACATCCTTACTCATCACACTACCCAAATACTTAAATGCACTCACATTTTCCATTTCCTCCTCATCCAACCTCACTCTACATTCACTGACTTCACTTCTTTCGAAAACCATAACTATACTCCTCCCAACATTAACCTTTAGATTCTGTTTCTTACAAGCTCTCCCAAAGCCATCCACTAAGCCTTGCAGCTCCTTTTGTCTTCACTTAACAACACAGTATCATCTGCAAACAACAGTACAGGGAGTTTCCAAACACTGCCCCCTCTCATTACAGCCACTCCAACATCCACTGACCTACCTTGTGTCTCTTTATAACCCCACCCATATACAGATTGAACATCCATGGAGACATGACACATCCCTGTTTCAATCCAACCTTCAAGCAGAAAAATTCACCCAGTTCATTATCCACACGCACTGCAGCCATAGCACCCTCATACATACTCTTTGCAGCATTCAGCAGCTTCCCATCTACTCCATATATTCTTAATACATTCCACAATCCATGTCTATCCACCCTGTCATATGCTTTCTCCAAATCTCTAAACTACTCAGGTAAAATCCATTGACCTTCAGCTGATAGTTTCCTAAATGGGAACAGTTATACTATTCCGCTGCTGTGTACATTTGATCACAAAATCTTACAAAAACTGACGACTCAGTATCTTGGAGTACATCTTACACTAAATCATCAACTAAGAGATGGATTCAGAGAGGGGTGGAATCGAAAGTCAGGCGCTCTTCAACATCAAGCCACTGTTCATCTATCCCTGTAGCCATGCCTATTTTCTTTCACTGAACTATCGAATTCAGGCGCATTATGTTTCCTGCAGCCCATTAAGAGGGTGGTACCACTAGGTTTTTCAGCTGGAATTGTTTACTGCATTCTAGATGGGTGGTGCTCATCACTTGGGTTCGGCTCCACATGTTTTCTCTTTCTGTAATTCGACATAAGTTGATCCTTCTTATTGCTGATATGCCGTGCTCCAAACCGGGTTGCAGTTGAGTCATTTGTGAAGGTAACTTGACTGTGTCTTCACATGGTAACTTCAACTGGCCAAACCCCAGACTAGTAGCCAGGCAATGGCCAGTAACAAACAGAGTATAGGAGAAGTTTTAGTAAAACATTGTCTTCCTTAATGACCCTCGTGGAGTTGGTAGGCAAAAATACTAAGTCTTCTTTCCGATATGATGACGTCCTTTTCTGTTTGTATTATTTATAAAAAACAATTTATCTACCTTGAATTAGAAGTGGCACCAGGTTCATCTGAAATATGAGCCCAGTGGACTGCAGGCTTAAGATTATGTTTTCCTGCAACTAACTTTCTCCCTTTCAGGGGATGGGGAGGGAGCCGAGAGACGTTTACATAACCAGACAGTGGAGCAGCTCAGTTATACCGATGCCTCTACATCAAGGCGTCCCTCTCCAACACCTTCATTTTCCTTAGAAACCATTCAGTTCGAGAAGTTGGACACAGCCCTCACTAACTTGTCTAGTATGAAGTTCTAAATTGATTGTAATCATCTGGCAGGTGTAAGACAAACAAAATACGAGTATATACAGGGTGTTTTGGAAGGTGGGCATAAAGTTGGGAAATAATATATGAAGTAATTCTAAGTAAAACATGGGCAACATTACGCTTTTGCAACTTTCTACCTGACAAAGTAATACCCTCCCACCTCCCTGTGCACCTAACCAAGCACATAACGGCCCTACCCCCCTCCAATCTTTTCTTTTAACCCGTCACGTCCCGAGGTTTTCCGCACCTCCGACATCCCCCAGTCCCGAGGTATTTTCAAAAAAAAAAATTTCGGCTAAAACCTTCGCTTTTGGTGAGAAACATCGAAAATTCATAGAGAAATCGCTCACCTGAGGTTTAAAATACCCAATCCAGGTAGGAGTTCCTCCTTACCTGACTGGGTTTTCTAACATGCTGGCACCAAAGAAAACGAGTTCTATGGGAGGGTAACTATTTTATCCACTCATAAACGGTATTTATTTATTGACTTAGTACGAATGTATATGTAGTATGACAGTATATTGGTTTTCAAGCACTAATAAAGGCATTATAAGCATTGTTTCACTCACTAACTAATCACCATACCTGACCTTTTTTTGTCACATTACCTGATCATTATTTCTGGCTGTTTCTTCTTCTAATGCTATGTAAACATTGTCCTCCACATTGTCATTGATTGGGGAATCACTCTGGCCCTGAATATCTTTACTAGCCAGGTCACTGGTAACAGGTCCTTTGCCAAGACAATGGCATGAAGGGGGGAGGGGGGAGGTTATGTGGTGTAAGGCATTGTCCCTGCTTGGCATCTTGTAGAGGAATAGAGGAAGGTGTCCTGTGTGTACATACGAAAAATCATGCACGAAAATTGAAAATTGTGCAAATTAGGGACCTTGCAATTGCACGACGTACTGGTACGTCGCCAGGACTGGCAAATGCAAATCGTTGCAACGTACCCATACGTCGACGGGACGGGGTGGGTTAAAGGTGGGCATAAGGAGAACGCCTTGAGAACACATAATTTGGGCCCATCAGATTCCTTGTGCAGGTCATATTGAAATCTGTGGAAAGATTATTTTTGTGATATGTGAAATCTTAACCATTTAACCCTCTCGCACTCTTTCGACGCAACCTGAGTCCAACCATGTTCAAATACTGTACTGAATCTCTTGCCAGCCCAGACCTCATGCTTCCCACACTCCTCACTCGGTGATTCATTCGGTATCAGAAACTGATTTCAATCATTTCATTCCCCTCGCCCTTATTATAACTCTATTGTTTTGAAACTGGTTTATGTTATAATTTAATGAATGATCCTCCTAAAGAACGAAAAATAAAAAATAAAAGAATTACCATATTGTATTATTAACTTACTAATTCAGTGCTCATTTACTCACAGGAATATAAATATTTTGGCCATAATTATAGAATATTGCAGAGCATTTATCTGTGATCCATTTCGTATAATAATGACACTTCTAGCTATATTATAAATTTTTTTTGGCAAATGGATAACAATAGTCGTTCATCACGCCTGGCCACTTTGAGTGAACTGTTTCCTATGATTTCATTCTCGCCTGTCCAGACCTCATGCTTCCTACGTTCCTCCCTCAGTGATTTCTGTGGCATCGAAGAATGATTACAATCATTTCATTCCCTTGCCCTAATTTATAATTATTGTATTGTTATGAAACTGTTACATGTTACAAATGAATAAATGATCTTCCTAATGAATGAAAATTAAATAAATAAAGGATGTAAAACACCATACTTTATCGTTCAGTAATGTATTCATTTACTCACTAACATGTATACAGTACTCACACACTGTATTTTTTTCACAAATTGTTGTGAAAAAAATACAGTGTGTGAGTACTGTACATATGTCAGTGAGTAAATGAACACATTACTGAACGATAAAGTATGGTGTTTTATCTCTTATTTATATTTTCATTCATTAGGAAGATCATTTATTCATTTGTAACATGTATCAGTTTCATAACAATACAGTTCAGAATTAGGGCAGGGAAATGAAAGGATTGTAATCATTTTTCGATGCCGCACAAATCACTGAGTGAGGAATGTAGGGTGCATGAGGTCTGGGCGGGAGAGAATGAAATGATATGAAACAGTTCACTCAGAGCGGCCAGGCATGATGAAAGACTATTGTTATTCCGTATACCATTAAAAAATTCCTACTATAGCTAGAAGTGTCATTTTTTACTAAATGGATCGCAGATAAATACATTACAATATTCTATAATTATTGCCAAAATGTTTATATGCCTGAGTAAATGAACACTGAATAAATAAGTGAATGATACAATATGGTATTTTTTTTTTTCGTTCATTAGGAAGATGAAACAACAAATTGTTGTGAAAAAAATACCGCAAATTATGTGGTTGGACTCAACCTATGTTGAGTGTGAGCGGTAGAATTCACTTGGACAAATCCTGAGTCAAAAGAGTGGAAGCGGTTGGATATCACTTGGACGAATCCTGCGTTGAAAGAGCGTGAGCGGTTGGATTCTTCACTGTGCCCCCGTGTATGAAAGGGATAATATGTAAATCTTGAGATTTGGTTTTAGTTATCGTGTGTCAAATATAGGAGAAGGTAAAGATGGATGCAGGGTCTTGATCATTGTTTATTATCTTCAAGGAAAAGTTTAAGTTGAGCAGTGTATGTATTACACAAGAACGCAATTTACAAGCTAAGTTCTCGTCGGACCCCTCTTCTCTCTTCCTCTCTCCACAACCTCTCGGTTCTATGGTTAGCCCCTCTAACTCTAACTCTTCCATCCTTCTCTACGAAGGCTAGTGTCATGTGTAATGGCGATGTGTGGAGTTTCCAGAAGATTGTATGTCTGTGTGTATGTAGCGTTTCTGGTGCACTTCTAGCATTCCTTCACTAAAATCACGCAAGCTCATTTCCTTTTCCCACACCTAGGTTGAGTGACGTTCCTATCTATTATGCTATATGTTAGAGTTGCATTATGATAATGTAAATTCCTGTTTCTATATATCATGCTATCTATTACGATTTGTATTATTATAAATGGAGTCCTAACATCGCTCACTCACGCCAGCTGGCAATCCTCCAACAGCATTCATCATTGACATGTTGTAATCTATCAGTGCATAATATTGATTTTTTTTTTTTTATGTGAGGAAGAAGGAACCAAAGGCCATGAGCCCGCAAAACTGTTCTTTCCAAGAGAAAAACAAAATACAAGAGAGAGCCAAATTCAAGATCCGATCATTTCGAGATGCCTGGACACACTGCGTTTGAAAGACTGGAGATCACAGGAAGCAGGAAATACAGACAGAGGGAGACAGTTCCAGACTTGACCTGTTGCATAAATGAAGGACTGGGAGTAACGGTTAACTCTTGCATTAGAGAGTTGGACAGAAAAGGGGTGAGAGTTTGCTGCTAGACGGGTGCTACACGCCCGTCGTAGAAGTGGAGGAATGCATGCAGACAGTTCAGAGGAACAGTGACCATTGAAGCAGCGATAGAAAAGAGATAAAGATGCAACATTGCGGCTAAGAGACAGAGGTTGAAGGGAGTCAGTAAGAGGGGGAGAGTTAATGAGATGAAAAGCCTTTGACTCCACCCTATTGAGAAGACCTGTATGTGGGGAGCCTCCCCACACACAACAGTTGTACTCCACACAGGGGTGGATAAAACCCCTGTATAGAGTCAACAATTGTGCAGAGGCAAAGAAGGAACGGAGTCGGCTTAGCACACACAATCGCTTGGAAGCAGATTATACAAGAGAAGTAATATGATCTTTCCAAGACAAGTCCCGAGCAAATGAAACCCCAAGCATGTTCAAGGATGATGCAGGATTAAGTTGACCCCAGTCAGAGATTGGAGCCAAGTCAGACATTAGGTGTGCCATAGCCTCATCCCTTGCCTGTTGAAGTAACTGCTGAGATGGACGTTGTGGGAATCGAATGGAAAGGTGAAGGGTGGAGTCATCAGCGTATGAGTGGATAGGGTTAGATGTATAGCTTAGGTAATTGATGAATAAAAGGAAGAGAGTTGGTGATAGGACAGAGCCCTGAGGAACACCACTGTTAATAGATCTAGAAGAACGATAGCCGTCTACAACAGCGGCTATAGAACGACCAGAAAGGAAGCTAGAGATGAAGGCACAGAAAGAAGGATAGAAACCGTAAGAGGGCATTTTGGAAATTAAAGATTTATGCCAGACTCGATCGAAAGCCTTTGAGATGTCAAGTGCAATGGCAAAGCTATCGCCAAAGTCCCGAAGGAAAGATGACCAGGAGTCTGAAAGGTAGGTGAGAAGATCGCCTGTGGAGTGACCCTGACGGAACCCATACTGATGATCAGAAAGAAGGTTGTGATAGGAAAGATGCTTTAAAATTTTTCTATTAAGAATAGACTCAAAAACGTTTGAAATACAGGATGTTAAAGCAATTGGACGATAGTTAGATGGTTGGGAATGGTCACCCTTCTTTGGGACTGGCTGAATGAGAGCAAACTTCCAGCAAGAAGGAAAGGTACAAGTTGACAGACAAAGGCGAAAGAGTTTGCCTAGGGAGGGTGTAAGCACAGAAGCACAGTTCTTGAGAACAACAGGAGGGACTCTATCAGGCCCATGTGCCTTATTAGTACTGAGGCCAGTGATGGCAGAAAATACATCAGCTGAAGAAATTTTAATGTTAGCCATGAGGAAGTCAGAGGGGGGGGAAGTGATGGAGGAACAGCACCGGAATCGTCTAAGGTGGAATTGGAGGAGAAAGTCTGTGAGAAGAGATCTGCTTTATATAGACCCATCAGAGTAGAAAAGAGGAGGGAAGGATGATGAGGTAAAGTTGTTAAAAAGGTTTTTGGCAAGGTGCCAGAAGGAGCGGGAAGAGTTCGAGTTGGAGAGTTGAGAGCATTTTGTACGGATGAAATTATTTTTAGCGCAGCGAAGAACAGACTTAGAACGATTCCAGGCAGAAATGTATAAAAGATGTGATTCAGGAATGGGTTGGCCCTCTCCTTGTTGCGGACAGCATTAGAACAAGCGTGATTAAGCCAAGGCTTTCTTGCGTTAGTCAAAGGATATGAGAAAGGAATGTATGCTTCCATGCCCGAGAGAATAACCTCTGTACTGCGCAAGGCACACCCAGATGGCTCCCGGCCATGAAAGCAATAATCATTCCAGGGAAAATCAAAGAAGTACTGCCTGAGGCCCTCCCAATCCGCAGCTCCAAAGTGCCAGAGACGACGTTTTTTTTGGAGGGTCCGCAGGTCGTACCAGAGTGATAGGACAGGTTTAGATGATAAGGTTATGATCGGAGGAGCCCAACGGAGAGAAAAGATTAACAGTGTAAGCAGACGGATTAGTTGTAAAGAAGAGATCAAGTATGTTGGAGCTCTCTCCAAGGCAGTCAGGGATACATGTAGGGTTCTGTACAAGCTGCTCTAGGTCATTAAGGATAGAAAAGATGTAGGCTTGTTCACCAGGTGAATCAGTGAAAGGAGAGGAGAGCCAAAGGTGGTGGTGAACATTGAAATCTCCAAGAATGGAGATTTCAGAGAAAGAAGAGATGGATAGAATGTGTTCCATCGTAGAAGTAAGATAGTCAAAGAATTTTTGATAGTAGAATTAGGATATAAGTAAACAGCACAGATATATTTAGTCAGAGAATGACAGGAAAGCTGAAGCCAGAGTGTACAGAATTCAAAAGAATCGAGTTCAGGAACACGAGAGCAAAATAAGTTGTTGTGTATATATACACAACAGCTGCCTTTGGCTTTGAAATGAGTATAGAGAGTAGTAGGAGGATACAGAAAAGGGTTTGCTGTCAGTTGCGTCAGACAGCTGAGTCTCAGTTAGGAAAAGAAGGTGAGGTTTAGAGAAGGAGAAGTGGTGCTCAACAGAGCGAAAGTTAGAGGAAAGGCCACGAATGTTGCAGAAATGAAGAAGAAGAGAGTCAGACAGTGGTTCCAGGCACCTTGAGTCGTCACTGGGAGAGGGGCTGAAGGTGGGAGCATTTATGGGCCCCCCCCCCTGGGGACTCCGAGCCTATGTTGTCGCCATTTTTGAAAATTTTGAAAGGAAGTGTGGTGTGTACTGTGCATGTAGTTTGGTGTGGATAGTTGGAGAAACTTGTATTGGAGAGCATGCTGGTCTACTCTCTGTGTTACTGAGACTCTGAAAAAGTTCAGCAAAGGGGGATGGTCGGGACCTAGTCCCGAGGGCTGATGAAACGGTAGCTCCAGCTCTCCCTGTCATCAACTTTCCATCCACCTTGGGATTACTGCCCTGCTCGACTGGTGCTACGTAATGTTCATATTAATATTGTAATGACCTGATAATATTCTAAAAACATGTTACTTTGTAAACATATTGTATACATAATGGAGCAAATGAACAATAGTTAAACTGAGTATGGAATAGTGTATAACATATTGTAAAATGTGTATGTATAATAGGCACATATTTGCAAAAAACAGTTCAAAGTTAAGATTATAGTAATAGTTACTAATAAATTTGTATTCTGTATAGATATCATTGTAATATTAATTCAATTGTTGTCCTTTTTTTCTTTTTAAAAAATAAAATTAACAATATTTACAAATTACTGTACAATAACCTCTTAACTAACGCGAGTTTAAAAAACGCGTTTTCATTTTAACACGAGCAAATATTTAAGGAGATATGTTTAACTAACAAGGGTTTCTCGATTTAACGCGACTTTACACGCACGTGATGGTTTCAAATTATCTGCGCGCGCCTTGGACAGTCCCGAGCTGATAGACCGTGTGTGGCAGTTTATGCATAAATACAATTTTTTATTTGTCTGTTGCTTAAACTGGTTTTATCCAAACTATAATAATCGAAAATGAAGTTTGGCCCCATTCTGAGCAATTTGGCTCATTTTCGGACAAAATTTGGCCAGGAAAGTGATGGCAGATCTAAACTGTTACAACTTGATGCTGCAGAACAGAAAGAAGAAAACCACTCGGACCAAGATAAAGCAGTTCTTTATGAAGAAGAACCAGTAGCACGGGAGTCAGAGGAAGAGGAAGAGGAAGGACAGCAGAGTGAGGAGGGACAGCAGAGCGAAGAGAGACAACAAATTCAGGGTAGGGAGCGGTGAGAGGTAGGGGAGCAGGGTCAGGAGGGACAGCAGCAGACGACGAGTGATGCATAGACGAAGTGAGGCTGTGTTGTTATTGTTTGTGACCTACTTACTGTAATGAAAATGTTGCTTTTACTGTAGTGTTTTTATGACCTACTAATGCATTAATAATGTTGAGGAACTTTCACAATGCCATGTATGAAGCAGAATTGAAAGAAAATCCACGTAAAAAACGAAAACAGTATGTATTTGAGAAGTAAACAATGCTTTGGCCCAACCAAGGCTCAAATGTTGTATATTTCTCCCTAAATATATTGTTTTTGTTTTTTATGTGGATTTTCCTTGAAATTAATATTGTTGCTTTTAAGTTTAGAGCAGCATAACTCCACAAATGGGTAGACTTTCCCAGAGTCCAGGAACGTAACCCCCCATATTACCATTGTTTCTTATGGGAAAATTATATTTAAAAAACGCGTTTTTAACTACCGCGACCTCTCCAGGAACCTTACCCTCGTGTTATTTGAGAGGTAACAGTATTTACACTTCATTGAGGGGGTCTCACTTGAATGTTTACTCTCCCCCCAGGAAATACTGACTCCAAGTTTGCAATTCTTGCATGCATTCTGTGCATTGCGAACAGCACTACTGCAAATACAACAGAGAAGATTATAAAGAAAGTAGGTGCTGGGCTATACACATTATATGGGTTGAACATACTCAAACTCAAATCTTCCCAGGGCTGCATTGTTTCATTGATTAATTGCATAGTTTCGAACTTAGGTGAAGTCTACTTAATACTTGTGTTCATGTTTAAGTCCATATTAGGCAGAGGGAGGAAATATTCGAGTGTATGATTGAGGATGGCATAGTGATTGATGATGGATAGAGTGGGCATGGATGGTGTAAGTACCACACAATAGTCTGGTGCTATGTATAATCCTGATGCTGAAGTATGAGATGGTGGTATATCTAGACAGATTATGTAAACTGATGTGTTATGAGTGAAATGAATAAAACTGTGAGTGTCCGATGTACTGATGGTGTATAAGCTTATCTAGAGCAAAAGTGAAGCTGCAGTGGTGATGAATGTCGTGATTTCTTATGATAGCCATTTCACAAGGGATTGTTCCAGTAGGCTGAAACGTGAAGATGTACGCAGGACAAAGGTTAACAGCATGCAAGGATGTACGGCACTTTCGTTCAATCGTTGATTCACTTGCGAAAGTGACCTGTTCCGTCTCTTGGAGACCATGATGAGTTCAGTGTCTGTGTCGATGTTGATGATGACCAAGGTGTCATTATTCTTAGAAGGGAAGGGGTATATTTGCTACACAGTGAACGGGTCGTCAGTTATGAATAGTACATGAACTACTACTGATGTTGGTGTTAGTGTTGCTTATAAATATGGATAATATAACATGAAGTATCAACTCTGGAACTAAGGCTTCAAACCATGTTTATGTATGCCTTGACTAATTATCTGATGTAGCTAATGAACTGGAAGTAGGTCATTTGTGATCCTACCATTACCAGCATTTGCATTTCCTTGCATAACTGCCCTGTAACGAACTCTAGTGTTATCTAGCTGGAATATATGTCTATATGTTCTGTGATGATGGAGAAGTGTTGAAAAAGTGATATGTTCCCTTCCATGGCATTTATTTTTGTCAACACTCTGGTGAGTTATACTTTCTGCCTTTTTTAGATTTTTCACGATTTTCTTCATTGCTGAGTTTTGTGCGGCGACGAACTTGTTTTGGTATGTTAGTACATGAGCTATTTTATTAAATTTATTGTTTATTTCTTGAAGGTCTTCCTCTGTAGCCAATCCAAAGACGTTCCCAGGAATTGCACCACCCAGGTCAAACAATCCGCGCCTTTGGCGAGCATGTGTGATGTTCGTGTCACTCAATATATCTGTTCCATGAGACGGGAGATCTTGGACCATGATGAGCATAACTGATTTAGCCTGTTCTATCCTCCATTTCGCTAACTTCACTATTTCAGTCACTTCCTTTGAGTTATGTGTTTGTGAAACATAGCCTCCTATCATGAAGTCCAGGGTTCTCATTGGTTTGGCAATGTTCTCTAAATAAGCAGGTAATTCGTATAAATCGTCTAAGCTTAAATTATTTAAGTAGACTGTAGCACCAGTCGAGCAGGGCAGTACTCCCGAGGTGGATGGAAAGCTGATGACAGGGAGTGCTGGAGCTCCCGTTTCATCAGCCCTCAGGACTAGTTCCTGACCATCCTTTGCTGAACTTTTTCAGTGTCTCAGTTACACAGAGAGTAGGCCAGCATGCTCTCCAGTACAAATTTCTCTAACTATCTTCACCAAACTGCATGCACAGTACACACTACACTTCCTATTAAAAAATCAACAAAAATGGCGTCTACTAATCAAGCCTCGGAGTCCCCAGGGGGGGGGACCATAAATGCCCCCGCCATCTGCCCCTCTCCCGGTGACGACTCGAGGTGCCTGGAACCACTGTCTGACTCTCTTCTTCTTCATTTCTGCAACATTCGCGGCCTTTCATCTAACTTTCGCTCTGTTGAGCACCACCTCTCCTCCTCTAAACCTCACCTTCTTTTTCTGACGGAGACTCAGCTGTCTGAGGCAACCGACAGCAAACCCTTTTCTGTATCCTCCTACTTTCTCTATACTCATTTCAAAGCCAAAGGTGGCTGTTGTGTATACATACGCAACGATTTATCTTGCTCTCGTGTTCCTGAACTTGATTCTTCTGAATTCTCCACACTCTGGCTTCGGCTTTCCTGTCATTCTCTGACTAAATATATCTGTGCTGTTTACTTATCCCCTAATTCTACTGTCTATCAAAAATTCTTCGACTATCTTACTTCTACGATGGAAAACATTCTGTCCATTTTTCCTTTCTCTGAAATCTCCATTCTTGGAGATTTCAATGTTCACCACCACCTTTGGCTCTCCTCTCCTTTCACGGATCCACCTGGTGAACAAGCCTACATCTTTTCTATCCTTAATGACCTAGAGCAGCTTGTACAGCATCCTACCCGTATCCCTGACCGCCTTGGAGAGAGCTCCAACATACTTGACCTCTTCCTCACAACTAATCCTTCTGCTTACTCTGTTAATCTTTTCTCTCCGTTGGGCTCCTCCGATCACAACCTTATTACCTTAACCTGTCCTATCACTCCAGTGCGGCCTGTGGACCCTCCAGGGAAACGTCGTCTGTGGCATTTTGGAGCCGCGAACTGGGGGGCCCTCAGGCAGTACTTCTTTGATTTTCCCTGGAACGATTATTGCTTCCATGGCTGTGAGCCATCTGAGTGTGCCTTGCGCATTACGGAGGTTATTCTCTCGGGCATGGAAGCATACATTCCTTTCTCATATCCTTTGACTAACGCAAGAAAGCCTTGGTTTAATCACGATTGTTCTAATGCTGTCCGCAACAAGGAGAAGGCCTACAAAAGGTACCGGAGCCAACCCACCCCTGAATCACATCATCTTTACGTTTCTGCCCAGAATCGTGCTAAGTCTGTTCTTCGCTCTACTAAAAATAATTTCATCCATACTAAATGCTCTCAACTCTCCAACTCGAATTCTTCCCGCTTCTTCTGGCACCTTGCCAAAAATCTTTCTAACAACTTTACCTCATCATCCTTCCCTCCTCTTTTCTACTCTGATGGTTCTGTAGCTATTTCTTCTACTGATAAAGCAGATCTCTTCGCACAGACTTTCTCCTCCAATTCCACCTTAGACGATTCCGGTGCTGTTCCTCCATCACTTCTCCCCTCTGACTTCCTCATGGCTGACATTAAAATTTCTTCAGTTGATGTATTTTCTGCCATCACTGGCCTCAGTACTAACAAGGCATATGGGCCTGATGGGGTCCCTCCTGTTGTTCTCAAGAACTGTGCTTCTGTGCTTACACCCTGCCTAGGCAAACTCTTTCGCCTTTGTCTGTCAACTTGTACCTTTCCTTCTTGCTGGAAGTTTGCTCTCATTCAGCCAGTCCCAAAGAAGGGTGACCACTCCCAACCCTCCAACGATCGTCCAATTGCTTTAACGTCCTGTATTTCAAAAGTTTTCGAGTCAATTCTTAATAGAAAAATTTTAAGGCATCTTTCCTATCACAACCTTCTTTCTGATCGTCAGTATGGGTTCCGTCAGGGACGCTCCACTGGCGATCTTCTCACCTACCTTTCAGACTCCTGGTCATCCTCCTTTCGGGACTTTGGCGAAAGCTTTGCCATTGCACTTGACATCTCAAAGGCTTTCGATCGAGTCTGGCATAAATCTTTAATTTCCAAACTGCCCTCCTACGGTTTCTATCCTTCTATCTGTGCCTTCATCGCTAGCTTCCTTTCTGGTCGTTCTATAGCCGCTGTTGTAGACGGCCATCGTTCTTCTCCTAGACCTATCAACAGTGGTGTTCCTCAGGGCTCTGTCCTATCACCAACTCTCTTCCTTTTATTCATCAATGATCTTCTAAGCTGTACATCTAACCCTATCCACTCATACGCTGATGACTCCACCCTTCACCTTTCCATTCGGTTCCCACAACGCCCATCTCAACAGTTACTTCAAAAAACAAGGGATGAGGCTATGGCACACCTAATGTCTGACATGGCTCGTATTGCTGACTGGGGTAAAAATAATATGGTTGTCTTTAATGCATCTAAGACTCAGTTCTTACACCTATCAACCGGACAAAATCTTCCACAGGTATACCCATTAATGTTTAATAATATTCAGCTTAATCCTGCATCATCCTTGAACATGCTTGGGGTTTCATTTACTCGGGACTTATCTTGGAAAGACCATATTACATCTCTTGTAAAATCTGCTTCCAAGAGATTGGGTGTGCTAAGCCGACTCTGCTCTTTCTTTACCCCTGCACAAATGTTGACTCTATACAGAGGTTTTATCCGCCCCTGTGTGGAGTACAACTCTCATGTGTGGGGAGGCTCCCCACATACAGCTCTTCTCAATAGGGTGGAGTCAAAGGCTTTTCGTCTCATTAACTCTCCTCCTCTTACTGACTCCCTTCAACCTCTGTCTCTTCGCCGCACTGTTGCATCTTTATCTCTTTTCTATCGCTACTTTAATGGTCACTGCTCCTCTGAACTGTCTGCTTGCATTCCTCCACCTCTACGACGGGCGCGTAGCACCCGTCTGGCAGCAAACTCTCATCCCTTTTCTGTCCAACTCTCTAATGCAAGAGTTAACCGTTACTCCCAGTCTTTCAGTTATGCAACAGGTCAGCTCTGGAACTGTCTCCCTCTATCTGTTTTTCCTGCTGCCTATGATCTCCAGTCTTTCAAACGCAGTGTGTCCAGGCATCTCAAAATGATCGGATCTTGAATTTGGCTCTCTATTGTATTTTGTTTTTCTCTTGGAGGGAACTGTTACTGCGGGCCATGGCCTTTGGTTCCTTCTTCCTCGCATAAAAAAAAAAAAAAAAGTATTCATCACATCTTTCACAATATTGACATCGTGGCCATTGGAGCTATGAGGCATTCTTGCCATACTATATGTTGAGGTTCTAACAGCCGTTTTCTCAGTCACCTAAGCACCCGAATCGGGCACCCGCTCCTGGGCCCGTACTTATAAAACACTAAGACTGAGTCATAAGGCGAAAGTCTGTCCTAAATTCATAGGAGTGAGTCATAAGTCCTTATGTTCGACTTAAACTAAGTCATAGCTTAAGACCCCTCCCGAGTGGGTATAGCGCTTCGGACGCGGCTTATGACTCGATCATAACAGTAAAGATGGCTGCCGCACCACAACAACAACAAATTCGCCAGCTCCAACCAAGACGTGTTCGTGAAAGGAAAGATGTGCTTAACGAGCTAAGTGATGCAGAACTGGTCAAGAAATATCGTTTGGACTGTGCAGGCATAATTTTTGTGACCGATTTGGTGCGGGAGACATTAACAAGACCAACGGCAAGAAACAAGGCTTTAACCCCTGAAATGAAAGTGATTTTAACTTTGAGTTACCTTGCAACTGGAAAAATGCAACTTTGTAGTGGTGACGATTTGGGGCCTTCACAACAAACTGTTAGCAGGGTCATCACCGAAACACTTGAAGCACTATCTGCCAATAATGTACTGAGACAGTTTATAAAATTTCCCCTAACTCAACAAGCAACCAACAGGAACAAAGCAGACTTTTTGGCAATTGCAGGATTCCCAGGTGTGATTGGCGTTATAGACGGAACACATATTAGGACTGTTGCACCAAATGAGTTTGAGGCAGAATATGTGAACAGGAAAAGATACCACAGCATCAATGTGCAAATAGTGTTTGATGCCGTGTACAAAGTTATTGACATTGTTGCAAGGTGGCCTGGATCAGTGCATGATGCCCGCATTTTGCGTGAGAGTGCACTGAACAGAATCTTTGAAATGGGTGGGGTTCCACCTGGATGCCATTTGCTGGGAGACAGTGGGTATCCAAGCAAGAAGTGGCTGCTTACTCCATATCTTCGGCCACAGCCTGGCCCACAGTCAAACTACAACATGTAAGTACCGGTATATATATATATATATATATATATATATATATATATATATCTTAGCTTAATTTCATCAGACTTTAATTAACCTAACCTATACTTAAGCTAACCTAACCTAACCTAACCTAAATCAGTGGTTGTCTTTGCATCTATCTTAGCCTAACCTAATTTCATCAAACTTTGAATAACCTAACCTAGACTTAAGCTAACCTAACCTAAATCAGTGGTTGTATGAAACTAATTTGTCCCAGTAATAGATCCATAATGATACTGAAATTTATGTGATATATTTTTAACTAAGCAGATTGTATGGTACATTGTTTGATGATTCTGCTCTTTCCAACGACCAAGTTATATTAAATATAAAACTGAAATAGGTCAACTTGCACTTTCGTAAGACCATGGAATCATGAAAGCGCCTTTTGACACTATACTAATTTCACTTTCTACTTCAGTTTTTAATAAATAATGTATCCATGCACTTTTTAGTACTAAGTACATCATGAGTGGGAAATAGGTAGGTGGAGCATGGGTAAAAAGGATTATTCTACCTTCTATCTCCATCTGTCTTTGCATCTATCTTAGTTTAACCTAATTTCATCAAACTTTAATTAACCTAACCTAGACTTAAGCTAACCTAACCTAACCTAACCTAACCTAAATCAGTTGTTGTATGATACTGTAATTTGGCCCAGAAATTATGATACTGAAATTGATATATATTTTCAACTAACTTGTGCATTGAATTTGAACACAGAGATTAGGATGATAGCCAACTATGGCTATTGCATACCAAAATATTTTCAGGGCACACAAGAGAACCCGAAGTGTTGTTGAGAGGGGAATTGGCCAGCTCAAGCGTCGGTTTCATGTCTTGCACAGTGAAATCAGAGTCTCTCCTCCTGATAAAGTTGGTCAGATAATTGAAGTTTGTGCTATGTTGCATAACATTTGCAAGGACCGGAACATCAATATACCAGCACCGATACCTGCAGAAGATGCCCATGGTGATGACCATGGTGAACAACAACCAGAACGAGAATCCGTTCCTGCAGCAAGACTTCCCCGTGAGGGACTCGTTTACAGGGATGAGTTTGTCAACCTTCACTGTAAGTAAGTGTTACACTGCATACCTTATGTGCAGAGACAATGCAAGTTACAAATAAAAACTCTCATCGTAGAGTGTAATGAGTAGCTTTGATGTAGAGTAATTGAGTTACAGTATTTATTTTTCACCAGGGACCATATTATTTTGATTGTCTTTGTAAGAATACTGTTATTATGTCAATTAGGTATAGCATTAATTTACTGTTCATATTACTGCATAATTAATAGATGTAAAAACATGATCTATATAGTTCTTAAGGGGTAATTTTATGCTAGCCACAATTTAATAGGTATTATATGCAACTTAGTTTCCCATGTGCTACTGCTTGCATTATATTTACCCTACTCATTACAGCAATGAAGAGTGACGACAGGTGTGCAGCTCCTGAGTTATGGTAAGTAAAAAACTTTAACCTACTGTCCATCGCTTATGAAGAGAACAGCTTTTTTCTCTAAAGGAACTTTTTGCAATGCACCACAAAGTATAAGTCCAGTTGAAGATTCACAGTTACATAATTCATTTAATATTATTTCATTACAACATCTATCAGATGTTGTGAAATCATTTGCTGGTTTTGCTGCATGGTTTAGGTTTCAATCCATACAATGCCAAGCGTACCCTGGCCAGCCCCAATACTGTACGGGGATTCTGTATGAAGACACTTTACATTAATTGTATGTATTTATGATCTATAGTAAGGTTCAAAGATAAGATACAAACTCATTTATCTTTATGTTTTATTATATTTCTATCAGTTTTTAAAGTTAGAGGGATTTTTTTTTTAAGGTTTTCTATTTTCAATAAGTAGTAATTGTATTTCGCTTTTTCTGCTAGAATGCCTAGTTCAAGTAATTCAATTTCTAATTTTCTTTTTTTCCTGAGGTGTTCAGCTTCCTCCACGTCAACCAGTAGTAGTCTTTCCTCCATGTTTGGTTGCAGGTTCTCGGGTGGCACGGGTGTGGACACGGGTGGTTCAGAGCGGGATGTGGAGGCAACACTGTCATTCTCTTCACGCTCTGCTGTTGTGGCTGTGCTGTTAGGAGAAACAAGAATGAGCCACGTACTAATTCATGTCAATCTATTTATTGCCAGACCTCCACCTCACTCACATACACTTTCCTTGTTAATCTCTTTCACTCCAAAAGCAAATTCTTTATTACCCTTTCCAACTTTCTTTACTTCTGTCTCTAAACTTCCTCTATGCCCCTACTTCCCGTCCACTCACTATATGCTTTCTTCTTTTGCACCACAGCTTGTCTCAGTAAATGATGTACATTATAATAATAAAGTATTAAGTTAAAGATAATTTTTGATATTTTCCTACCTCTTACATCATGTAAAGCTTTCATGCTGGGTATTATCTTAAGATGGGAAGAGAGGAGATGGAGGAATTATAAACAGGAACTGTTGTATCGAAAAGCGAAAAACAAGCAAGGGATAGGGTGATAAGGGGAAGGATTATGAAGGAGAACAGAGGAAACACTGACAACTGAAAGAAAAACATGTTTTACAAAAAATATGGTGCAATATTTTTTTTCCCTATGATTATAATGGTAATTGTGGGTTATCCTTACCTAGAAGTGTCACCAGTAATAAGTGATATATCAGGCACCAATATTTCAGGTTTCTGTCTGAAGCCTGCAATAGTTACATTCTTGACTCCCAGAATCTTGGCAATTAACTCGTCTAGGTCACTGAGCGGAGGAGGTGCTGGACTACCACCTTGAAAAGACAAAGTACATGTGTAATGATATGCAAAGTCTAATAAGGAAATTTGGTGAGTAAGGGTGCTCAAACATTCAGTAGTTCTTTGGACCTCGTGTACTGTGCTCTTCTGAGTTAATTTATAATGAAGTTGTATTGGTCCCCCCCCCAAAAAAAACAGCTGTGCAAATAAATTTTACTTTACTGTCCTGACTTATATTTCTGCTCAAAACTTGCACAGTGATAGCCGTGAACTGATTGCCTGGTAATAAGTAACAATATTTCCAATCAATTTTACTTTACTGTCCTGACTTATATTTCTGCTCAAAACTTGCACAGTGATAGCCGTGAACTGATTGCCTAGTAATAAGTAACAATATTTCCAATCAGAAATCAACGAGGTTTAAGTATGCAAATATTCATTCCATAATACGTCATGTTTGGTTAGGTAAGGTTAATGCCTTGACTACTTAACACAATATATATATCTATATATATATATATATATATATATATATATATATATATATATATATATATATTATGAATGTCCAAAGAAAATCAATTAACTAATATCTGCCTATTACTTGTAAATTCTCTACGTGATAAGAAGCACTGCATGTCAAATTGCCAATTTATCTTCAATCTCAGTAAACGTTGGGTCTGGTTAGTACTTGGGTGGGTGACCGCCTGGGAACACCAGATGCTGTTGGCATCCCTACGTCAAGTGGGGTTGGTGGAGGATTAGTGCCCCTCCCTGTAAAACAATTAACTCTAAGCCCTTGACCACCCCGTTTGGGATACATGGTGTCGGGCAATGAATGAATGAAAATCTTCAATCTACCTTGCTTACGTAACTCATTTATATTTTCCTCAGAATGATCACTTATTCAAAAGCTACATTCCATCCAACTGGCTGATTTGGAATCAATTGCAAGGGATAAAGGTGATGTATGCATTACAAATTTAATAATCCTTACCTGTTCCAGTCAGAGCTTCATTATATCTGCTGATTCTTGTTCTAGCCTCTGATTGAATGGTTTGCCATCTTTTTTGGCATTCTTTCACCCCTTTCTGACACGAAGGGAAGGAGGCACTGAGGCGGTCTGCTATGTAGTTCCAAGCCTCTTGTTTGGCTTAAACGTGTACCCCGCATCAGAGAAGTTCCCCTTCAGCACGTGTGTGTTCTTAAGATACAACTGTGCCAGCTTATACGTTGCATCGGGGGTCCAATTTTGCTTTCTGGAACGTTTGCTTCTTACGCTGTTGGAGTTCTCCATGCTTGAATGGCGGTGATGATGTTTGTTTACAGGGTGGTGTGGAGAGCCAACATGTCCTCGTCCACAACACAAAGTGGTAAATTAATAATTCCTCAAAAATGACATTAATCTGTTTACTTTACCCTGAAAACATTTAAGAAAATATCGTAGTAATTTCTGATTTTTTGTAGCATCTTTTCTCTGTTGTTTTCTTAGATTTTTCTTCATTTGTCGAAACTCTCAAGTGCTACGCAGCGCCGACCGCTAACTCAGCAGCTTGTGACTTTGACCTAACAAAGCTCGACTTAGTTACGACGAGGTGCTCCTTAAATCTCACATTTATGACTTTCACCTAACTATGATGTAGTTTTAATAAGTACGGGCCCTGAGCCTCGGACGCCAGCATCCGATAACTGAGATTGGTTCTCTCAGTCAATGAATTTCTTGGGTGCGAGCGCCCGAGCCTCGGAACCTAGCGCCTGAGTGACCAGCACTGAGCTGGCAATACTGACCAGGCCCGCCTGTGGTAGTTAGCAGTACTTTACTACCAAATAGTGACCAGTCATATTTAATTTTGCATAAATATAGGTATATTATATTTTGGGTAGTTTTTTGCGTGGCCAAAATCATTTTAAAAGTGTGTTTTGAATGACTGGTCAGCAAGAGGAGTCAAGGTCACTCACTTACGGAACATTTACCCACATTACCAGTGGTTTAAGGCATCTTAATTAAGCAGGAAACATGATTTGGTATTGTTTTAAGCATAAATTTGAATGTACAATTGGTACATATTATTTTTTCCAACTGCCTGCAGTGGTGACTTGCAGCCAAGGCAGACGATGGAGCTGGTTTGTTGACGATAGCTAGTATTATTGTGGCTGCACCATAGTCTTGTAAAACATCTGAGAGTACAAATTTTTAACAATACTCTGCACCAAAACATCGAAATACTATGTACTGACGTTACCCAGTACATACCAGACTTATTTTCATATATTATTTTTAAAAATAAACAAATTTTACAGCAGCCTGCCCAGCTCAGACGGTGTACTCTGCCCGATTAACAGTCGGGTGCTTCCACCCGATTGTTCCAATAATGGCCGTGTCACAGGCCTCGGAAACGCCACTGAGAAAACCAAATCGTTCTCGGGAGCCAGCAGACGACCTCGGGTTTGCAGTCCAAGGCGACTGAGAAAACGGCGGTTAAGTTAGCATATCCTCTCGCTATGTAGAGAAGATGTCATGGTATAAGTCCCTTCATCGTTACCTATCAAAAAAAAAAAAAAAAAAAAAAATCTAATTTCATAATCCAGTCATGCTGAGGTCGATGATAGTGATGATGCGTGTTACGGTTGGCTCATGGAGAACAATAACTTGCTTGTTGTTTAACTTATAGAAAAAAGTTTAAAAAGATATCTAGATCGTGTAAATGTTGTACTGTAACATTTTTTGGAACAGTTGCACCTATGTTTGTTTGGTATGCGACCTTAATTTATTTTTGTAATTGTTGTTGCCTTCTTGATTGGTTTCATGAGTAATTTTTGTTTTTTCGGTGTGTCTGAGGTTGTATAATTGCTGGCTAATTCCTTTGGTACCCGTATTAAATGATCAATATGAATTTGTTTTTCTTCGTCACTTGAAAACATGAATTTGTTTTTCTTCGCCACTTGACAGTAACCTAATTACAACTTTGTTTCCTGTCTTATTGATTACCCTGTATGGGCCCTCAAATGTCGGGGATAATTTATTGTTTCTTATATGAATGATACCATAGACAATGTCTCCTAAGCTGATGGGCGATTCTTTCTCCTTTTTATTAAATGCCTTCCTTTTTATTAAATACCCCTGGGGGTAGGGGGGTTTCAAGAATACTCCCCCAGTATCCCTGCTTGTCGTATGAGGCGACAAGTGGGTTAGTGCCCCACCCCGTAAAAAGAACTAACTAAAAAAGCGAATAAAGCGCCTCGGACCCGGACGGACTATACGTTGACGACTACGGACAAAGGACATTCTTAGGGTGGGAACATGGAATGTAAGAGGAGTGAATGATGAAGTGAAAGAGAGAGAGAGAGATTGTTCAGGTGCTTGAGGATGCAAAAGTGGATATATTTGGATTGACTGAAACTAAATGAGAAAAGGTGAAAGGGTGAGAGAATGGGAATATGGTTTAGGTATATGTGCGGGAGTCAATGAGAATGAGAGGGCAAGAGAGGGAGTATGTCTGATGATAAGCAAGAAGTGGAAGGAGAATATAAGAGAATAAGAGAGTATGGAACAGTGGGTGCAAGGATTGTATGGGTGAGGATGAAAGTAGGTATACAAGCCTGGGTGATTGTATGTGTGTATGCCCCGACAGAGGACCGAGTGGCAAGAGTGAAAGATGAGTTTTGGGCGAGAGTAGAAGCATGTTTGGACAAGTTTGAGAGGAGTGAGAGAGTGCTTTTGATTGGAGACATGAATGGCAAAGTTGGGAATGTATGAGTGGATGGAGTGGTTCGTCAGTGGGGTGTGCCAGCTGAAGTAGATGGGAATCGTAGTGCTTTGGTGGACATTTGTGCTGGTAAGGGGATGGCAATAGCCAACACCTCCTTTCGACATTAGATGATCCACCAGTATACATGGAGAGTAATGAGGAGGACGGATGATGAACTTGTTTAACGAAAGGCAATGATAGACTACGTGTGTGTGGATGAGCGAATGAGAAGACAAGTGTTGGATCCAAGAGTGTGGAGAGGGTGGGTGAATGGAGTCTCGGAGCATCACTTAGTGATGGCCAAGGTAAAGCTGCAAAGAAAATGGTTGAGGAAACGAAAGGGAAGACAGGAGGAAACATCTCCTGTGAGAAGAGTGGAGAAATTGCAAGATAGTGAGAAAATGACAGAGTATAAGAGCATAGTGGAAGAAAGATTGGGAAAGTATGAGCTAGAGCAGATGGAAGGGATGGAAGACGTATGTAAGATATTCACGGAAGAGATAGGCGCAGCGTATGAGGCGGTTTGTGGAGTGAGGAGGAGATGCAAGGGTGTGCAAGGGACAGCATGGTGGAATGATGAGGTGAAACGAGCTGTGGAACGAAAGAAGAAGGCATACAGTCAATGGTTAACGAGTAGAGGAAGGGGAGAAGATGAGAGAGAGAAGAGAGAGGTATATGTGAGCAGGAGAAGGGAGGTTAAGAGACTGGTGAAGGAGAGTAAGAAGAAAGTGGATGAAGAGTTTGGGAGGAATCTAAGTGTGAAATGGAGGGAGAGTAAGAAATTGTTTTGGAAGGAGGTAAAGAAAGTAAGGCAGGGTGAAAGGGGAAACAATAGGGGAGTGAAAGATAGGAACAAGAGATTGTTGGTGGAGAAGAGAGAGAAATTGTGAAGATGGAAGGAGTACTTTGAGGATTTGTTGAATGTAGAGAGTGAGAGCAGTGTGAGTATAAGTGGTTGGGGAATGGCTGGGAGAAGAAGAGATGAGAGGAGGGAGGAAGAGATCAGTAGGGCGGAAGTAGTGGAAGCGATGAAGAAGATTAAGTTGGGAAAGGCCCCAGGAATTGATGGAGTGTGTGGTGAAATGCTCATGTATGGGGGTGAGATTGTTGTGGAGTGGATATGGAAGTTGTGTAGATTGGCTTGGGAAGAGGGAAGGGTTCCAGAGGACTGGCAATCAGGTATAATTGTTCTTTTATACAAAGGAAAAGGGGAGAGAGAAGTATGTGGTAACCATAGGGGTATTTGCCTTCTTAGTGTGTCTGGTAAAATATATGGTAGAATACTCATTGATAGGGTTAGGCATACGACAGAGGAGCTAGTTGGAGAAGAACAAGGGGGGATTTAGGAAGGGTAAAGGGTGTGTAGATCAGATATTTGTTCTAAGATGTTTAGTGGAGAAGTATGTAGAGAAGAGAAGGAAAGTGTATGCTGCCTACATGGACTTAAAAGCTTATGACGGAATAGATCGGCAAGGTATGTGGAAGGTATTAAGAATATATGGAGTGGAGGGGAAATTGTTGAGTGCTGTGAAGAGTATGTACGAGGGAGCTAAGGCTACGGTGCGAGTGGATGGTGAGCTGAGTGAGTTCTTTGATCTCAGTGTGGGACTGAAACAGGGTTGTGTGATGTCTCCATGGCTGTTTAATATATACAGTACATGGATGGGGTTGTAAAGGAGGAACAAGTCAAGAATGAGAGCAGTGGAAATGAGTTACTTGAGAGGAGCATGTGGAGTGACCTGGAGGGACAGGTTGACGAATGAAGAAGTGAATGAACGTTGTGGGGTGGATGTGGATGTGGTTGAGAAGATTAGGAGAAATACACTGAGGTGGTTTGGACATGTGGAGAGAATGGAGAGTGAAAGACTGACTAAGAGGGTGTATGTAGGTGAGGTGGAGGGAGGGAGAGGGAGGGGTAGACCGAGGATGAGGTGGAGGGATGGAGTTGAGAGGTATATGAGGGAAGGGGGGGGTTAGGGGGAAGGTAGTAAAATGTTAGGTGACAGAGCGACTTGGAAGCTTGTTTTGTCTGCGGCCACCCTTTGCGGGATTAGGGCGTCGGGCTATAGATAGATAGATAGATAAATCATTTCTTCCTTGGACATCAATAATTGTTTTTTTCACTCTCTTATGATGTCCTGGAATTCACGTAAACGGAGTTTAGGGCAATAATCGTAGTTGTATATGGGCAGATTTTCACCTTATAGAATTTCATATGGTAATTTTGTATCAGTCCCATATACAATGAAATGTAGTGTGTCTCCTACAGACTTATTTATAGATCTATTAATTGATGATTCTACTCTGGGAATCCAATCATCCCAGCAAGGTATAATTTTCACTGATAATGTGTTGTAGTACATCTAATACTTTTTTCTTTTGTCTCTCTACTAACCGATTGGATGCTGGGTGATAGGCCAAAACGTTAACCTTTTTGATATTGTATTGTTTCCATAATTCTTGTAAGATATCATAATTAAATTCACCTCCTTTATCGCTTATTAGTACCTTTGGGGTAGTGAAGCATCATATTACATTATATATTATTGCCTTTCCAACTGTTTCTGCTGTTATATCCTTAATTGGGGCTAAGATTACATAGACGGAGAAATGATCCGTTGCTACGAATAGGTATTGGTTATTATTGTATGATAACGGCAACTTGAGTAAATCAACCGCAACAACGTCCCAAGGTTGATGTGGTACAGGGTAATTACCTATAGGTGCAGGTATGATTGGGTACCCTTTCTGTTTTGCACATGATTCGCATCTGTCTATATGATTGTTCATATCTTTTCGTAATGATGGCTAGTGGTAATATAACAGCTGAGCTTGTTTAACTGTCCTGTCTTTTCTCGGATGTCCTGCATGTGGGCTATCGTGTATCGTTTGTAATACCTGGGGTATCATGTCATAAGGGACCATTAATTGTTTGTTATTTCTTCGGCATTTCAGTTGTCTTGGGTTGATCCTGTATAAGGCATTATTGATTATTGTGAATTGTTCGAATGGTACATGGGTAATCGTATGTCATCTCCACTTTCTAACTTGTATATAACTTTAGACCACGTTGGATCAAGTCTCTGTGCTTTCGTGATTTCATCATGGTGTGGGATGTTTCCTTTGAGATCTAATGCAGCGACAGGAAGAGTATCAGGTTCCTAGACAGAGCATCAGCTACTAGATTCATTTTGCCTTGTAAGTAATGAATGTGTACATTGTAGTTTTTGACTGTACATTTCCATTTTGCTGTCCTCCCAGAGAGGAGTTTTTCTTTAAACATACCCACTTCGGGTTTATGGTCGGTGAATAAGAGTATAAGAGAGAAGTGGAGGAACGACTGGACAAATATGAATTGGAGCAGATGGGGAATGTGGAAGGTGTGTGCAGGATGTTCACAGAAGAAATATGTGCAGCATGTAAAGTGGTGTGTGGGATGAAGAGAAGACGGAGGGGTGTGCAAGGAACAGCGTGGTGGAATGATGAGGTGAGACAGGCTGTGGCACAAAAGAAGAAAGCATACAATGAATGGATGAGAAATAGGGGCGTGGAAGAAGTTGAGAGGCAGAAGAGAGAGTTATATGTAGAAAGAAAGAGAAAGGTGAATAGATTAGTAAGAGAGAGTAAGAAGAGAGTGGATGAGGAATTTGGAAGGGACTTGAGTGTAAAGTGGAGAGATTGTAAGAAAATGCTCTGGAAAGAGGTGAAAAGAGTAAGACAGGGAGGAAGTGAAGTTAGCAGGGGAGTGAAAGATAAAAACGGTAGATTAGTAGTGGAGAAGGGAGAAAAAGTGAGCAGATGGAGAGAACACTGTAAGGAATTGTTGAACATAGAGGATGGAAGTAATGCGAGTATAAGTGGCTGGGGAATGGCTGGGAGAAGGAGGGAGGTGAGAAGACAGGAAGAAATCAGTAGGATAGAAGTTGTGGAAGCAATGAAGAAAGTTAAATCAGGGAAAGCCCCAGGCATTGATGGAGTGTGTGGTGAAATGCTGAAGCATGGGGGAGAGATAGCAGTTCGTAGAATGGATGTGGAAAATGTGCAGATTGGCCTGGGATGAAGGTAGAGTCCCGGAGGATTGGAAGTCAGGTATAATTATTCCCTTGTACAAAGGAAAAGGGGAAAAAGAAGTGTGTGGTAATCATAGGGGCATTTGTCTTCTTAGTATAATAGGAAAAGTGTATGGCAGGATACTTATTGACAGAGTTAGAGAAAGAACAGAGGAATTAGTTGGAGAAAAACAGGGAGGCTTTAGGAAGGGAAGAGGTTATGTAGATCAGATATTCATTCTTAGATCTTTAGTGGAAAAGTTTCTAGAGAAGGGAAAGAAGTTGCATGCGGCTTTCATGGAATTGGAGAAAGCATATGACAGGGTAGATAGACAAGGATTGTGGAAAGTATTAAGAATATATGGAGTAGATGGGAAGTTGTTGAATGCTGTGAAGAGTACGTATGATGGTGCTAAGGCTGCAGTGCGTGTGGATGGTGAACAGAGTGAATTTTTCTCTTTGAAAGTTGGGTTGAAACAGGGATGTGTCATGTCTCCATGGTTGTTCAATCTGTACGTGGATGGGGTAATAAAAGAGGTACAAGGTAGAGTAGTAGATGTTGGAGTGGCCCTGGTGAGAGAGGGTAGTGTTTGAAAACTCCCTGTACTGTTGTTTGCAGATGACACTGTGTTGTTGAGTGAGGACGAAGGGGAGCTGCAAGGCTTGGTGGATGAATTTGGGAGAGTGTGTAAGAAACGGAATCTAAAGGTGAATGTAGGGAAGAGTAAAGTGATGGTCTTTGAGAGAGGTGAAGTCAGTGAATGTACAGCGAGGTTGGATGGTGAGGAATTAGAAAATGTGAGTACGTTTAAGTACTTGGGTAGTGAGATGAGTAAGGATGGAGGTTTGGAGGGTGAAGTGCTTGAAAGGGTGCAGCAAGGAAGAAAGGTTGCTGGTTCCTTGAAAGCAGTGGCAAGAAGCAGGGAAGTGAGCATGGATGTGAAAAGGTTACTACATGACAGTGTTGTGATACCAACTCTAATGTATGGAAGTGAAGCTTGGACGTTGCTGGAAGGACTTAAGAATGAGAGCAGTGGAAATGAGTTATTTAAGAGGAGCCTGTGGAGTCACATGGAGAGACAGGCTGACAAATGAGGATATAAAGGAGTGTTATGGTGTGGATGTGGATGTGATAGGAAGCGTTAGGAGGAATACACTGAGGTGGTTTGGCCATGTGGAGAGGATGATGAAAGACTGACGAAGAGAGTGTATGTGAGTGAGGTGGAGGGGGGAAGAGGGAGGGGAAGGCCGAGGATGAGATGGAGGGATGGGGTAGAGAGGTATATGAGAGAGGGGGGTGTGAGTTGTGAGCGGGGCAGTGAAATGGCTGGGAACAGGGAGACGTGGAGGCGATTTGTTTGTAGCCACCCCAAACGGGATTGAGGGGTCTGGCAATAGATAGATAGATACTCGTATTTAGAATAAGTGAATTTCGTAACCATGTATCAAATCTCGGAACTTTTGTAATGCAAAGACTACTGCAATGGCCCCTAAATCTGTAGTGCAATCATTTTTTTCTGCACCTTTTATTTGTCTGCTGGCAAATGCAAATGGTTGATTCTTTCCTTTCTTATTTTCTTGCATTAAGACAGCCCCTAATCCTTTAACAGATGCTTCTGTGGAAATTATAAATAGTTTTGTGAAATCAGGATAGGCTAAGTATGGGGCATTTGTGAGTTTATCCTTTAATTCATTAAATGATTGTTTTTGTTCTCCCCTTTGGAATATAGCATATTTTTTGAGTGGTTTGAATAGAGGAAAAGCTATATGAGAGAACTGTTGTATAAAGCAAGTACACAGTAGCAACCACTTGACCCCAACCACTCTCTCCAACCGCCCCCCTACCTCCATCCAAGCTGATGCGGGAGTGCAAGAAGGTCAAGACGACGGCAGCAAATATCAAGCCCATATCCACCACTCATCTTACCTTTCTTCACTCAAGTTACTCACTACTACTCATTTACTCACCACAGCTACGAGAGGGTGGGAAGTCGACATCACTGTGCGTGTTTGGTGAGACACCGCTGCATCAGTCAACGTGTGTCTGACACCACACACTTCTCACCCACTGCCCATTACTCATCCTTATTCACACATTCCTACTCATACTCATTTTCTTCCAATGGCTGTTGAGTGGGAATTCAATGTGTATGGTGAGGTTCGATTATGACTAAACCTGTTATGCACTACAATCAACACTGGGATCACCAAGCCCTGAAAATTCTAGGATTAATATCATTTATCAACACAGCCCTAGAAATACAGAGAGTGAGATCTTCTATCAACACAGCACTTACCTTCCAAGGTTGGCATCTTCTATCAACATGCCTCTCCGAGTGCCATCATCTGTATCAAGTGGGTATGATTATACTTTACTTATTTCTTCCCAGTGCTCCGTGGCCGCCAGCGTCGAATGACGTTTAGCTGATAAATGGCCACCGGCATTGTTTGAGCGCAGCCTGTAAAAAACTGCAAAAATTTTTGGGAAGTGAATGGACGTTCTGAACGTCTGCACACTGACCTACACTACACTCCCATACACCTCATCAAGCAGTTCAAAGCCTGCTGCTGTGATAAGTGGATTTTCGATTATTTAGCTCCTGGCCATGCCTTAACAAGCACAACTACACCCATTATCTCGATCCAGGCACAACATATCATCTTTGTCCTCTCTTGCAAAACACACACAACCACCTGTTTACGATTATGAAGTAATACAGGCACATACAAAAAAGACATGATAATAACAGAAAAATACATTTTTGTCTTGGTATCTTTACCTATTTGCTCAGGTTTGCTGTAATGCTTTGGATCATTTCATACAATGCAACTTGCAGAAAACTATGAAAACTTTCGGGAACTGAACGAAAATCTGGGACATGAGACTGACCTTGACTTCACCCTCTCACGTATCATCCGTCAGTTCACCACCTGCTGTCGTGACGAGTGGATGTACGATTTTTTCCCTCGTGGCCATGCCTAAACAAACATACATAGTTACACCCATTATCTCGACCCAGAAAAGAAAATACAATCTTTTTCCTCCCTTGCAAAACATACACAACCACCCTGTTTACGAGACAGCAATATATATTGTGAAAATAACATGGTAAAATGATAAAGGTGAATGTAAAATGATAGAGAAAGATGAACATGTTATGACGGAAAATATACGTTTTCCCCCGTCTGTAAATGTATTTATTTCTGTTTTGTATCTGTATTCGTAATAATTAGACTTATTCTTAGTTCTGAAACTGCATTACGATTCTATTTTTAGCCATGCTTGTGGTGTGGGAGCTGGAAGTTGCGACTCAATTTATTGCTAATCGGACTGACCCTCCACTTTATTCTCCCGTGGCAGAGTCTAGCCTTGGAGGGCGTGCAGTTTTCTCATTTAGGACTGAAAATTAAACTCTTTCGCTCCCTTTTCCAAGCATGGGCACAACGATAACGTAAAAAATAACTCGAAACTACCATAAACATATTTTATATCAAAAAGGTGAAAATGTATTCATAACTTTTTTTTCCAGCCATTCCTAACAGATTATGCACTGAAATCATCTCATATGCATAACATTTCAGCACCATTTGCATTGTTTTGGGAGGTAAAAAAAAAAATAACACCTGCCCAGTTGCGATGCTTCAGTCCCCTGGGCAGCAATATCGGTTGCCGATATTTCTGCAACTTCCGCGCTTCATTGCAAGCCACAAAATGCGTTTAGGAAGCTGGGATTTGCACTGCTAGGTGCATCTGAACTTTCTCTTCAATATGGCAAGAAAAAAAATCAATTTTCGAAACTTCAAAAAATGGTCCTAGTGTCGGCCTGGAGTGCACGGAAAATTCCGGGCCTTCGGCCACGAAGGGGTTAAATTAGGCACAATAACCTCCTATACTTATTTTTATATACCTAATATCTTTTATTCATTACAACTCATTTACTCATCGATTCAGTTAAGACATAAATAAAAGAAGTGTTTCATAACACCATACCCTAGCAACATGAGTTCATTTTAGATGAGTGATGTGACCGGGACATTTTCCTCTCCGCCCGTGTAAGTACCAGATGATACACAGTTAGCGGCCACTGCAGATCCACCATTAGGAGCACAACAGGACAACACACCCACCCTACAAAATTAACCGGAAAGTACAGACAAAGAAACAAATACATCATTTCTAGATGATAATGATGATTATTGGGAAACTCCCTCTGATGTAGCAAGTGAGGACTTTGCCTCTGACTTGCATGTCTATGAAAATTTACTTAACAGAGTTCATCGCTCAGGTAAAACCTATTCCACTATTCCCTCACACAATGATAAACAAGTCCAAGTTGACCTAACTAAGCAACCAGTCAGAATGAATAACACAAACAGTACCACAGATCAAACAACCCCACCTCATGTTTTCGTGTATCATGAGGATAAAAACACCCCAAAATTCTCAGGCACAGAAAAAGATCACTTTCATGTAATGTCTTTGAACAACCAGTGTTAGCAACACTTCGTAAAGAGCCACATAACGGATGAACAGGAGAGAATAGCAATATTTTCCTCCTGAATTAATCAGGAGAGATGCACGGCAGGTGATTTGCTTAGGTCAGATAAGCTTCTTAAGGCTAAGACATTTGATGACTTTAAAACAGAATTCCTGAAAAAATTTTCTGGAGGCATAAACTTTTTGCCAGGCATAATCCCAGAATTACATAAGACTTTGGGTCTTGTAAGGGAGCACACTACAAACCATGTGCTAAGTGAAGTACAAGCAGACGTCTTTACCATTAAAAGAACATTATTAGCTACTTTAGAAAACTCAAACTGGGTAACAGGAGATGGAAAGATGTCACCAGAGCCTGTTGTAGACATCACTGGTTATGTAGCTGCCTTGTGTAAATTATCTGATAAAGATCCTCAAAATCGCTAAGACGATTCTTTACACACCAGGAATGTGCTTGCTAGACTTTATGAACCAGGTAGAGATGAATTGTAGCAAAGCAGGGGTGACCGAAACACAACCACATTCTACTAGAATGAAAGTGCCAGACACAGTAGCAGCTGTGAAAACAGCTACAACTACCCAAAACAAAGAACAAAATCGCTCACGACCCGAAAACAAACAAAACAAACGCCAACACGCTTTCAAGAAGCGTTCTCAAACACCAGGTCACAGGCAGTCACACAAGTTTGCGCACAGTCCGAGCAGAAGCCGCACCACAGATACCACTAAATATGGGAAGTCATCTCGAAGATCACATTCAGGAGATAGGTCCATTCTATGTTATTATTGTGCTAACCTAGGGCACATAAAGAATGACTGCTTTATAAAAGCAAAAGAAGAAAACCAAAAGGCGCAAGGGTGTGATCCATACTGTAGGAATCATCAGTTCCAAGGTCATTGGACCAGCAATTGTAAGACAGTAGAGAAAATAGTTTCTATATATCGGGGGAAGGCCAAGTCACAACAAAAAAACGATCAGTTGTAAACAAAAGCAAGTCTAAAGTTCTTATAGGAGACATGTTGGGAAGTGGGTGTATCTTGATACCAGCTGTATTTGAAGGCCAAACCGTTTCATTGTTCTTAGACACAGGCTTTCCAGTGAATTTAATAACACATGAAGAATTAAATAGATTTTTTAAAATAAGAAAGCAACTTTTCGGGAAGTACCTGATTTAGACTTACAGTATATACAGTAAATGGGAAACAAATTACAGTAAAAGGCATGATATGGTTAAACATAAGTTTCACAGAGACTACAAGACCAATTTCTGCATTTTTTTATATTGTTGAAAACTTAGCAATAAAAGCTGATATGTTATTGGGCTTACGATCCATGAGAACGGAGAAAATAACTTTACTCCCTTAAATGAATGGAATAGAATTTGATAATGAACTCATAGATGAATTACCGGTACCACCAGATTTCTCACCTATTAGCATAACAGAACCTTAAAGAATTGGAAATATTAAAATCCTAAATATTAACCCACCCCATCCCGACCACTTTTCCACCATTGACTCCCCCCAATCCCGACCACTTTTCCACCACTGAAACCCCCCAATTTCGACCATTTTTTGAAAAAAAAAAAAAAATTTTGGCTCAAACCTCTTTTGGTGAGAAACATCGAAAAATCATTGAGAAATCGCTCACCTGAGGTTTAAAATACTCGATACAGGTAGCAGTACCTCCTCACCTTACTGTGTTTTCTATCAGACTGGCTCCAAAGAAAACGAGTTCTATGGGAGGGTAACCATTCCACACCACTCATAAATGGTATTTATTTATTTATTTGGTACGAATTTATATGTAGTACAAGAGAATATTGGTTTTCACAGTTAAATAGGCAATATATAAGCATTGTTTCACTCATGCAACATATCAACATACCTGACCTATTTTGGTGACATTACCTGATCATCATTTCTGACTGTTTCTTCCTCTAATGCTATGTGAAGTTTGTCCTCCACATTGTCATCAATTGGGGAATCACTCTGGCCCTGAATTTCGTACCGTGGCATGACATGGCTTTACTGGCCAGGTCACTGGTAACAGGTGAATTGTTGAGACAATGGCATGCAGGGGGGAGGGAGGTCATGCTGGGTAAGTCATTGTCCCTGCATGGCATCTTGTAGAGGAAGGTGCCCCGTGTATACGTACCAAAAATCAATCGCGAAAATTGAAAATTGTGCAAAAATTAGGGACCTTGCAATTGATTCGCATTTATGTACGTCGACGGGATTGGCAGTGACAAAACGTGTGGAAGTTAATTCACATCGACGGGACGCCGTGGGTTAAAAGCCTAAACAAACATACACAAACAGATGAGTGTATAGATCCACTCACACCACCTCCCACAGCCTCCCGCACTAGAGACCGAGGTAACAGTACTGACTCATCAGTTTTCCCGCCCATCTCACCAGTGATTTAGTTATTCCTCCTAACTCATACATGAAAGTTACCATAAAGAGTAAACTGAAGGATAGCACTGTTCTTGTCTTAGAGGAATTATGTAAAGTGAAAGGACTGTCAGTAGAAAACGCATTATGTCAGATGAATAACGATGGGCAAACAGATCCTCCTAATTAATCACATGAATGGGGAATTACAGTTGAAAACGGGGACTTGTATAGTTAATACTGAAAAATTTCCTGCCCCTATGATGGAAATAACTTTAGCTTGAGTGACAAGTAAGATAAAATCTTTTGATAAAGAAAGCATTAATCTATCTATCTATCTATATACCTAGGCTGCTTCCCCCCAAGGAAAGGGAGGTAGCCGAGACAGGACGACACACTCCCCATTTACTCATCCATTCAACCACATTCGCATCTTAGCCCCAAAGGGGAGAAGGGACAGATCCTCACCACACCACACCGCACAAGGGTCAACTGTGCAGTGCAATCAGTGACATCCGCAGCTGAGCCCAACAGCAGAGCTGGCTTACCCCTGCCAGATCATAATAGACCCATCCCCTTACCCTCACCTGACCTAACTAGCTGATCAGACCAAATGCGAGAAAATATCCCCTTAGGGCTGCATGATCATTTATTCATTCACAATTTCTCTCCATTTATTTCTGTCATGCACAGCCACTCTTCCTTGCTCAACAGACATCCCTCTCACATCCAGCGCTCTCTTCACAGTGTCCATCCATCCAATTCGTGGTCTCCCTCTCAGACTTACACATCTCATATCAGATCTAGTTATGTTTTTCACGAATCGCTCATTATCCATTCTCTCCATATGCCCAAACCATTGCAACACCCTCTGCTCAACTCTATCAGCCATCTCCTCAACAACTCTAGTTCTCCTTTCCACTTCATCATTTCGCACTCGATCCATATGTGTCACTCCACACATACTCCTCAGACACCTCATCTCCATCACATTCAAACTTTTCCTCTCTGCTACACCCATATTTCATGTTTCAGCCCCATATAATGCAGTCAGTACCACAACACCCTCATACAGTCTTCTCTTTACATCTATTCTAAGCGAACGACATCTAAACACCTTTTTCATTCCTCCCAGCACCATTCCTACTTCATTCATTCTAAACTTCACTTCTGCAGCTATTCTTCCATCCACAGCAACATGTGACCCTAAATATTTAAAACACTCTACCTCCTAAAGCAACTCACCATTCAAAACTATATTCACCCCCCTACCATCTACCAATCTCGTACTCTTCATCACTTTACTCTTATTCCCATTTACTTTCAAATTCCTCCTTTCACACACCCTTCCAAACTCCTGTACCAACTGTCTCAATCTCTCCTCTGAATCAGCCACCAGTGCAGTATCATCTGCAAACAGCAGCTTCTTCAGATTCCACTCTCCACCATCAACATCCACCAGACTCAGACCTCCTCTCAAAACTCTTCCATTCACCTCCCTTACAACACCATCCATATAATCATTAAACAACCAAGGCGACATCACACATCCCTGCCGCAGCCCCGCTCTCACAGGAAACCAAAAACTCACAGCATTTCCCACTCTTACACATGCTCTACTATTTACATAAAAACTCTTCACCCTTTTTAGTAACCTACCATCAAGTCCATACAATCTTAAAGCAGTCGACAAAGCCTCCCTATCAGTTCTATCATACACTTTCTCTAAATCCATTAATGCCCAAAACACATCCTTGCCTTTCATAAAATACTTTTCATACACTTGTCTCACAGCAAACACCTGATCCACGCATCCTCTCCCTGTCCTAAAGCCACACTGCTCATCACCAATCACTCCCTCTGTACCCTTTCTAATTCTCATAATTAACACTCTGCCATACACCTTACCTACAACACTCAAGAGACTTATACCCCTAAAGCAAGTACATTCATACTTATCACCCTTGCCTTTATACAACGGGTCCACACAAGCAGTTGCCCAGTCAATTGGCACCATACCTTTCACAAAGCACACATTCAACAAGCTTACTAACCAGTCAACAATAGTCACTCCACCACCTTTCACGCATTCCACAGCACACCCATCCATACCTGCAGCTTTCCCCGTTTTCATCTCCTTTACTCCCTTCTCCACTTCCTCCTTCGTGATCAAAGAATCAGTCAACTCTCCCAAAACATTTATTCCTTGCACCCTTCCATCTACCACAATCTCAGCCACCCTTTCCTCCTCTACATTTAACAGTCTTTCAAAATACTCTGCGTATCTCTTCCTTACTGCATCCATCTCAGTTAACATCCTTCCATCCTCTGCTTTTACTCGCTATTCCTTCCCAGACTCTCCCTTTTGCACCCTTTTCACCTCCTTCCAGAACATTTTCTTATTCTCTTAAAAATTCTCAGTCAGCCACCTACCCCACCTCTCGTCTGCTGCCACTTTAGCATCACGCACAGCCCTTCTCCCCCTATTCTTCTTTTCCTTATACCTCTCAAATGACACCTCATCCCTCCTCTGCAGCCACACTTCATATGCATGTCTTCTCAGGCACAGCCATTCTTACTTCCTTGCACCACCATTCACTTCCTTTTCTTACACCACCACCCACACGTCTCACACCACACACCTCTTCTGCATGCCCCACCACAGCACTCTTAAACAACTGCCATTCCTCCTCCACACTGCCATTTTCCTGATCTTTCACTGCGTCCCACTCATCTTTCAATTTCTCCTGATACTCTATTATTTTCTCTCTTTTATCCAACTCACTCATTTTCAAAACCTCCCTGCCACACCTAACCCTCCTAGCTCTCACCCATCTCTTACCTACTCTTAACTTTCCCTCCACCAGGTAGTGGTCAAACATACCTCCACCCTCCCCTCTCGGAACTCTCACATCCAACAATCTTCCTATTACATTCCTGGACACAACCACTTAGTCCATCAAAGCTCTATCAACAACCCTTCCACCCTCCTGTCTCACCCATGTTTACTTATAATTTAATTCACTCAGGAGAATTTAATGAAGAAACTGATTTGTTAAACCTGTTACAAAAACATAGGCAAATGGTAGCATTACCTGGAGAACAATTAGGGTGTACTAACCCGATCAATCAAAAATTTAACGTGCACCCAGACACACAACCTGTTTTGTACCTGCCTATAGAGTCCCACAATCACAACATACACTTGAAAATAAGTTTGTCAATGAAATGCTAAAAATTGGCATTATTGATCCACCAGTCTCTTCGGAGGCGTGGGTTCGATCCCATTGCTGCCACCAACTATGATATGTGAAATCTTAATCGTATATTATGTAAATCTTGAGATTGGGCTTTAGTTATCGTGTAGTCAAAGACAGAAGGTAAAGATGGATACAGGGTCTTGATCATAGTTTATTATATTCAAGGAAAAGTTTAAGTTGAGCAGTGTATATATTATGCAGGAACGTAATTTATTAGCTAAGTTCTCGCTGGACCCCTCTTCTCTCTTCCTCTCTCCACAACCTCTCGGTTCTATGGCTAGCCCCTTTCTGACTCTCTAACTCTTCCATCCTTCAATACGAGGGCTAGTGTCACATATAACGTTGTGTGTGGAGTTTCTAGAAGCCTGTATGTCTGTGTGTATGTAGCGTTTCCGGTGCACTTCTAGCATTCCTTCACTAAAATCTTGCAAGCTCATTTTCTTTTTCCACACCTGGCTTGGGTGATGTTCCTATCTATTATACTATCTATTTTGAGTTGTATTATGGTAATGTAAATTCCTATATTTATCTATCATGCTATCTATTATGATTTGTATTATTATAAATGGAGTCCTGATACTTGTATCTTTTTCATTATTTAAAAAAAAAAAAAAACTAAGACACAGCATTCTACCTATGAAAATACACCAGTTCACTATAAGACACATGACTATGTAAAATTTCATGAGTCTATAGTGAATACTTTCTGATTTGCGGCCCAGAAACGAAATCTTGATGCCCGGAAACCGCCCTGCCAACACTTTTTGATCCCAGTGATAACAACACCCTCCTCTGACTCTGTCAGGTGGAGGGTGTAAATGTTGATCTACATGGCTTCAATTCTCAACCGTTACCGAGCTGCATTTACTGAAACCTTTACCAAACTATGGTTACTTAAAACCTTATGGAGGAAGACCTTATGGGAGAAAAATTTCCCCAATTGTTTCGTCTATTCACAAGCGAATGTGTGACGTTGCCGAATCATTCACACTGAACTCACTCCAATGTTGCCAACAAAACTGAATGAATGAGTGCTGCTGAAGACAAAAAAAAAAAAAAAAAAAAAAAAAAAAAAAACATAAGCGGCCTATGTGGGGTTATGTTTGGTGGGGTGAGTGAGTCGGTGGATGAGTGGGTAGGTAGATATATGGCTCACAAGATAACAAGGCAGGAGATGGACTTATACCGCCAGTAATATTATAATATGTCTCTCTTACCTGGATTTTAGTATATAGTTTACAAGGCAGTAAATAAATACTTGAATAGATATGGTACACTTGGGTCATTTTACAGAATCCTGCAAAACTTGGAAATAATTTCTTAACCTGGAAGTGAAGGTGCATCTATGCACGTAACAAGAACCCTAATAGGATAAATGAAACTATTATTACATGAGAGAGAGAGAGAGAGAGAGAGAGAGAGAGAGAAAGGGAGGGAGAGAGAGGGAGGGAGAGAGAGAGAGAGAGAGAGAGAGAGAGAGAGAGAGAGAGAGAGAGAGAGAGAGAGAGAAGCTTAGATCTCCAATTCATCCACTTTGCAAATCAGTGCTTTGGTGGGGGTAAGGAGAGTGTTTCTGTGTGTGTGGGGGGGGGAAAGGTGGACGTGTGCGATTAACCTGCCCTTTAATGGCACACTATTGGCATTCTCCCTGTTTCTTTATTAGTATTCATGACTGTGTCTGTCCCTGTGGCGTAGGGGACACAATCTGGCTGCACGATGGGGTGGTACCACCACTCTACGACCAGGTTGTGCTAGGAAGAATTCTGCCATCGTTTTCCCAGCGTGTCATAAAAGGCGACTAAAATGGATGGGGTGAGGGGACAAGGGACCCCCCTCCTCTGTACTTTTCCTACAATGAGAAGGGGCATAGAACGAGAGGAGGGATTGAGTTATCCCCGTACCCTGAAGTCTGGGTCTCCGAATGTGCGTGGATGTAGTGCAATTCAGGCCTAAAGGGAAGAGATTGGGAGAATGTTTGTGAAAAGGAAGTTGGATGTGTAAGCTTTGAGTGAAAGGCAAATGAAAAAGAAAGATGAAGCTAAGTTTGGAAGTGTGACTGGAAGGATGTCAGGTGTTGATAGAGGGAAAGCGAGAGAAGGAGTGGCCTTGATAGTGAGACCGGAAGTGCAGCAGTATGTGATTCAATGGAAGATGTCATTTACTCTGATGTGGGTGAAAACGAAATTTGGACGTGAGTTATGGATATTTGTGAGTGCACCTGGACCTGGTTGTGAAAAGGATGAAGAAGTGAGGGAGTCTATCTGGAATGATATTGATGAGTGTCTGCAGAGTTTTGGAGCAAATGCGAATGTGGTAATGATGGGAGACCTGAATGCTAGAGTGGGAAATGTAGCGGTTGAAGGTTTCGTTGGTATGCATGATGTGCCTGGAATAAATGGTAATGGGGAAGGTATGATAGGGTTGTCTGTTGTGCGATAGATGACGATTGGAAATACCTTGTTTGGGAAGAAAGGTATAAGTATACATGGGTGAGACAGGAGGGTGGAAGAGTTGTTGATAGAGCATTCATGAACTATGTGGTTGTGTCCAGGAATGTATAAGAAAGATTGCTGGATGTGAGAGTTTTGAGAGGGGAGGGTGGAGGTATGTCTGACCACTAGCTGGTGGAGGGAATGATGAGAGTAGGTATGAGGCGGGTGAGATCTAGGAGAGTTAGGTGCAGAGGTTTTGAAAGTCTCTGAGTTGGATAAAAGGGAGAAAATGATAGAGAATCAGGAAAGGTTGAAAGATGAGTGGAACGCAGTGAAAGATCAGGAAAATGGCAGTGTGGAGGAGAAATGGCAGTTGTTTAACCCGTCCCATCCCGACGTTTTCTGGGCAGTGGTACGCCCCAATCCCGACATTTTTGGACCTTTTTTTTTTTGGCTCAAACATCCGCTTTTGGTGAGAAGCATCGAAAATTCATAGAGAAATCACTCACCTAGGTTTAAAATACTCGATCCAGGTAGGAGTACCTCCTTACCTTACGGGGTTTTCTATCAGGCTGGCTGCAAAGAAAACGAGCTCTATGGGAGGATAACTATTCTACACCACTCATAATCGGTATTTATTTATTTATTTGGTACGAATTTATATGTAGTACGAGAGTATATTGGTTTTCAAACGGTAATATAGGCATTATAAGCATTGTTTCACTCACTAACTCATCACCATTCCTGACCTTATTTTGCCACATTACCTGATCATCATTTCTGACTGTTTCTTCCTCTAATGTTTGTCCTCCACATTGTCATCGATTAGGGAATCACTCTGGACCTGAATTTCGTACCGTGGCATGACATGGCTTTACTGGCCAGGTCACTGATAACAGGTGAATTGCTGAGAAAATGTCATGCGGGGAGGGGGAGGAGGTCATGCTGGGTAAGGCATTGTCCCTGCCTGGCATCTTGTAGAGGAAGGTGTTCCGTGTATACGTGCCAAAAATCACTCGCGAAAATTGAAAATTGTTCAAATTAGGGACCTTGCAATGTCCTTGCAATGTTGCCACGTTAATTTATGTCTCCGGGATATGAGTGCACATCATGTGAGGACGTGAATTCACGTCTCCGGGACGGGGCAGGTTATGGTATCTAGCAATTGGTAAATAGATTAACTGTTGTGACTGTGCTAGTAGTAGTCGTGGTAATTGTTCCATAGGCAGTCTGGCCGAACAGCCCTGAGGGTCCTTAACCCGCCCCATCCCGACCACTTTTCCACGACTGACTCCCCCCAGTCCCGACCATTTTTGCAAAAAAAATTTTTTGGCTTAAACCTCCGCTTTTGGTGAGAAACATCGAAAAATCATAGGGAAATAGCTCACCTGAGGTTTAAAATACACGAAACAGGTAGCAGTACCTCCTCAGCTTACTGTGTTTTCTATCAGGCTGGCTCCAAAGAAAACGAGTTCTATGGGAGTGTAACGATTCCACACCACTCATAAACGGTATTTATTTATTTATTTGGTATGAATTTATATGTAGTATGAGAGAATATTGGTTTTCACACAGTAATATAGGCAATATAAGCATTGTTTCACTCATGAAACACATCAACATACCTGACCTTTTTTGGCAACATTACCTGATCATCATTTATGACTTTTTCTTCCTCTAATGCTATGTAAAGTTTGTCCTCCACACTGTCATCGATTGGGGAATCACTCTGGCCCTGAATTTCGTAGCATGGCATGACATGGCTTTACTGGCCAGGTCACTGGTAACAGGTGAATTGCTGAGACAATGGAGTGCTGAGGGGGGGAGGTCATGCTGGGTAAGGCATTGTCCCTGCCTGGCATCTTGTAGAGGAAGGTGTCCCGTGTATATGTACCAAAAATCACTCGCGAAAATTGAAAATTGTGCAAATTAGGGACCTTGCAATTGATTCGCATTTATGAACGTCAACGGGATTGGCAGTGACAAAACGTGTTGACGTTAATTCACGTCAACGGGACGCCACGGGTTAAGAATGCTGTGGTGGGGCATGTAGAAGATGTGTGTAGTGTGAGACAAGTAGATAGTGGTGTAAGAAAGGGAAGTGAATGGGTGTGTGAGGAAGTATATATGGCTGTAGCTGAGAAGACACGTTCATATGAAGTGTGGCTGCAGAAGAATGAGGAGGTGTAATATGAGAGATATAAGGCAAAGAGGAATAGTGCGAGAAGGGCTGTGTATGATGCTGAAGTGGCAGCAGATGAGAGATGGGGTAGATGGTTGACAGAATTTTCAACAGATTTAAGAAAATGTTTTGTAAGGAGGTGAAGAGAGTGCAAAGGGGAGAATCTGGAAAGGAAAAGTGAGTAAAAGCAGAGGATGGAAGGATGTTAACTGAGATGGATGCAGTAAGGAAGATACAGGCGGAGTATTTTGAAAGACTGTTAAATGTAGAGGAGGAAAGGGAGGCTGAGACTGTGGAAGATGGAAGGGTGCAATGAATGAATGTGATGAGAGAGTTGAATATTTTTTTAATCACGACTGAGGAAGTCCAGGAGGCAGTTAAGGATATGAAAGCAGGGAAAGCTACAGGTGTGGATGGCTGTGCTGTGAAATGTCTAAATCAGAAGTCTAAATCAGAAGTTCTTAACCTGGGGGGGTGCCTCTCCTTAGGGTGTGTGTGAGTAATTTCCAGGGGGAGAGCGCGAGCCCGGGGGAAAAAGTAAGAATTTCTCTAATTATATTTGTAATTCTCTTAACAAGAGCATGGCTAATATCGAGATGTTTATGAAAATAATACAAAAGTATCGCCTTTACTAATTTTAATTTTCTATACTCTTCTACGCCTACCATTTTCTGTACTAATTAAATTTAAATGTCCTTATGCATTATCGGGCCTTCAGTGTCAGTCGCCTATCACATACACCCGTGATAATTACTCCTCTTCTTTCATATATTTGTTGTTGTTATTGTTAATGATGTTCCCTTCCACTAAGTATGGGACGGCCTGGGCTGTACAATAGCCCAGTCAGTGGTTGTGAGGTCTTGGTGTGGTGATTAAGGTATTGTAGCTTTATTTAGGTGGGCATGCGTGACGTACAACGGTAAGGAGAGTAGCAAGAGAGGAAGTCCTAACAAGCTTAGCCACTTATGCTGTTAATGTAGCAAGTGGCACTGCTAAGGATGATGTACATGAGATGTCAGGGCTGGGGTAGGTGGTGTTACCTCTAAGGTTAGCAGTGGCTGGGCAGCAGAGAAGGTAGTGGAGCAAGGGGAAAGGTGTAATGGCATTGCAATGGTCACAGGTGTCAATTGGTCGATCTATGATGACCGAAGAACGGCAACAGTAACCTAGCCATAGATGATGGACCAAGGAGAGGAGTCTGTTGGAGGCATAACCCACAACCTCCAGTGGCTTATACTTGGTTGCAGCGGCATACCATCTGGCAGAAGAGGAGCCAGAGTTTATGCAGGCCTGGTGCTCTGCCCTGGTGAGGGATGGGGCTTTTCTTCTAATAACATCTTTGATATGGGAAAGACTGCAAAGAACACGATATCTACGGTAGTGTGTTTGGTGGCTAATTTTGCCTCTCTGTCAGCTACCTCATTTCCGGGGATGCTGACATGGCTCGGTATCCGGTGGATGGTGATGAACCGTCCTAATTGAATGAGGTCAGTTGCAACTTAGAGGATGGAGGAGAGAAGGCATTGGTTTTCTCTGCGATCTGGGTGACCGAGGGTCTGAATAGCTGACAGTGAGTCTGTATGAATGACTACGGAAGTGTGTGGCCCCCGTTGCTTGGGCGTCTTTTAGTGCCTCAGCTATGGCAGCTAATTCAGCCTGTAGTGGTGAGATCCCATCTGTCACTCTATCGCGAAACACCTTGCCCCTGCGAACAAAAGCTGTGCCAGCTTTGGGAGGATCAATGGAACCATCAATGTAGTATGTGAGAGAGTTTAGCGTCGTAAGAGAGGCTATCCGTTCTAGGCCTTCCTGGCATAGCTGGTGAGAGGATGTGATCTTCTTGGGAATGATGTGGGGGACGAGGAGGCAGAAAAGGGATGGGGACCATGGAGGAGGGTCACGAAAATTATTAACAGGTATGTCTGGGTCTTGTAGTAGATAGTCCGAGATTCCGAAGGTTCTTATGGCTCAGATAGATGTGTGAATCCAGCTATCTGTAAGGAAATCAGGGTGTCTGTATAGTGCAGCCTGAATCTGACACTGAGGAGGGAGAGGTGAAGCATTGCAGGCCAGCTTGGCAGCAAGGCAAGCAACCCTGGCTTGGATCCGGTGGTAAAGGGATCCGACTGTACACTCCATGCGAAGGTTGCAGAGCCGAGTCCATCGAGGGACATTGGTCATGATGCGTAGTGCCTCATTCTGAATGACCTTCAGCTTGGTGAGAAGTGGTGCCTTGATGGTGAGTAGTGCAGGCGCACTGTAGTCAAAGATGGAACGAATGCCCTGAATATAAAAAAGTCGTAGGACCTGATACGATGCTCCATTGCCCATATCTGCCAGGGCCCTTAACCCCTACACTGCGGGCATGTTTACCGATGTTTTGCGTGTGCCGCGGGGTTATTCGGGCTCCGACAGACTCTCAAAAAATATTTGCCAAAAATCAGTTATTAGTCCTAGAATATTAAAATTACATATGCTTATGGCACATATCTTCCTCTTTCTCCTGGAATGTTTGTTGAGCCTTCGTCAGTTACCATAGGACTTGTGGAGACCTCTGATGTTGGGTAACGAAGTCTCCACTTTACATTTCCCGACAAACCGTTGTTAGGACTCCATATTATAATTACAAATCATAATAGATAGATAGATAGAGAGACAGATAGAAGCAGGGAGTCAGATGATAAGGTACTGTGCCTGCGAGAATCGAGCAATGCTAAACATGCTTACACACTCTTAACTCAAGGAATGCTTTATAGGCACACGACAGCGCCTAGTGACCATACACACACATACACACATACTCACACACAGGCTTCTAGAACTTTCCACTCACAAGGAACACACGTGATACGTCTCCGGTTTCACCAGAATTTAGGAAAGCGAGGGCAGAAGGAGACAGGCCATAGAACAGACAGGTCGCAGGGAGAAGGGCTTAGCAACTTGAGAGAGAGACAGAGAGAGCGAGACAGAGAGATAGCTAGCGGGACTCTACTTTATACTTCGCTCTGTGTGAGAGACTTGTTAATATTTCCAAGACAAATAAAAATAGTCCCATACTATTCTTTACCTCTCCTGTCACTACATGACAAATGGAAAAGAAGATTATCTACTCACAAAGCTACTCAAGCATAACAACCGCTCGTCCACAAGTCTAATATATATAACTTCTCTACAAGTAACTACAAAGTCTTTATGACACCGTAATACGATTACCACAGCCTGATATTAACACTATAAACACTACTCTATGATTTTCAAGTAGTTTGGGATCCATACTCCAAAAAAAAAAACACTGTGAAAGCAATGAAAATTACGAGCGCGTCTGACCGTCACACTTGGGCTAGTTTGCTCTTGGTACTCTGTCATTTATTATTCATAAAACCCCTCACACTTTATATTTCTATTACTATATAACACTTATATATATCTACAGTCTTTATCCATAAGTTTCCTTCAGTAGTATTAGTTTATTGTCACTGTAGGAATTCAATTTCTTTCAGTAAAATACGTAGCATTCACTTTCTCGTCCTGTATACTAGCATTGAGAGTGAATGTCATTTTCATCTTCACTCTCATAACTCATAGTATTCAGACATGCTAGAGTGAAACTTTCACTTTCATTACTCCTAGGGTATATACTCGTATTCTTATAATACTACTCATTTACATTTCTATTTACGTTCTCTATTTTATTTACGTTATTTACATTTCTATTTTATTTACACTGTGTTATGCACTGTCACTTGAAGTAACTTATAAAACTATTTTCCATTGTTCACGTATATTTACATTCATTACTTTCACTTGATGTTTACACATTATTTACACATTATTTACAATTCCACTTGCACTGTTTTACTCAATAGAAAGATCGTAGTCACTCTTTTATCAATTGTCAGCCCTTTACCTCTTTCCACACGAGGTTTAGTAGGGGGTAAAGGTCACAGGGCCCTTTGCATGGGGGTGAAAAAGTCCCTGAAGTCAGCAAGAAGAAACAGACGTACCTCTACTTCGGAAGATGAGAGTAAACTGATAAGGGAGGGCCGTGGTAGAGGCTTACTTAGGGGATATTTAGTGCTACCAATGTTAGCTCTTGAAACAGCTATGTATAGCACTGAAATGATTGGCAGGAAATCTAGACAATACATTATAAATTAGGTAGTTCCAGGTGAATGTAAATATCACTTAGGCTTCTCCCTTCCCTCCTTACATGTATATTTATTACGAAAATAGATTATACTGCATATTTCAAGGGAAAAAAAACAGCGAAAATTAGCGAACGAGTGCATGTGAGGTGTTGTCAGGTGATAATTAGCCAATTCCAGGTGTATGGCACTCTCATTTACCTTATTTCTTTCTTGTATATATTATTTGGTATAAGAATAGGGCATAGGGCTTATTTCAATGGATGAAATCAGTGAAAAATTCCAGGGAAGATTTACTTAGCGTAGCACGGCCGGGCAGACGAGAGGATAGGGTAATGGAGGGGGAGGTAGGGAGGGGAGTCAAGAACGGGGAGAAATGGCTAAATTGTCAACAATGGATGAGGATACAGATGAGATTAGGAGTGCTGACTAGTGTTGGACATTGGCAGTGCTGATAGATGATACAAGCCCCCACTTGGAAGCCCAGGTGAATTCAAAATAACACAGAATCACAAAAGCGACTCCCCGTGGTATGATCCCTTGCTCCCAAGCGTCACGAAAGTGACGCCCCGCGGTTAAGCGGTTAACACACTGAGGTGCAGCTTTGTTCGGTCCTTTAACCCTTTAACCGCGGGTGTCATTCCAGAATGACGTTGCAAAAACTGGACCAAACCGCGGGTGTCATTCTCGAATGTTTGTGAATATTTTGAATACCCCGCGTTTTTTCCGTGCGCCAATTGTTTCAAGGGAGAGTAGCTATTAAGTTCTTTCACTCCAGCCGACCCCCACCTCCCTCTTCCCCCCCTGGGGCCCCACCTCCCACCCCCTGGGCCCCCCACCCCACCCCTGACCAAGCGCGCATCAGTATCTGTCCAGCTGTGTGAGTGACAACACATGCTGATGTGGCAGTGAAGTGCAGGCAATTACAGTGCCTTTTACCTGTCTCAGTGAACACAGAGTGGGTGTTTATCGTATGTGCAGTGTTCATATATGTTTATAGTATTATTATCAGAATGTGATTGGCATTTGGTAATGGTGTGTGAGCGAAAAATAGTGATTACAACACCGCTGATGTGGCAGTGAAGTGCAGGCAATTACAGTGCCTTTTACCTGCCTCAGTGAACACAGAGTGGGTGTTTATCGTATGTGCAGTGTTCATATATGTTTATAGTATTATTATCAGAATGAGGTTGGCATTTGGTAATGGTGTGTGAGCGAAAAATAATGATTACAACACCGCTGATGTGGCAGTGAAGTGCAGGTAATTACAGTGCCTTTTACCTGCCTCAGTGAACACAGAGTGGGTGTTTATCGTATGTGCAGTGTTCATATATGTTTATAGTATTATTATCAGAATGAGGTTGGCATTTGGTAATGGTGTATGAGCGAAGGTAATGATGTGTGAGCGAAAAATAGTGATTTTACACCCCTCACTTCTAACGGCACTGCCCGTCCTGTGAAAGTCAACAAAGTCATGAAACCTACATCAATGGAAAGCTGAAGGTTAGTACTTTCTAATGGTACCTTATTTTTTTCTCTAGCTTTATTCTGTGCAGAGTTATTAAGGTTTAAAGGTTTGTTTACATTTGGCTGAAACTCCCGCGGGAGAGGACAGTCAGACCAAAACAATACCCGCGGTTAAAGGGTTAAGTACTGGACCTCCTTGTGGAAGGCGAGTCGTGAGTCAAACAACACCCCCAGACAGAGGTGAGTGGTCACATAGTCTACAGGGGCAGTACCCAAGGAAAGGCGCTGTCGAGGCGTATGGATACCAATTGGTAGAGCCTTAGTTTTCTCGGGGTTGATCTTAAGCCTGAGATCAGCACACGCTAGGTGGAGGCGTGATAGGGCACGTTGGGCGCGGGTCCAGTAATGTCCATTAGTAATGATCAGGGCCAGATCACCTGCATAAATGAGGAGTCGCGCCTCAGGCCCGAGGTCCACCTGTAAAAGGTTTTCGATCAAGACATCGAAGAGAGTCGGGCTGAGTGTGCTCCCATGTGGCGTGCCATTGCAATGTTGATTGTAGGACGAAGTGCACCCCTGAAAGTTACCAGGGCCTCTCTGTCCTTGAGAAAGTTCTAAAGCCAACTGAGGAGGCATCCTCCTACACCCTTGCAAACAAGGGTGGCAAGAATGGCTTCAGGGCAGGCGAGCTTGAAAGCCTTTTCTTAATCAAGGAAAACTGCCAGTCCTTTGCCATCCCTGAGTTCAGTGAGAAAGGTCGCCAGGCACTCAGCCGCGCCCCTCCCACGGATATAGGCAAAAAGATGGCTGTGCATGGTTGGAGAGTGCCACAGGAGACGGCATAACACCATGCGTTCAGCTGTCTTACTGAGACAGCTCAGGAGGGAGATCGGTCAAAAGGAGCCTGGAGCCTTGGGTTTAGGTACTGGTGTTATGGCCGCCCTTTTCCAAACATTGGGGAGTCGACCCTCCCGCCAGGAGTGGTTAAGTAGGGCAAGGATGGCCACCGGTGCTGCAGGGCCAGTATGAGAAAGCATCGAATATGTGATGCCATCCAGTCCAGGTGCAGTGTTAGTGCCTGTCTTCAGTGCATCCTCAAATTCATGAAGAGTGAAGGGGGTATTTATTGGCCCCTGTTGATCTTTGGCATTAAGAATGAGAGGCTCACGCACATGGTGGAGGGCTTCTTGTCGCAGCCTAGTCGGTTCCGGGAGATGTCTAGAAGTGTGCTCCGTGAAAGTGGTGGCCAGGCGCTCAGCCTCACCTTGCGGGTTGGGGTGAGAGGGGGGTCAGGCTGGGGGTCCCGTTGAGATAGCCCCAAGTCTTAGCCACATTGTACCCAAAGTGGTATGAGCACAAAGGGAGCGACACCATTTTAACCAGTTCTTTTCCTTTATTTGATTTTTCTCCTGGTGGTAAGGTGAAACACTGCCTGTAAGAATCGTTGGTCAGGGGTGGGGTTGGCCCTGTAGAGCTTCTTGGCCCTGTTGAGTCTTTGGCTCAACTCTTGAACCCTCTCACAGTAAAACCAGCAGTCTTTGTAGCAGTGTGGGCAGTTAGTGGTTTTTGGCATGGCAGCCCTTCCCGCAGTCTGTATAGCAGACACAATGTGTGGCTCGTGCGCATCAAGATCATCAAAAGGCTGCGGAGATGACAGGAGTCGATCGAGGGTGGACCTGAAAAGTGGCCAGTCTGCTTTCCTGGTATCCCATCTGGTGGGTGGTCCTGGTGGATCAGGTAAGGCCACTAGATCGAGGGAGTATAGAAGGGCATGATGGTCAGAGGTGAGAGTAGGATGAATATCCCACTGGGCAGAGGACGCAAGAGCTGCAGAGGTAAATGTCAAGTCAAGTCGACCCCCCTGTAGATGCGTAGGTATGGCAGTGTCATTTACAAGCATTATCCCACCCGCCGTGTCCAGCAGTTTGACCACATGCCGTCCAGCCTGATTAATAGTGGACAGGGATCCAAGGCATTGATGGTGGGCATTGAAGTCCCCTCCAATGAGAAGTGGCTCAGAGTCGGCGAGTGTAAATAGTTCTCCGAGGTCGAGTTCCGTAGATGGATGAGGCCTGCAGTATATATTGAAGACCGTGAGCATAATTTTAGCAAGGGAGATGGTGACATCCTGGACCTCCACTCTGTCCCCACATTGAGGTGTAGGTTGGATGAGTGTGGCGAGGATTTGGTCCCGTACCAAAATAGTGCAACCCAGGGGGCCATTGCGGGCCATTGCGGACGAATGGTAATAAAAAGGAGGTAAATCCCCTGATCCTGAATGGAAGGTGGTCCGGGACAAGGGTCACTTGGAAGAGAATGATGTCCACTCCAACCCGGAGGACAGCCTCCTCTAGTATGGCCCATTTGCACCTGGCCCCGCAGGTGTTCCATTGCAGGAACCTGAGCTTATGGGGTCTGGGGGGTCTGGGAGACCAGGGATGTGTCCGTCAGTCAGAGGCATGCTGGATCGGTTTAGGTCGTCTGTCAACGGGTGAACTACAGTCGTCAAAGGTGACCTAGATTGAGGTCTGTGCCTCGTGTTGGATTCCACGAACTCTGACCGTCTGTTGGTGTCCCTCGCCTTCCCCCTCCGCGGTAGAGACGCAGGAGTGTGGGGACGGGATGGCTGCTGTAGAAGGTCATGTGGGGAAGGGAGAGCTTCCTGCAATCCCAGAGGGAATGGTCACTAGATCTGGCTGGCCTCTTGAGGGGAGTGTCTGGGTCTTGGAAGAGAGGTAAGGGTCTTGTAACCAGTCGTCCATCAGCCTGTCCACCACTGGTCCTATCGGTCTGGAGTCCAAAGGACGACCCAGTTGCTGCCCAATGACAGACAGGATGGCTTTCCCTAGTTCCCGGCCGAAGAGGCGGAGGGCCTCCCGGTCGACAATTATTTGCCCTGGGCAGATCTCGGTGCTGGTTTGGGTGGCAGTTGATGTGACAGTTGAGCTCACCTGGGAAGAGGCCCTTGGTAGAGTGGAGGAAACTATCATGTTCTGAGGGATTGTGGCAGGAGGTGATGGAATCGGACGTTGAACATCCAGTGTGATCGAGGGAGGTTGATGGCCAATTGGGAGTGGAGTAAATTCGCTCTCCGATGGGAGGTCGTGTGTGGTGGTCTGCTGTTGACCCCAGACAAACGTGCCTGGGGGGGCAGGTGCGACCTTCAACTTCTCTTTGACCCAGTTTGCTTGCCCCTCCATACTCCTCTGGACCCTCTCCAGGTGGGCAAGGCAGGACCAGTTCCAGGCATGATGGCCTTTCCCACAGTTCGGGGATTTCGCTGCCACAGGCTCATTTGATTTGAGTTTGTTGAGGCACTTAGTGGTGTCGTGTTGGCCACTTCATATTGCACACATCGGTGGGCGTGTGCAGTTCGTCTGGTGGTGCCCAAACTGTTGGCATTTGAAACACCGAACTGGCTTATGGGAGTAGGGCCAGAGATAATATGTGCCCCAGTTGCTGAGGTCGAGACTTTGTGGTACAGGGCCTCTCAGGTTGAGAAGGACTTGCCTCGTAAATACTCCTTTTGACTGGCATCTCGTGGCACCTTCCACCTGGGGGTGTCACAGGATGGGATCGAGAGGTTGCCAGAGATTGTACCCCATCAGGATAACCCTCCTGGTGTTGAGGCTCGGGTCGACTTCCTGAATAGTGATGCGGTGGCCATTGACGGTGTTGCAGGTTCGGAGAATAATGAGGGAGGTGTCGTCTAGAGGTATGAGTATGATGCTACAGTCTCTCCTCTGAGATGTCCTGAACCGGAGGTTGGGGCGTTCTGCCTTCAGAGCCATGACTAACTCGATGGTCGTGGAAAAGGAGGATTGGACAAGGAAGGCAGGATATGTGGTCGGAGAAGGGGGCTGAAGCCTCACCGACTCAGCAGGGAGTCTCCTCACAGTATCTGGTCGTCACTGGTAGGTAGGGCACGGTGCAGAGGCTCCGTCGTTTCCCAAAGTCTGGGTGGAACGTGGAGCAAGAGTACTTGTGTTGGGTGTGGAGCCTGGTTGTTGTCTGTTACGTTTGCTCCTGTGTGAGACGGTGGAGAAGCCATCATCTTCTGTATTGACGTCAATGGTGGGATGAACCTTTGCAACTGAAGGGGCAGGAGGTCTTGAGTGGCTGCAGTGAGGGCGAGATTCAGCAATGGTGTTCTTACCATTAGTGGCTGTGGTCATGGGATGGCCACCATTGTTGCAGGATGGAGACCGCGTAGGCGAAGATGTCCATACGGACAACGAGGTTGTCTTCATCCCCAGAAGCACCACTGTGGTCTGTATCAGGATCAGTGACAGGTGTAGCCCTATTAATTGGCGTTGGTCGTTTATTTTCTCGTGTAGGAGCGATATGTCGAGGACGTTTCAAAGATGACAGAGTGACAAGACAGCCTGGCTTGTTCAGTCCTGACTTTGTCTGCACAGGAGAAGGGCCCTTGGGGGGAAACCTTGAAGTTCCTGCCATGCGCTGTGGGACAGTGGAGCCTCTTGCATTTGGTGTACGTGTTGCCCCTTTAGAGGCTGACATCATGGGGAAAAAAATAAATGGCCAGTCCCTACAGTGGCAGGTGCCTAACCTCCCCGTCCTCTAAAGGGGGCTATAGGAGACCTGTCACTGCCCCGTGAGGGTCTTTCCTATTCTATCAGAGCCACCCTCACTGCCTCCTATGACCAGGCCTCTAAAGGCCCCCCTTCATGGTAGTGCCCTAACGGCACCCCTTCAGGGTTCAGCTTCGTATTACAGTGAGGGACACTAAGTGGCAGGCCGTAAAACAAAGTCAGTGTCTGAGACACAGTCCCAGTCAAAAACTGTAAAATGCAAAAATTCTCTTCAGTACCAGAGACTAAGTCCCAAAAGGCAAAAAGTGGGGAAAACAGCAAAAAAGCCTTCCTCTATGAATGAGGTAAAGTCCAGTATGCGAGACACACAGGTCGGAGGTCTGTGCACAATGCTAGCTGGCCTCAGAATGTCATATATTTCTTCAGTTAAGCCTGTTGGGGTATGTTTTATCTCAGTTGTTTTATATACCTAAAAATGGTTTAAGCGGCCTTAAAACATGTGAACACGCATATGCTGCTCTGTTCTTCGCAAGTTTTGAATTCCGATTGTATTTTATTAGTAGCTGGTGTGCTTAAAATCATATGGTGGTTATGGTAATGTTTATGATCATGTTGATTAGTTTCTTAATAATCATGTTGTGTTTATGATCATGATGTGGTGTTTATTATAAAGTTGTGGTGTTTGTTAATAATCATGTGGTGTTTATGATCATGTATTGATGCTAATGACAATGTTGTGATGTCTGTAAATCATGTGGTGGTGTTATGATCATGTAGTGGTGCTTATGATCATGTTGTGATGTTTGTTAATAATTAGGTGGTGTTTATCATCACGTGATGTTTGTTAATGATCATGTGGTGGTGTTTATGATCATGTAGTGTTTATGATCATGTTGTGTTTGTTATTGATCATGTGGTTGTGATTATCGTCATGTTCTGGTGTTTATGATCATGTTGTGTTTGGCATTGATCATGTGGTTGTGATTATCGTCATGTTGTGGTGTTTATGATCATGTTGCGTTTGTTAATAATCATGTTTTGGTGTTTCTAATCATATGGTGATAATTATCGTAGCTTCCACGTGCCTTATGTTTTGCTCACAGATTTGCGTTGTCCGCTGCACATCAAATAATTCCGAATGAGTGCAAAGAAGCAGATGTATCTTGATTAATATATCAATCTAGATTCGTGTCACTTCAAAAGGGTGACACACAGGTCCCCCAGTGTATGATATATTACAAGACTCTGAGTAATGATCAAATGCGGCCCTCACGCTTGGAACGCCACTTGAAGACAACACATCCTGCTCTTGCCGACAAGCCCAAGGCATTCATTGAAACAAAAAAATAATTCTTGAAGCAAGCTAAGATGGACGGCAGTGGGGCATTTCGGCAACAAACTTCAAAGGTTGTTGAGGCTTCCTATGAGATCGCCTTGTTGATTGCAAAGTGCAAGAAGAGCCATAACATCGGAGAGTCTCCCACAAAACCAAAGTCTACTGCTTGCAGGAGAACTCGTTCTGGGGAAAGACAGTGCAAACAAGCTTTCCCAAATTTCTGTCAAACAATACCTTCAAGGGAAGGATCGATGAAATGTCTCAAGACATCAAAAATCAAATTCTTGCCCAAGTAAGAAAAAAATGGAGTTCCCCCGAGCTAAGCCCTGTATTGGACTATATAGCCCCGCTAGGGTTACAGGAGCGAGCTACCACTCCCGGCACGGCAGCCCGGGCGAGGCTCGAACTCGCAATCCCCCGATTACGAGTCCGGCGCGCTACCACTGTGCTACCGCGCCCCCCTTGCCCAAGTAAGAGCTTCTCCTGTATTTGCCATTCAGTGTGACGAAACGACTACCATCGCTCAGTGTTCTCAACTACTGATGTATGCTCGTTTCGTGTCAGGCAACAACGTAAAGGAGGAAATGCTCTTCTGCCACCCCATGGAAAGTTGTACAACAGCAGCAGATTATTTCTTATGTGGTATCAAAATTTTTTCTGGGAAATCAACTCTCCTGGGACTTGCTGATAGGGGCGTGTATTGATGGAGCTCCAGCCATGCTTGGTCTGCAGTCTGGATTCATAACAAGGGTGAAAGAAAGAAGTCTATCTGCTGTTGGTATACACTGCATACTTCATCGTGAAGCCTTAGCATCCAGAACTCTGCTGAAATGAGGGATGTTCTGAACGTTGCTATCAAGGTAATTTACTTTATCGAAACTGGAACCTTGAACAGTCGTCTCCTCAAACTGCTCTGTAAGGATATGGAATTTGAACATAAGCCTTGCTTTTTCACACAAATGTACGATGGCTTTCAAAGGGAAACATGCTTGGACGGGTTTATGAACTGTGAGAAGAAGTAGCAACATTTCTAGAATCGCAGCAGCAAGCAGATCTCCGTGACAACTTCCAGTCTGAAGGCTTTCTGCTATCTCTAGCTTACCTGGTGGACATCTAAAGAGCTCTGAATGCAATCAGCCTTAAACTACAAGGGAAAAACAGCAACATCACCAAGCACCACGACACCATTCGAGCCTTCATGGCCAAACTCGACCTCTGGAAATGTCAAATTCAGATTGGAAATACAGTCAGTTTTAGTAACTTCGAGTCTGCTCTCGTTGACAGTTACCTTGATTCTGAGTTAAGGAAACAAATAATCACTCATCTGACTGACTTGAAAGTAGAATCCATCAGATACTTCCCAGATATAAATGAGAAGAGGGAAACCTGGAAATTCATCAGGAACCCATTCCAGTAAGAAGTAGCTGATGTTTCGGCTGAAGAGCAAGAGGAGTTTCTTGAGTTAATGTTCAACTCTTCAGCTGAAGAAGACTTCAAAGTGCTGAATCTTGAGACATTCTGGGTCAAGTACCTTCCTGTTTACCCTCTGATCTCACATCAAGCACTTCGGATTCTGACAATGTTTGGATCCACGTATCTTGTGAAGCTGCATTATCCATGCTCGTTGCTGTCAAGACCAAGTACAGCAACCGGCTGAACGATGAAGGGGACTTACGTTGTGTGATCTCTGGCATTCGACTACGCATCCAAGATCTGGTAGCTAAGAAGCAGTGTCAAGTATCTCATCAAATTTGTAAGAAAGTAACCTGATTAAATGTGCTGGGTATACTGTTTGCACAGAATTCATGCTCAATAATAATAATAAAAAAAAACAACAACTAAAAACGCCCATTTCTATTCAGTTTTTAAAATCTGGTAGGGAATTTTATCAAGCTGGATGAGGATGTAAGGGGCTCGTGGAGGGACGGACCAACTGCTGGTAAAAAGGTTAAGAACCACTGGCGTAGATTCACCCATAGGCAGAAGGACCTGGAATGAAAGAAAGAATGAAAGACAAAGGAGGGAGTGTGAAGTCACCCATAGGCAGAAGGACGAGGAAAGAATGAAGTAAAGAAAGACGGAAGAGGAAGGAAGAAAAGGAGGGAGGAAAGGAAAGGGCAAACACCCGAGAGCAACATTGCATCGAGTGAGTGGATGGTGAGCGTCCCCACCTACCACCAAGCTAAAACTCTAAAATACTTGATGCCTTTATCTGAACCATCACTGACACTGTTGTTGTTGTTTTTGTTGTTGTTGTTGGTAGTGGTGGTGGTGGTGGTTGATAGTGGTGGTGGTGATTTTGTTGTTGTTGCTGTTTTTGTTGCCGCAGGTTCATCTGAATATGAACTCAATAAGCTGTCCTTTTATTGAGATCCAGCATTGCCATTTCGGAGGACAGGGTGTTAAGGGACGTTTATAGGAAGGCAATGGAATTGCCCAATTATATCGATGCCACATCATGAAGGCTTCCTTCTTTAGTACCTCTCTTGATACAAGGCTTATCAAATGTCAACAATACATTTCTGTCTTGCTGCACTGTCACCAGGGCAATGCACGAAGGGTGAAGAAGAAAAAAACGCATTTGTATTTTCTAATAAATAAAATGGTAAAAAGTTCATTAAGACTTAAGGTCATACCTCTTTCACTGTATAGTATATTCATTGCCTATAAGTAGCAAGAATAGTTAATGTTAAAACATTTCAGTTACGAGCTGTTACGGACAAAAAAAAAAAAAAAATCATGTGAATTAATTCGTTTTTATTTTTTTCTGAATCTGACTTCACATGCATCTGAAAAGAGTAAATGGACTTGGGAACAATTTTTTTTTCTTTAGACTAAAAATACAATATTAATAAACGGTGTACCCCTGGACGCCTTCTCTACATTATTCATGTTTCCTCCAAATAATGACTAATATTATGAATGCAACAGTAATGATTCTCTAAGGCTCAAGAAGTCAGATATTGAATTATGTTACGGGCCTGTTTCATTTCAATAAAAAAAAAAAATCTGCCTGCGGAAGTCATATGGAAAATTAATCAATCTAATGTTAGTCTCGTAGGTCCAGGTGTATGTGAAGGGTGAGGCTCCGACACCAGCAGCCTCTCCACTACAAAGGCCACACTGCCCAGGGTGATGCCCACCAGGAGAAGCAGCAGAGGTCCCTGCACATGGATAATAGACAGACTCTTGAAATTAGTTTGGCTGTGTTCTGCTCCATCCTGCCCTTGCTGTTTTATTTCTTCCCTCTGTTTCATTCGACTTTCACGTGCAGCAGCTTCCATTGTTTCCTTTTTCCACTGCTCATACAGACCAGCCTGAAAACAAAAAATTGCAGTGAGTCATGGAAGAACATAAAATAGCCATCATCATGTCCCAATCTAGTAAATGTTCTCAATATTATGCAAACCTTGTAGGACTCTCTTAACCAATAGTGTTTTAACATTTATATTTATTGTTCTGTATTGTAACGCATTGGACATACTGAATTTATGCGTAGTCACCAGTTATACGCATAGCGGTATATGCACAGTGTTTAATGACAATACATGTTCAGAATCGATTTAACAATCTGTTCTACAACTCTGATAAAGCAAAATCATTAAATACTTCGTATAATGCATCAGTCTGGGCTGGTCACTCCTGTCTCTCGTTCAAAGTGGTTGGTTGGGCTATAGTTCAGGCGACAGCTAAGAATACTGTACCATTCCCTCATACTCAGTGGTACCATCACCACGTTTTATCGGGCTGTTTGGACTATTTCGGTATACCGTAATGTGGCCTAATACAATGTGGTTGCTATTTGTCCCTATGTAGCATGCTTTTGAATAGAGGCCGCATCGTCAGGAATTACTTCTTTATTTTATTGTTAGGAATATACTCATCGTCCCCAGTTTATACTTTTTATACTCCTTGTGGAAAATGGTACGGTGCCCGTGAATCGTACAATTTAATACGATAATTAGGTCAGTATTTCGCAGAATCGAAAAGGATATCTTAGTGCAATGAAATGGGGGCCATCAGTTTTTAATGATGCAAAATTCTGTATAAGATAATGTATATTGCATCTGAAAAGAATGTTTGCTGATATATTTTCATGTTACATTCAGCAAAAATATGCAAAACACTGGTGTTAATCGCTGAACGGAGTCTCCTGTGGAACAGATTATCTCATATAAGTGATATAGCTTCGGTTCAAACATGAACCATATACCACATGAAATAATTGACTTACTTCAATATTTTCCTGTAGTTATTTGGGAAATAGTTTCTTTCCTGCTTCGTGTTTTTCCTACAGTAGTGTAGCCTCTGACTCATGGCTGTTCCATTACGACTTTGACCAACTCAGACTGCTTCACTGTTCATTGTTTCAATTCTTGGTCTACTTAGAATGTTTTATTTCTTATTATCCAGCTTTGGTTTTCATTGAATGTTTGGAGGAATGTACGGTATGAGGAAGATATGCTAAACAACGTTAATGGTAGATACTACAGTATGTCCGTTTAGCACTTAATGGTTTACAGTATTATTCATGTCAATACAAAGCAAATTTTAAAAAAGATTCAAATGCATCTCGGCCTGCATTACCGTCGTCACTGCCCACTTTCGTAATAAAGACTTAGACATTGAAGGGGCTCTAACCTTCATATCTTATCATACAACACTGAATATGTAATTGATTATGGTTACGGATTACACATGATTAACAAACATAATCCTTTCATATTTTATTACATCAGCCTCACAGTTCTGTCGTGTGTATGTGTGTGTGCGTTACAGACTCGCCGACCAGGAAGGGGTGGGGACTGCACAGGCCCACACACACCCGAACCCCCACGAACTTTTATGAATGACTGTGCCATGAATTAATTTACCAGGTATTACTTGTCATTCGAATAATGAGTGGAAAATAGAGTAGAGATGAAGGCTCCCTCCACCCACCTCTCCCACCTGCGAAACGGGCACGGAAAAAGAAGTACACCTAAACCAGGGGGGAAAAGCGTAGGCTAGGAAATTGGAGGAAATATTCACTCTTCCACAAAGTGAGGTCTGGTATAACTCTGAACTGCTCTGTCGACGAAGTGTCAACTACCTGTGCTGGAAGACGATTCCAGATACTGCAGATCTTATACGTGGAAAAATTGCCTTATGTTTATGGAATCCTCACTGGCAGGATATCAACTGCCGGATCAGATGGAGTAACGAGGCTGTTATAATAAAAGTAACTTTATCACTAGGCAGTGTTGAGTCCAAAATAACAAAATAAATAGGTCACTTATATATCCGTTTTTCAATGTGGTTTTCTCTTTCCATGCTGGTTATACTGTATAACGTAATTCTGGTATTAGATCTGATATTCATCCTTCATCATAACACACACTGTTACCAGAAACATAAACAGAGCTGGGATGCTGCAGACAAGTAATGATTTTTATCTTCCACTTTTAGTAAGGTGAGACGATATGTTTTGTGTGTGTGTGTGTGTGTGTGTGTGTGTGTGTGTGTGTGTGTGTGTGTGTGTTCCCGAAATATCCCGAAGAGTTGTGGAATATCCACCAAACCATAACAAAAGGACTGAAGTGATTAACTTATGGTGAGGACTTGAACCAAGGCGACCGAATGCCAGCCGCTATACATCAAATTGCACTTTGTCCAATATGTCAGCAATGAATAAAGATTATGTTTTTTAATGCGAGGAAGAAGGAACCAAAGGCTGAGCCCGCATTAACAATTTCTTCCAAGAAAAAACAAAAAAACAAAACAGAGCCAAATTCAAGATCCGTTCATTTCGAGATGCCTGGACACCCTGCGTTTGGAGGACTGGAGATCATAGGAAGTAGGAAATACAGACAGAGGGAGACAGTTTCAGAGTTGTCCCGTTGCATGAATGAAGTACTGGGAGTTATGGTTAACTCATATTAGAGAGTTGGACTGAAAAGGGATGAGTTTTTGCTAGACAGGTGCTCCGCACTCGTCGTAGAGGTGGAAGGATGCAAGCAGACAGTTCAGAGGAGCAGTGACCATGGAAGTACCGACAGAAAAGAGATAAAGAGGTAACAGTGCAGCGAAGAGACAGAGGTTGAAGGGAGCCAATAAGAGGAGGAGAGTTGATGAGACGAAAAGCCTTTGACTCCACCCTATTGAGAAGAGCTGTATGTGGGGAGCCTCCCCACACATTGGCGTTGTACTCCACACAGGGGCGGATAAAACCCGTGTATAGAGTAAACAACGGTGCAGGGGTAAAGAAGGCACGGAGCTTGCTTAGCACACCCAATCTCTCGCAAGCAGACTTTACAAGAGATGGAATATGATCTTTCCAAGATAAGTCCCGGGTGAATGAAACCCCAAGCAAGTTCAAAGATGATGCAGGACTGAGCTGGATATTATTAAACATTAGCGAGTACTCCTGTGGAAGACTGACGGGTTGATAGGTGTAAAAACTGAGTCTTTGATGCATTGAATACAACAGGATTATTTTTATCCTAGTCTGAGATACGATCTAAGTCAAATATTAGGTGTGCCATAGCCTCATCCCTTGTTTGTTGAAGTAACTGCTGAGATGGACGTTGTGGAAATCAAATGGAAAGGTCAAGGTTGGAATCATCAGCGTACGAGTGGATAGGGTTATATGTACAGCTTAGAAGATCATTGATGAATAAAAGAAAGAGAGTGGTGATAGGACAGAGCCTGAGGAACACCACTGTTGATAGATCTAGGAGAAGAACGATGGCCGTCTACAACAGCAGCTATAGAACGACCAGAAAGTAAGCTATAGATGAAGGCACAGATAAAAGGATAGAAACTGTAAGCGGGCAGTTTAGAAAATAAAGATTTATACCAGACTCGATCGAAAGCATTTGAGATGTCAAGTGTAATGGCAAAGCTTTCACCAATTTTCCGAAAGGAGGATGACAAGGAGTCTGAAAGGTAGGTGAGAAGATCGCCAGTGGAGCGTCCCTGACGGAACCCATACTGGTGATCAGAAAGAAGTTTGTGATAGGAAAGATGCTTTAATTTTTTTCTGTTAACAGTAGACTCAAAAACTTTTGAAACACAGGACGTTAAAGCAATTGCACGATAGTTAGAGGGTTGGGAATGGTCACCCTTCTTCGAGACTGGCTGAATGAGAGCAAACTTCCAGCAAGAAGGAAAGGTGCAAGTTGAAACACAAAGGCGAAAGAGTTTACCTAGGCAGGGTGTAAGTACAGAAGCACAGTTCTTGAGGACAACAGGAGGTGCTCCATGAGGCCCATACGCCTTGTTAGTATTTAAGCCATTGATGACAGAAAATACATCAGCTAAAGAAATTTTAATATCAGCCATGAGGAAGTCAGAGGGGGGAAGTGATGGAGGAATAGAAGGATTAGTTGTAAGGAAGAGGTCAAGTATGTTGGAGCTCTCTCCAAGGCTGTTAGGGATACGAGTAGGGTGCTGTACAAGCTGCTCTATGTCATTAAGGATAGAAAAGTTGTAGGCTTGTGCACCAAGTGCATCAATGAAAGGAGAGGAAAGCAAAAGGTGGTGGTGAACATTGAAATCTAGACTGGAGATTTCAGAGCAAGGAGAAATGAATAGAATGTGTTCCATCATAGAAGTAAGATAGTCGAATAATTTTTGATAGAATTATTAGATAAGTTAACAGCGCAGATATATTTAGTCAGAGAATGACAGGACAGTCGAAGCCAGAGAGCAGTGAATTCAGAAGAATCAAGTTCAGGAACATGAGAGCAAGATAGGTCGTTCTGTACATACACACAACAGCCACCTTTGGCTTTGAAATGAGTATAGAGAAAGTAGGAGGATACAGAAAAGGGTTTGCTGTCAGTTGCCTCAGACAGCCGAGTCTCTGTTAAGAAGAGAAGGTGAGGTTTAGAGGAGGAGAGGTGGAGCTCATCAGTGAGAAAGAGGATAGGCCGCGAATGTTGCAGAAATGCAGAAGTGAGTCAGGCAGTGGTTCAAGGTATGTAGATCATCACTGGGAGAGCGGCAGATGGTGGGGTCATTTATGGTCCCCCCCCCCCGGGGACACCGAGGCATAATTACTGTTTGCCATTTTTTTTAAATTTTGAAAAGGTAGTGTAGTGTGTACTGTGCATGTAGACTGATGCTGACAGTTAGAGAAACTTGTATTGGAGAGCATGCTGGCCTACTCTCTATGTAGCCTAACTGAAACACTGAAAAAGTTCAGCAAAGGGGGATGGGCAGGAACTAATCCTGAGGGTTGATGAAACGAGAGCTCTAGCTCTCCCTGTCATGAGCTTTCCATCCACCTTGAGAGTATTGCCCTGCTCTACTCGTGCTACAGTCTACTTCTCATATATATATATATATATATTGTTACGAAACAGAGAAAGATAATGTACACTTTAAGTGAGAATACTAAAAATCACTACTGTCCCGCAAAGTTCCAGGTCGAAAACAAAAGAGTTAGGTAAAATTACAAGTTAAAGTTTAATGCTCAAACTAACAACAAAACATTCAGGACTCATAAGGATAATGTAATGGCAAAAATCAGGTTAAATATATGGTTAACTGCAATAGCCTCTATTAACACGAAATTAGCAAGAGTAAATTTATCTAAGTCAGCCCTGATAAAATGAAAATACCAGATAATACTCAGTGAATGCAAGATATATTATTACAGATACGAAATATTATTATTAAGGGCTGACACCCAAAACACATGAATCACAAAAAGCCCACTAGGCCCAAGAATTAACTCCTTACGCAACACAGCACAAGAAAAAATGCAACAACAGTTATACTCAAACTACACAGCTGCTATAGTAGGACTCGCCTACGTTTGCGGCTGTGGTGTAGCCCGCACCTGTGTACAGTGTTGCCACGTTTTCTATACCGTTATCTCTCTCTCTCTCTCTCTCTCTCTCTCCTGGCGGGAAATGTGAGCCACCCTGAGTACTTTTGATTCTTTTATAAGTTATTTATAATTGTGCTTTCATTTGTTAATTTCGTTTTGTTATATTTAGTGATGCCGACAATGCATTCAATGCATGCCCCTCTCCTGCCTCTCTCTCTCTCTCTCTCTCTCGCTCTCTCGCCGACTGGGTGTGGAAGTGTTGCCGCTCGCGAGTGAATATTTTTTTTTTTTTTACTTCGTTATTAGCATATGCCTACTATTTTGTCCTACATATTAGCTTATGATTATAAATGTGATTATTCCTCGTCCTTAAAATTATGGTAAAAGCCGGTAAATGTGAGCATTTTTCCCTAGCAACACCTGTACAAGCTATGGTTGGGTATACGAAGGTACTTTACCGTAGGCCAGACTGGTAAGTGTTGCCACTCAGAAGAATTACATGAATTATTTCTTTTACTTTGGATATTGGCATATTTCTTCTTTTTTCAGGCTCATTATCTTATATCCATAACTGTGATATTATTAACCACCCTAAAACTACGCTAAAAACCATTAAAAGTGACTACAATTTCTTTTAGCAACACTGTACAATATGTATGCCATGTTTCTGTGTTACTGTATAAATATTTTATGCATAATAAGATTACTGTTGATTCATCCATCAAAATACACAAGTGTAAGTTTTATTCATCTGAATTTATCGAATTTGTGATGCCTTGTACATAAATAGCTTCCGTTTCACATCGCAAGTTGGGGAAACATGGCACCATTGTACACAGTTGCGAGCCACACCACAGCCGCAAACGTGCGCGAGTCCTACTATAGATGGTTGGAGACTTCCTGAGCACTCACAATAATAATAACAACTGTACAGGGGAGGACAGAGATGTGAGCAAAATAAGGAGTAGATCTAAGTGGCAATAATGCAGAGACTGAGCTCATTATATAGGGGCCAGCAGAGCTTGATACAACTTGTAAGAAGGACGCGCAAATGAAGCCATAGGGGACAAAGAGCTGACAATCCTGCTCTGAACAACAGAAAGGACGACTTACTCTACTATAACGGTAGAAGGGGGGACTGAGGCAGAACACGCTCGTGATCAAACATGCAGCATACTGTGCATTAAAATTACACAAAGGATGATGAAATCATAGGCTATGTAACACCTCCCCACAAAGAAAAAGAAATTTACAAAGGAAATTTCTTATTACTCTAAAACAATCTGTCTAAAGTCTAGATAAGCAATCTGCAATAACATTTTCTTTCCCCTTGAGATGTTGTATGTCTAATGAATACTCCTGAAGAAGTAGACTCCATCTTGTCAATCTCTGATTTTTCTCTTTAAACTTACTAAGGAATTCCAGTGGGTTATGATCGGTATAAATTACTATGGGGTCAAAACCAGAACACAAATAAAATGAAAAATGCTGTAAACCCAAAATCAAGGCCAAAAGCTCTTTCTCAATAGTTGAGTAGTTCTTTTGAGGTGGAGTGAACTTCTTACTGTAATAAGATACAGGGTGTTCAATACCCTGATCATCCTCTTGCAGCAAAACAGCCCCAGCTCCTGTATCACTTGCATCAACAGCCATGTTAAAAGGCTTAGCAAAATTTGGAGTAGCGAGCACTGGCTGACTTAATAGGATAGCTTTACGTTTGTTGAAAGAGGATTCTCAGTTATCGGTCCAGACAAATTTAACTCCCTTTTTCAGTAGGTCTGTAAGTGGTGATACAAGAATTGAAAAGTTAAGAACAAATCTCCTGTAATAACCTACCATTCCAAAAAATCTTTGTAGCTCTTTCCTACTTTTAGGTCTGGGAAGACCACTTATAACCTGAACCTTAGCTCCTGGTGGTGCAACATGTCCATCACCAATTAACTACCCAAGGTACTGAACTTTAGCTTGACCAAACTCACACTTTGATAAATTAGCTACAAGATTAGCCTGAACCAAACGCTCAAGAAATTTACTGACATGGCATAGGTGATTTTTCCAGTTGTCACTGAAGATTAATACATCATCAATATAAACAACACACCCTGCCAAACCCTCTGTTACAACATTCATGAGCTTCTGAAATGTGGCTGGTGCATTCTTCATACCATACTGCATTACAGAACATGAAAAAGTCTTTCCTAGTGTTACAAAACATGAGATCTCCCTAGCACGTTCAGTCATAGGTACTTGCCAGTATCCCTTTAACAAATCAAACTTACTTATGTACCTAGCCTTTCCGATCTTGTCTATGCAATCTTCCACACGAGGGAGAGGGTAAGTGTCTGTTTTGGTTATCTGAGTAACACGTCTGTAGTCGATGCAAAGCCGCTGTGACCCACCCGGCTTAGGGACCAGAGTGACAGGAGAACTCCACTCGCTCTGACAGGGCTCAATCATCTTGTGGTCCAACAGGTAACCAAGCTCCTTCTAGATGAGAGGAACTTTCACTGGGTTCACACGGTAACGAGGCAATTTAATTGGCTTTGCGTCTCCAACATCGACATCATGCATCAACACAGTGGGTCTTCCTGGAGTGGCACGGAACACTTGCGGGTACTCCTGCAGTAATGCCGAAAACTCCTGCCTTTCCTCGGGAGGTAGATGAGAAAGCTTAGTCTGGAGATCATTCATGATATCAGGATTCTTCCCCAAACTATCACTCAGGCTCATACTGCATGGGAGAGCTTCACTTGCAGACTCAGGTGGAACAGCTACAGTGCAGACTGGATTATTTTCGTCCCACCTGTGATATAACTTTAGCATGTTGATGTGACATAGTTGCTTGTTCTTTCTACAATCTGGTGTGACGATGACATAGTTGACATCACTGAGTTTCTTCTCCACGAAACAAGGACCACTAAACTTGGCTTGAAGAGGTTGCCCTTGAACTGGTAGCAGAATCAAAACCTGATCTCCTGGCTGAAAGTGGCGTAACCTGGACTTCTTATCATACCAAGTCTTCATCTTCTCCTGAGCAGCTCCTAAATTCTCTCTCGCCAGCTGTAAAGCAGTGGACAGCCGTTCTTTGAACTTCATCACATACTCCAGCAGGTTGACGTCATCTTCCTCCGACAGCCAGCATTCCTTGAGTAACTTAAGGGATCCTCTTACTTCATGGCCAAACAGTAGTTCAAAAGGTGAGAAGCCCAGTGATTCATTTGGAGATTCTCTTGCAGCAAACACAACAAATGGAAGACCTTTATCCCAGTCTTTCTGATGTTCCAAACAGTATTTCTTGAGCATCGATTGGAGTGTTTGATGATATCTCTCCAACGCTCCTTGGGTCTGGGGATGGTAAGCTGAAGACGTGATCTGGGTGATGCCCAACTCTTTCAGAGACTGCTTGAAAACGTTTGACATGAGATTACTTCCCCGGTCAGACTGTACCTCCTTGGGCAGACCAAACTTTGTGAAGAACCCTAGCATTTCCTTAACCACGTTCTTTGCTGAGATATTTCTAAGTGGAATGGCTTCAGGATAACGAGTAGCCATATCAATCAGGGTCAACACATAAGAAAATCCTGAAGAAGTCTTAGGAAGAGGGCCCACAGTATCCACCAACACACGGGTGAATGGCGCCTCAAAAGGAGGAATGGGAACTAGAGGTGCAACCTTTTCGGTCTGATTACACTTCCCCACAACTTGACAGGTGTGACAAGACTTACAATACCAGGAAACATCCCTGAAGATACCTGGCCAGTAGAAGTGTTTCAAAATGCGTGCCACAGTCTTCCTCACTCCAAGGTGTCCTGCCAAACTGGAATCATGAGCCACTCTAATGATATCCTGCCTACAAACACGAGGGATGACAACTTGATGTACAACCTCCCATTCACAGTCGCCTGATGCTGTTGGGGGTCTCCACTTCCTCATAAGTACTCCTGACTTTATATAATAACAAGTAGAAGCACCAGCTGACTATTCCTCGCTGCAGGCAGAGTTAGCTAGACCTTTCAACTCAGGGTCAGCAACCTGCAACTCAACCAACTCTTGACGAGACAAATTATCAACACTACGGGGTGTTGCCTCATCTGGTGAGTGGTCCAAATTAGCAAGAAAAGTGTCAGCTAGGATAACATCATCATCATCATTATCCTCTAAATCACCAGTAACTTTAGACTTAGCCCTAGTGACAGCACATGCAGGGAACACATCAGGGACATCACAATCCTGGGTCGCAGCCACTGGCTCACTAGACAACTGAGGAGCTGGACACACTTGACTTCCACCAATATCATTTCCAAGTAAGAAAGTTACACCTGACATTGGGAGTGTCTCAACCAACCCAACCATAACGGAACCATTAACAAAACCAGACTCTAAATTCACTCTGCACAGAGGGACAGAGAAGTAATTATTCCCTACACCTTGTAAGATTACAGTTTCATCAGAGGAATTAACATTAGAGCCTAGAACACTGGTCAGCATAAGGGATTGGCAAGCACCTGTATCACGATATACTTTATCTGATTTCCTGTCATTACTGTCCAGAGGACTGACAAAGCCATCAGACAGGAAATTAGCACATGAACTCTTGAGAGTGTCACCCACGTTACTGCTCAAAAGAGGAGCTCCATCATGAGAATTTAATTTACCCCTCAAAGCAGGTTCAGTTAACTTAGTTAAAGAATTATGGGAACTCTCAAGGGTGGACACTAGACCAATTGACTGAATATTTAAAGATTCCTTTTTGTTCACATCACGCTGTCTCCTGAAACATTTCTCCGTAGTATGACCAAGCTTACTACAATAAGTACATTTACTTTTCTGAAATCTAGAGGTGAAGCTGGTATTTACTTCCTGAGAAACATCACCTTTATTCTCTTTCCTGTTACCTGTACTCTGAGTAGAGGCAACGTACTTACTCTCAGCTTTCCCTTTTTCTTTAGAATATCTCTTGTGAGTGAGAACATATTCATCAGCTAAAACTGCAGCATCAGACAAATTATCTATTCTTTTCTCATCAAGATATAGGCTTACATCTTTATTAACACACCTTTTGAAGTCCTCCAGCAAAATCATCTGCTTAAATTTATCGAAATCAGAATCCACATTCTTAGAATTTAACCACTGCTCTAACAGATCTTCTTTGATTTTTGCATACTCAACATGGGATTGCTTATCTTGCTTGTAAGTTGTCCTAAATATTACTCTATAGGCTTCAGGAACAAGCTCATAGGCCTTAAGAATCAAACTCTTAACTACATCATAATTATCAGATTAATCCTGAGGCAAAGATGCATAAGTTACTTGAGCTTTACCGGTGAGAACAGTTTGAAGGAGTACTGGCCAATACTTTTTTGGACAATTAAAACCTGTAGCTACCCTCTCAAACAACCGAAAATACTTTGTTAAATCAGATTCATTAAAAGGAGGGACAAGTTTAACATTTTTAGCCACATCAAAATCATCAGAGCTAGATGATCCAGTTCCACCTTGTTTCATGCGATACTCATAGTCTGCCTGAATCCTGGCAAGTTCAATTTGTGCCTGTATCTGTGCCTCCTGAATACGAGCCTGAGACTCCGCCTCCTTAGCCTGAGACTCCGCCTCCTTAGCCTGAGACTCAGCCTCCTTAGCACGTGCTTGAAATTCAGCCTCCTTAACACGAGCCTCCTGCAGGGCTAGCTGTAACTTAGCTAATTCAATCTGCGTTTGCTCATTTGGAGGAGTTACATTAAACAAGCTTTTATTAATCATGCCAACAATTTGATCTTTAGAATGATGAGAGTGAACTGCAATTCCCAATTGTTGAGCAACAAGCTTAAGTTCATTCTTTGTTCTGTTTTCTACATCACACACTGTTTGCACATTTGACAAAAAATCTTTGGCTTCATCAAGTGTAGTAATAGTAGACATCATGAATAAATCACAGGCACAAAATATCAAGCAATATCTTTATGATAATATCCTGAATATCCTGATAAGAGGTCGCCAAATTTATGTTACGAAACAGAGAAAAATAATGTACACTTTAAGTGAGAATACTAAATATCGCTACTGTTCCGTAAAGTTCCAGGTTCAAAACAAAAGAGTTACGGTAGGTAAAATTACAAGTTAAAGTTTAATGCTCAAACTAACAACAAAACATTCAGGACTCATAAGGATAATGTAATGGCAAAAAACAGGTTAAATATATGGTTAACTGCAATAGCCTCTATTAACACGAAATTAGCAAGAGTAAATTTATCTAAGTCAGCCCTGATAAAATGAAAATACCAGATAATACTCAGTGAATGCAAGATATATTATTACAGATACGAAATATTATTAATTAGGGCTGACACCCAAAGCACATGAATCACAAAAACCCCACTAGGCCGAAGAATTAACTCCTTACGCTACACAGCACAAGAAAAAATGCAACAACAGGTTATACTCAAATTACACAGCTGCTAGATGGTTGGAGACTTCCTGAGCACTCACAATAATAATAACAACTGTACAGGGGAGGACAGAGATGTGAGCAAAATAAGGAGTAGATCTAAGTGGCAATAATGCAGAGACTGAGCTCATTATATAGGGGCCAGCAGAGCTTGATACAACTTGTAAGAAGGACGCGCAAATGAAGCCATAGGGGACAAAGAGCTGACAATCCTGCTCTGAACAACAGAAAGGACGACTTACTCTACTATAACGGTAGAAGGGGGGACTGAGGCAGAACACGCTCGTGATCAAACATGCAGCATACTGTGCGTTAAAATTACACAAAGGATGATGAAATCATAGGCTATGTAACAATATATATATATATATATATATATATATATATATATATATATATATGTATATATATATTCTTAAAATTCGGTTTGAAGGTAGCTAGTACCTTTGCCAAGATATTTTGCCCGTGATTGACATTTGGCCTCCGAATGCTTTTGTTTTTCATTTCAATAAAAAATATAAATAGACTTCAGAACGAGAATTCTTTTCTACGGCTAACCTTGTAGAAATCATTGTCACCCCGGGGTGAAAGTGTGCATTTTCAAAACATAAATAAGGAGGGAACCTCAGGCTGGGTCCTTTGATCTTTGAGACTTTGACCTGATAGACGAAAGGTTGAATGCTAAGAACCTCCCTCATAAAATCCCACCTACAGCAGCTTAGGGTTTTGGAGGGCTAAGTGTAGCAGCAGTGTATGTAACCCAGCAGTGTATGTATTCCAGCATGCTCTCCAGTACAAATTTCTTTAACTATTTACACCAAACTACATGCACAGTACACACTACACTTCCTATTCAAATTCAACTAAAATGGCGTCTCTTCACCGAGCCTCGGAGTCCCCAGGGGGGGAGGACCATAAATGACCCCACCACCCGCCCCTTTCCCGGTGACGACTCGAGGTGCCTGGAGCCACTGTCTGACTCTCTTCTTCTTCATTTCTGCAACATTCGCGGTCTTTCCTCTAACTTTCGCTCTGCTGAGCACCACCTCTCCTCCTCTAAACCTCACCTTCTTTTTCTAACAGAGACTCAACTGTCTGAGGCAACTGACAGCAAACCCTTTTCTGTATCCTCCTACTTTCTCTATACTCATTTCAAAGCCAAAGGTGGCTGTTGTGTATATATACGCAATGACTTATCTTGCTCCCGTGTTCCTGAACTCGATTCTTCTGAATTCTCTACACTCTGGCTTCGGCTCTCCTGTCATTCTCTGACTAAATATATCTGTGCTGTTTACTTATCCCCTGATTCTACTGACTATCAAAAATTCTTCGACTATCTTACTTCTATGACGGAACACATTCTATCCATTTCTCCTTTCTCTGAACTCTCCATTCTAGGAGATTTCAATGTTCACCACCACCTTTGGCTCTCCTCTCCTTTCACGGATCCACCTGGTGAACAAGCCTACATCTTTTCTCTCCTTAATGACCTAGAGCATCTTGTACAGCACCCTACCCGTATCCCTGACCGCCTTGGAGAGAGCTCCAACATACTTGACCTCTTCCTCACAACTAATCCTTCTGCTTACTCTGTTAATCTTTTCTCTCCATTGGGCTCCTCCGATCATAACCTTATTACCTTAACCTGTCCTATCACTCTGGTACGGCCTGTGGACCCTCCAGGGAAACGTGGTCTGTGGCATTTTGGAGCTGCAGACTGGGAGGCTCTCAGGCAGTACTTCTTTGATTTTCCCTGCAATGATTATTGCTTCCATGGCCGGGAGCCATCTGAGTGTGCCTTGCGCATTACGGAGGTTATTCTCTCGGGCATGGAAGCATACATTCCTTTCTCATATCCTTTGACTAACGCAAGAAAGCCTTGGTTTAATCACGCTTGTTCTAATGCTGTCCGCAACAAGGAGAGGGCCTACAAAAGGTACCGGAGCCAACCCACCCCTGAATCACATTATCTTTATGTTTCTGCCCGGAATCGTGCTAAGTCTGTTCTTCGCTCTACTAAAAGTAATTTCATCCATACTAAATGCTCTCAACTCTCCAACTCGAATTCTTCCCGCTCCTTCTGGCACCTTGCCAAAAATCTTTCTAACAACTTTACCTCATCATCCTTCCCTCCTCTTTTCTACTCTGATGGTTCTGTAGCTATTTCTTCTACTGATAAAGCAGATCTCTTCGCACAGACTTTCTCCTCCAATTCCACCTTAGACGATTCCGGTGCTGTTCCTCCATCTCTTCCCTCCTGTGAGTTCCTCATGGCTGACATTAAAATTTCTTCAGTTGATGTATTTTCTGCCATCACTGGCCTCAGTACTAACAAGGGATATGGGCCTGATGGGGTCCCTCTTGTTGTTCTCAAGAACTGTGCTTCTGTGCTTACACCCAGCCTAGGCAAACTCTTTCGCCTTTGTCTGTCAACTTGTACCTTTCCTTCTTGCTGGAAGTTTGCTCTCATTCAGCCAGTCCCAAAGAAGGGTGACCACTCCCAACCCTCCAACTATCGTCCAATTGCTTTAACGTCCTGTATTTCAAAAGTTTTCGAGTCAATTCTCAATAGAAAAATTTTAAGGCATCTTTCCCATCACAAGCTTCTTTCCGATCGTCAGTACGGGTTCCGTCAGGGATGCTCCACCGGCGATCTTCTCACCTACCTTTCAGACTCCTTGTCATCCTCCTTTCGGGACTTTGGCGAAAGCTTTGCCATTGCACTTGACAGCTCAAAGGCTTTCGATCCAGTCTGGCATAAAATTTTAATTTCCAAACTGCCCTCGTACGGTTTCTATCCTTCTATCTGTGCCTTCATCGCTAGCTTCCTTTCTGGTCGTTCTATAGCCGCTGTTGTAGACAGCCATCGTTTTTCTCCTAGATCTATCAACAGTGGTGTTCCTCAGGGCTCTGTCCTATCACCAACTCACTTCCTTTTATTCATCAAGGAAGCTGTACATCTAACCCTATCCACTTATACAATGATGCCTCCACCCTTCACCTTTCCATTTGGTTCCTGCAACGCCCATCTCAATAGGTACTTCAACAAACAAGGGATGAGGCTATGGCACACCTAATGTCTGACTTGGCTCATATCTCTGACTGGGATAAAAATAATATGGTTGTTTTTTATGCATCTAAGACAGTTCTTACACCTATCAACCCGACAAAATCTTCCGCAGGTATACCCACTAATGTTTAATAATATTCAGCTTAATCCTGCATCATCCTTGAACATGCTTGGGGTTTCATTTACTCGGGACTTATCTTGGAAAGATCATATTACATCTCTTGTAAAATCTGCTTCCAAGAGATTGGGTGTGCTAAGCCGACTCCGCTCTTTCTTTTTCCCTGCACAATTGTTGACTCTATACAGGGGTTTTATCCGCCCCTGTGTGGAGTACAACTCTCATGTGTGGGGAGGCTCCCCACATTCAGCTCTTCTCAATAGGGTGGAGTCAAAGGCTTTTCGTCTCATTAACTCTTCTCCTCTTACTGACTCCCTTCAACCTCTGTCTCTTCGCCGCACTGTTGCATCTTTATCTCTTTTCTATCGCTACTTTAATGGTCACTGCTCCTCTGAACTGTCTGCTTGCATTCCTCCACCTCTACAACGGGCGCGTAGCACCCGTCTGGCAGCAAACTCTCATCCCTTTTCTGTCCAACTCTCTAATGCAAGAGTTAACCGTTACTCCCAGTCTTTCATTTATGCAACAGGTCAGCTCTGGAACTGTCTCCCTCTGTCTGTATTTCCTGCTGCCTACGATCTCCAGTCTTTCAAATGCAGTGTGTCCAGGCATCTCAAAATGATCGGATCTTGATTTTGGCTCTCTATTGTATTTTGTTTTTCTCTTGGAGGGAACTGTTACTGCGGTCTTGTGGCCTTTGGTTCCTTCTTCCTCGCATAAAAAAAAAAAAAACATTCATGATATTCTTTAGAAGCTACAGCAAAATTTTGTTATCATTTTTGTGAAGATAATTCCAGCCATGCCTCGTCCAGCAATAGTTGCTCTGCAGTGGAACTGTTGAGGTAATTGAGCTAATTGAGAGGAACTTCAACTGCTTGTGTCTGAGTTTCACCTTCTGTGTTTGCCTTCAGAAGACTATGGTGAGAGACAAGACTTCCTGCTGTAAGAGGATATACAGTCATTCACTCACCAGCTCTTATGGAGTGTGGTCCTCGTAATGGCTGTGCTCTCCTCTGCTGCACTGATGTTCCATTTACTTATTTTCCTGTCAGTCTCTCCTTCAGGCTGTGGCTGTTCAATTACTCCTGGGGAGGAGTTACATATTTTGTTTTCTTTATTCACCCCCCCCCCCTTTCCACGCCCCTCTGTGCCTTGACCACTTTTTTCCATCAACTTCCTAGGCCATTTGTTCTTCTAGGTCACATGAACGGGCGTCATGCATTGTGGGCAGAAAATTTATGTAACGCCTGTGGTGATCTTGCATCTTTGGCTGAGGATTTGGACCTGGTTCCTCTGAGCACGGGAGACCTGACACATTTCTTGTATAAACTGGTACTCTGTCTGTTATTGATCTTACACTGGTATCCCATGACTCTTCACTGAACTTTTCATGTGAGATTTTGTCTGATTTGATTTTGCCGGACTTGAATGGTATTGATCATTGTCCTGTTGTGGTTAAAGCATTCAGCTCTATGTCGGTGAAGCGTGTCGCTCGCTGGTGTTTGGGTACGACTGATTGGGAAAAGTTTGCAGGTCACTGTAGTCTCGACTGTAGTGTTCCTAGCTTTCAAAGGGCTAATGATGAAGAACAGTATTTCATAACTACTGTATATCAGGCTGGCCTTTTTTCTATTCCACGAACGTCTGGAAAGTTTTGCAGGTAACCTGTGCCTTGGTGGAATGAGGCATGTGCTTTAGGTAGGTATGTCCACAACGCTGCTTGTAGGAACCATTGGAAAAATGAAGATGTCTTATTTTAAATTCAGTTTGAGAAAGCTCGTGCCCGTTATTAGTGGGTTCTGATGAACTTGCGTCAAATCTTGTGGAGAACATATGAATCGTCAGCTACCTCATCCACTCCTTTACCATTGGTCTGGAGGAAGGTGATGAAAATAACAGGTGAGTAGTCGCCTTCTCCCTTGGTGCTTAAAATTCAGGGATCTTCTTTATCCAACTCCTCTGAAGTAGCTTCAGCCCTGGCAGAGCATTTTTACAATGTTTTTTGTTCAGATCCCTCCAAGCCATTTAGTTTATTCTGGCATCAACAGGAAAGGTTTGGCATTTTATTTCTGCATACTGAACTGGATCCTTATTTTTTCTTTGCCGTCTGTGAACTCAAGGCTGCTCACCAGCAGTGTGATGACTTTGCTGCTGGACCCATTGACATTCCCTTTGCTATGATTTACCATTTGCCGTACAAGTCTCTGTTTTTATTAATAGTTTATAATTGGATAAGGGATGAAGATAAAGTACCCACTAATTGGGGGATGCGAATGGTTCTTCTATTTCCTAAGCCACCTAAAAACCATTGTAATGAGTCTAACTATTGTGCCATTTGTTTGACATCTTGTGTATGCTGACTGTTTGAGAAGATGGTTAGCGTGAGGCTAACTAAAGAAGAGGTTTCTTCTCTCTGTCACAAAGAGTGTTTCATTGGATGAGGTGTACATTGGACTACCTCATCGGCCCTGAGTCAGCAGTCTGTGAGTCTTTTGCATCTGGACAGAATCTAGCAGCTTTGTTCCTTGACCTGGAAAGGCATATGTTACGGCAACCTGCCATTGTTCCTTAGTAACTTCTAGTTGAACCGCAGGTTTCATGTCCGTGTGCTCTCCTCACTCTGTTCTACGAGTTCAAGCGGAAGGTGTTACACAGAGGAGTGTGCTAAGTGTTCTTTTACTTGCTGTTGCTGTCATTGGCACACTTGATTCCCTGCCACAGAGGATGTCTTCTTCCTTTTACATGGCTGACCTAGTGATATGGTTTGCTGGTTCCCAGATGTGTGCTGTTGAGAGGAGGATGCAACTTATGCTGGAAAGGGTTGCCAGCTGGGCAGACTGGAGAGATTTCCGTTTTACTTCAAGCCTGAGTGTTGCAATCCAGTTTTATAGATTAACGTGGCTGGCGCCTGGTACAGTGCATGGAGATGACTAAGTTTCTAGGCTTCACATTTGACTCTCAGGTTACTTGAGTTTTACATTTGAAACTTCTTTGAGTATCATGTATGCAAGCAATGGATTTGTTGAAGGTAGGTTGCTGTCTCTATATCTCACACCTCGTGGAGTGCTGCTCGGAGTACACTCCTTCATTTGTATCAAGCCATAGTGGGATCTAAGCTTGCCTATGGTTGTGAGGCGTACTTCTCCTCCACTGTACCGCAGCATAGTGTTCTCAGTCCTTTGCATCATGCAGTTTTGTATCTTGCCACTGGTGCTTTCAGATTCTACCCAGTTCCACCTTTGTGGCTGGTGTTTCTTCCTTTTATCTACTGCACAAGTCGCTAATCATTTGTTGCTGGAATCGCATAAGATATATTCCAGAGTCAAAGATTGCTGTTTGTTTATCATGGCAGTTATTTTTGCAGTATCATGTTTCTCATCCTCACACACCACATTCCTTTGGGTACAGGGTCAGGCAGATTATGGGGGATTTAGGTCTCTCTGGATAGCCTGTCTGCCCAGCTCGGCAGCAAAGAATTACACCATGGTACCTTGCCGAGGTGTAAGCGTGCAGGAATTTTTAGGATACTAAATCTTCGCTCTCTTCTCTGGTGCTTCATCACCTATCAGATATTTTTGTAACACTCCATTAACAGAGGTACCCCTTCCTGTATATAAAGGTGGTTCAAAGTGACACACTTATTGTTTCTCATCCTCGCACTCCACATTCCTTTGTATACTGGGTCAGGCCGATTAAGTAAGATGTAGGTTTCTCTACAGTGTGTCTGCCCTGTCTAGCTCCCAAAAATCCCTCCATGGTGCCTTCCTGAGGTGCAGGTGTGCATTGATTCCGAGGTTACGAAGTCTTCTGCGTTTTCTTTGGCTCTCCATCAGCTGTTTTGACACATTCTTCAGTTCACAGAGAAACAGTCCTTGTATATACAGATGGTTCAGAGTCAGATACTGGTGTGTCTAGGGTGAACGACAATGAGATGACAGATACATTAGTAAAATCTGCTTCCTCCCGATGATCCCTGCCAACTACCCCCTTCCTGCTTCTGATATGAAGCCTTACTTGAAGTATGTGATTCTTATTTGTTGGCAGAGTCTGTGGAATGCTGTTACTAATAATAAATTCAGGGATGTTTTTGAGAGAGTGTTAGTGCCGAGGGTTCTCTCCTGCATGTATTAGTGATTGGAGGTGGCTGTTACCCAGCTATGCATTGGGCACTCATGGCTTAGTCATGAGTTCCTAATGTGTTGTGGGGCTCAACCGTAATGTGACGATTGCTTTGTTCCCCTTACTGTCCGTCACATGCTAGTCCTGTGTCCAAGTCTGGTGAACCTGCGGTGGAGATTTCTTCATAGGCATAGCAGGACGGATGGTGCCTACTCTCTGTCCTTTATACTTGGAGGAGCTTCTGGCTTAAGGAGGTGAACTTCTTGCACCTTTTATAGTTGACCGATAATTTACTTACTTTGTTGCCATTGTTTTTCTTGATTAGAGGTATCGATTTTGTCTTAGTATACGGGTTTTAACGTTTATTCTGCATCATATTATTATCGAGCTGTTGCAGCGCCACAATATTTATTTCAGTTCATTTCTCTTGTCATTTACTGAAAAAATTTATTCATCTCTGAGGATTTAACTCGTCGACGACCTGGAATTAGTGATGACTCGTTCACTACTAGAGATTTATCCGCAACTGGGTAAAAGTGCTAGGAGGATGTAAAAATAGAATATGTAAGACATCAACCTTGAGAAATAAATAACTTGTTAATTACAATGATATATTTAGTAACATTGCTGCTACCTGCAGTCATTGTAACTCAGATAAGGAGTGATTTCATGTAAAAAACATATTAAGCCCAAAGATTAAATTCTCTTACGCACCTGTGATATAATCCTCAAACATTTATCAATCTGAGGTGTGTAGGGGGCATCATGAGGCACTGGCCAGGCTATAGAAAGCTTTACCAGCTTTTCCTTGCCTAGATACAAGGGAGAAGTGCCATCAAATTTAGCAAAGTTCCGGGATATTATCAGCTGCAGGTTTAGACGGGCACCAAGATGGGCACTCCTGAAATAAACACAAAAAATAGTAAAAAAATAATAATTATCCCAAATGCTTTCCCCACCTAGAAACAGCATGAGGTATGATATATAAGGACGGAATATTCGATAGTGGGAGAATAATGCATAGCATGGCCAGTAGAATGGGCCACATAATATGCTGGAGTTAACCGTTACTCCCAGTCCTTCATTTATGCAACAGGCCAACTCTGGAACTGTCTCCTTTTGTCTGTATTTCCTACTTCCTATGATCTCCAGTCTTTCAAACACAGTGTGTCCAGGCATCTCGAAATGAATGGATCTTGAATTTGGCTCTCTTTTGTATTCCCTTTGTTTCTTTTTTTCTTAGAAGGAACGTTTTGTGGGCTCAGCCTTTGGTTCCTTCTTCCTCGCATAAAAAAAAAAAAAAATTCCAACATCATTCAGTCCTCAGGAATCCTGGCGCATCGTCACATGCCAACATAAATAAATGAAACAAATGCATTCGAGGGCCGAATGCTAATCGCCAGTACACCAGTCCTGTGTAAGACAGCCTTAGCATGTTGTAAGTATGGATGGGGGATATTGTCACCGAATTCGTGACATGTGAAGGTGAATGCAACAGTACGTAGAGGGACTGCTGGACTTCATGGAACGGGATCTGGTGCTTACACCCTGATTCGGACACATTTATAAAAATCTAGATATTTAATTATCTTACTTGAAACAGTAACGTAAGACAATGAATCATATACAGTATGTAAAGTAGAACAAAAAATACTCGTAAATAATTGATAATGCCGATACATTTTGTCTTTTCTTTTCCATTTGTTCAGATACAGTACAATAGTTTTTTTTTTTCTGCTGCAAATGTATATGACAAAAGATTTACATACATAAAAAAATCATATTTATTCATGTAAGCATCTCAGTAACTTTAATTATCATATATCAGTCAACGTATCTCCGAAATACCAAAAAATTATGTAACAAGTCATCACCCATTCCCCCACTAAAATCTTCTGACAGTAACATTACGAGTGACTGACGTGGTAAAGCGAATATCCTTACTAGAACATCTGCAAGAATTGCTACGTTACAAGAAGTCAGCTAGAACGTCCCAGCACTAGAACTTGACTCTCCCGAAAGTGCTCCACTTAAATTACAGACTAGATACATACAATCCATCCTACACAATTTACCAACCAACAAAGCTCCAGGCCCAGGTCGAATTCCTCCAATTGTTTTGAAAAGTGCTCCCAGAATTTGCTTATGTTCTAGCTAAATTATTCAGGCTATGCTTACGTACTACTTTATTCCCTAATTCTTGGAAAAAAACAAGTACCAACCCAGTTCTGAAAAAAGGAAGTTTCTCTGACCCCTCTGATTACAGACTAATATCTATCAGGTCTTCTCTTGGTAAAGTACTTGAAATTATAGTGAATAAACACATAATTAAACATACTGAATTCAACAACTTAACTGGTGATAGGCAGTATGGTTTTCGCCACGAATGATCCACTATCGATATACTTAGTCTCCTGACTCTCACCATCCATCCATCAGTTGACCAACATGGAGAAACTGATGCAGTAGCCTTTGATATTTCTAAAGTTTTTGACAGAATGTTGCACCATTCCCTGCTATCTCCCTTGCGATGGACTAACACCTTTTTTTCCTCTGATTTCCTCATATATCAGTGACAGAAATATAAGAGTAAAAATAGATGATGTATATTCAAATATCCCTCAATGACAAACGGTGTGACAAGGATTGGTTCTGGCTCGGACCCTATTCGTCATTCATATTAATGATCTCTTATCTGACACTCACAATCCAATTATTTTATATGCAGATGACTCAACAACTCACAGTTCATTCACACTTAAACACCGATTCATAAAGTTTAATATCTCTAACTCACAACTCAGTACAGCCATCTCCATAAATCAAGACTTATCTAGGATCACTGAATGGGGACAAAATAACCTTGTCTCATTTAATGCTAGTAAAACCAAATATATACAGTTTGCTAATAGACAGGTATTTCAAGATTCCTATATAATCTTCAGTGCTACTAATGCTGCTATTTTCAAAAAAAAAAAAAAAAAAAATGAAATTCTCGGTGGTTCACTTAACAGTGCCCTCAGCTGGACCTCTCATGTCAGATTATTGGCTAAAGGTGCCTCAGAGAAATTTGGATTATTTTACAGAGTTCGTAACCTCTTCACTGATGAGCAATTAGCTATAGTTTATAAGAGTCATGTGATCTTTCACTCGGCATATTGCTCACCCTTGTGGAATGGATGTGGACAGGTTGCACTAAAACAACTAGACAAATTCAGAACAAAGCTGTTAGAATTATCAGTAACCTTGATATTACAAATAAACTTCCTCCCCTACAGGTAAGAAGGAGTATTGCCTACCTTCCATTATTTTACAGATACTTTTAAGGAAAATACTCAGACGAAGTTGCATCCATTGTGCCACCTCTCCATACCTTTCCCTGTGCTACATGGGCATCTGGTAGCGCTTATGGCTGGAATGTCACACTACCATATTGCAGAACTTCCGCCTATCAGAAATCTTTTATTCCCTGAACTGCATCTCTTTGCAACTCGCTTCCCCAGAGTTGTTTCCCCCCAAAATTTCAACCTACAGCTTTTCAAGCACAACTGTTACAGATTTTTATGAATCGAGTACACCAATAATTTGGTGTATGGATTTTTTTTTTTTCATCTGTTTTTTCCTGTCTGTTCTGTTATTCAAAAAAAATATATATGTATCACTGTAAGTAAAACCAACTCACTTCATCGTCAGAGCTGCGTTGAGTCCGTCCATAACATCTTCCCCGACCATCATGCTCCCAAGTTCTCTAAAGGCACTTGATTCAGAGTTTAAAGAGAACTTCTTGTATGAACCATCAAAAGATCTTATTGTCACCCTGTAACATGTACAAATAAAAATTGTTTAATTAGTATTACTACTGAGGCTCCTAGAATAACGCAACACCAAAACTTAACTTCAAAATACATTTAGTTTTTTTTTTTTAACTTTAAAATTGGCCTAAAATTGCCATATTTGCATCTCGAATGCTAACTTGTAACAATTGATTAAAACCAATATATGATGCTAGTCACGAAGTGCTATGGAAAGAAAGCAAGACGTAGTATTGTTTCTTCCTGCCACTGAGTTTCGTGAAATAAGCTACAAATGAGAAAAAAAAATGGGGCGAGTTAAATTGAAAGAGCTATAGAGCTATAGTATTTTTATTTGGTCTTTCTCTATCCGTTTATTACAGCACATTCCTTGCATTTATTATAGTATAGGAATAATAATAATAAAGTTACACAACTGTCTGAATATATGATAAGCAATGAACTGAATAATTTCCAAAGTACTACAGGATGTGCAGATCTAGTCCACGTATTAAGGCAGACAGTGGAGGAAGCATAAGCGAAGAACTGTGAGTCTCTGGCGGACAATGCATGTAGAAGTGAATGAGGTTACGAGACCGGTGAGCACAAAAGTAAAGAAAAAAAAAGTAAAGTCGGAGGTAAATATTGAGGGATGGAATATTTCAAGTATTGTTATGTGGATGATGTAGTACGTGGTACTTGAGAACACCATTTATTCTTTCAGTGTTGCCCTGCTTTTGAACAATCAGGGCTGAAAGTACCGTATGGAAGTATTTGAATAAAACACCTGCTGGATGAAAACTAACTCACTGTGTGATGTGTTGGTGAATGAGGGGAATAATAGAACTGAGGGTTTAAGATCTTTGATGCAGTGATAGCATAACCGAAGGGCCCAGCATTAACTTACATTTCATATTTCATCCAGTACCTTTGTCTCCAAACGTTTGTTCTTCGATATCTCACCTTTCAACTACTTTGACCAGCTCCTCAACTGTCTCTGGTCTGGGTGGCAGCCTTGGGAGGGTGAGGGAAGCAATGAGGCTGGCACGATATGCTGTGCCCACCACCACACCGAAGAACAACCAAGTGCCGACCAGGATGTGGTTGGACTGGCTGGTTGACAGGCGTCCAAACAGTCCCTGGCCCAACAGGGTGCCCACAGACTCCATCACCACCGACCCAGTACTCAGCACTCCATGGTGCGTTTGCCACGTTTTCCTCCTCGTAATCTGTACAACATACACATGCAGTGATATACGTACATATTCAATTATATGAATGTGTTGCTGTTTCTTTATTGTGTCACAGGGGCGAGCAGTGATGTTCTGGACAGTGGAATGGTTTTGATAATATAAGCCATGAAAGAAATTGCACCTCCTCGCATCTACTACCGTCAGGAAGACACAATTCTAATGAGGTCATTCGCACCATTTTTTTTTCCAGAGCTTCTCGGTACGTCCAGTTTCGTAAAGTAATTTTGATCATTTTCTGCTTTTCTTAATGTAATTTTTCGGCTACATATGGCACGCTCTAAAATAGTGAAAACAAGTGCTCGTGGGCCCTTCGGGCCCCTTGCACTTGCTCCTGCTGAGGGCTCCTGCGTTTATGTGCTGTTCTAGTGTAAAGGTGTCATTTGGATATTTTGCAGCTAACAAATTGATCGTGTTATTTGCAGCTTCGGGAATGGAACCCAGGTTGTCCGAACGCAAGTCCGAAATGCTTTAGTTGTAACTATGGGCAAAAAAATCTACGGAGATCCTATGCAGGGCGCCAGGAGCGGCGTTTTTTTGGGGTCAAAATGTGATCGTTCATTAAATATAGTAAACATTTTTCAATCGTGATGGGACCAAGTTTTTCCACATCAGCGATTTTTTTGCGATTTCTGTGCCAATTTTGGTGCGATATCAATGTGTAGTTTCAGCTGCCCAAAACACACACACACACACACACACATGGTTAGTGTTATAGTATATGAGATGTCATGGAATAGTCAGATATTGGTTACAGTGAAGGTATGATGTATTATTCATTTTTTTTTTTTTTAGAGTTCATTTGATTAGGAATGGCTAAAATTCTTTCTTCGTTGAAAAAAGCAGACCAAATTAAAACTGTATGAGAGCTGAATTAATTACTGCAACAATTCCATGCTGTGGTTTCAAGAAATCAACAAGTGTGAAGTAGCCTACCACTTACATGACAGTGGTGGCTGCAGTACACAGTAGGCTCGGGGTGGAAGTAACAATCCGAACCCATTCTTTACTAATCTATACCATAAATATGTATTCCAACAAAGTTTTTAAGGATATGTTGTATAAAAACAGCAATATATATTCTTTAATTTCTAATTGCATTAGTTAAACATCATCCAAGAGGAGTCGTTGTACTTACTGTATACCTGTAAAATTAAACTAATATTTTTCCATTATACTGTATTTCTTTATCACTCACTCTGATTTTCACCTGTGAGTTTCATATTAAAGACTCACTTGAACCTATCGTCTGCGGTAAACTGGAAAAGATAATAGAATTAACCTGACCAAGGGAGTGTTCATGGTGCCAGAATAAGCAACTGTCTCCACTGACACATTCACCTAAATAAAAATATACTGTTGGCTCATGTTACATAAAAGGGAATAACAAGAAAACGCGATCATGAGAGGGTTAAATGCACCATTGTCCTCGGTGAGAATAAAACAATAAAAAACAACGGCACTAGACATATTTGGCACCATACGGGACTTCGCTAAAATGAAGAACCATATTGTGCTTCGCTAGAGTAAAGCACAGTTGTGTAAAAATCCTGAAGGAGCTAAACAGAAGCACTGCCCTGTGAAAATACATTTACGTGTGTGACTAACACTGGAAGACGGCCCCGGGCTACTAAATGAGAATGTCCCCCGTCTAAATTAATTATGATGATAAACAACAACAGCAGCAACAAGAACAGCAACAACAACAATAATACTAATACTAATAATAATAACATAAGGAATCGTTCTCTGCTGCCTATTACTACTAATACTGGATGTGCCCGTGCCTGATCACTTGCATGTTTACCTTGACAAGTGTGAAGCAGACAGTCAGCGTACAAGCCAAGACACCGATCCACACCTGACCACTAAAAGGGTAGTAGAAGTTCAGCCAACTGGGTGTTATGACCGGCGTGGCCATGGCGAAATTACCAGCAGTTTGATCATAGGCGAAAGTCAAGTCCCATCTGGAAATTTTTTTAAAAATAAAGAGGTTACGTTTGAAGATGTTATAACCATTTGTTACATCCAACCATTGGAAAGAATTTGTTCTCGAATAATAATAATAATAATAATAATAATAATAATTAATAATATAAATAATAATTATAGTAATATTATCAATAATAATAAAAATAATTGAGAATGAAAGTAAAGCATTCGGAATCCGGATGCTAATTGCCCGCCAGAATATGATGACCAAGTCCAAGATTTTGGCCATATCTTGAAATGCTGAAGGTTTCCTGTTGATAGCTCAAGCCGTTTATGAGATATAATTGTGCCACAGGCGGGCTATGAATAATACTTGATTTTTGGCAGCCATGTTTCTGACCTAAACCTTGACCTCCAGTGCCCGTTTTCGAACTCGGCCAAGATTTTGGTCATATCTTGATACCCTGAAGGATTCATGTTGATAGCTGAAGCCGTTCATGATTTATATTGGTGCTAAAGGAAGGCAATAAAAATGAGTTGATATTTGGCGGCCATTCTGGTGACCTTGACCTTGACCCCGAGTGCCCACTTTTGAACTCGGCCAAGATTTTGACAATATCTTGAGGTCCTGAAGGTTTCATGTTGATAGCTGAAGATGTTCTTGAGGTATAATGGGAACACACACACACACACACACACACACACACACACACACACACACACACACACACACACACACACACACACTGAGGCAGGGAAAAACATTACTGCTCTGCCTTGTAAGGTGGGCGATAACTAGAGGCCCTCCCAACGGGGGAATCACACCAGACGCAAGCCGATACATATCTAGCGCGGCTTGGAATATGACCTTGACCAATTCTAGCTCATAGATTTTCATCCCTACTACACACCTGTAAATTTTTTTGATGAAATCTTGAACAGCTGCGAATTTATCATGGAAACAGACACACAGAGCTTGACCTACTTTCACTAGTTTCGAACTCGTGATCGATTTTTTATCTACTACAGACCTGTAAAATTTTGTGTTATCTTGAGTGGTTGTGAAGTTATCATGCCAACAGAAACACTGACAGACGGACAGGAAGACGGACAGATTGAAAACAATACCAGCTTCGCTATCGCAGGTAATAATAATAATAATAATAATAATAATAATTATATTATTATTATTATTATTATTATTATTATTATTACAGCTGAAACTGAAGACCCATCTGGAAACTACCGGAATATTACAGTTTTTTTTTACATTTCCAGCTTCCTTCTCTTCTCATAGCTCCACGCGCACCCTCCAGATCATTACCACTGAGCATTGTCAGACTACAAGAAGCTACGTTATATTATTTACAACTCCATCATCATCTTCCTATCCATCTATCCTTCCCAGTTCTGTTTATTATGTTGGGAAGACGAAAATAACCAAGAATTAGGCGCAGGTAGTATATTTTTCTCGTAGATGAATCTATAGTCGTTCTTGGACGCACTGCCCGACTATAACGACTATAACATGTTGGTAGACATTTTTTTTTTCATCGGCTGAAATGAGATTCTTTTTAAAAGATGAGTTAAGCGAGCCAGTTTCTAACCCCTTCATTATGGGATGAACTTTCTTAGGCTTACTAATGTTGCTTAGTAACATAAGTGAACGAAAAGAAGTGTCATTATTGTGAACAAGCAAAAGAAAGTAATATGTACAGAATTCAGTTCCACATTTGTAGGCAGTCATTTGAAGAATGCTCTTGAGTTTTGTGCACTGACAAGTTCATTTTCTAGTTACTCCACTTTAGCAAGTAAAACAAAATTCAAAAATTATTTTCCTCATCACTTACATTATCAATAATTAATAAGACATTAGACAAATTCAAGTTAGATAGGCTATCACTATCTTTTTACAATGTATAGCTTTTCTTTGCGGCATAAAACTATCTGCATTTAAATCTGATTGTCAATGAAAACAGTGAACACTGCAGTGCAAAGGTTAACCTTAGCTTAGAATCTCACCTCTCTAGTTCTTGTGGAATAACACCATATACCACTGTTGCCATGAATGACTTACGAATCTGCACCTGATCTGTCACCTGGAAGTAAAAATAACATAAATATAAAGAAATGAAAGCCCCAGTTGATTTTTTTTGTTCTCGTGTGTCATTTTTACCATAAACTCTTTCAGGGAAATGTTTCAAACTAAAAGTTATGATGTAGGATTCCTTAAAGCTTATCAACAAGATACCTTTCCGAATCTGAAAGAAACTGATCATTTTAGTGCATAATAAAGTACAAGCCAAAGGCTCCAAGTATAATAATGTATTGTTCTTCCTAGAAAGAACTAAAAAAAATCGTCAAGTTTATGTCGAGATGTCTCATTTGGACTGTACTTCACACTGCCATAGGCAGTGTGAAGTACAGAATGATGACATTTCCTGATTTGATCATTTTTATACATGAGGACTGAGAATACCTGGTAACCCTTGCAAACAGGAAAGGGGACTAGGGTTCACTGCTTGGCGGATGTTATATGGCTTCCGTTATTGGGGACGGACAGAGGCATTCACTTCAGAAGAGTTATGATCTTCAAAATGTCAATAAATTATGGCATGATATGAAACACTTCAATGAATTACCAGAAGCACGGTGCCACAAAGAAGCAGGGGGATGGCAGGAAGTTATTCCTTTACTTCCAATGTGTTTTGAATGCGAGAGAGAGAGAGAGAGAGAGAGAGAGAGAGAGAGAGAGAGAGAGAGAGAGAGAGAGAGAGAACTCCAGGAAACTGTCCAGGGATAATAGACGATCTAAGGCAATTTTCTTTTATTTTTTTAGTTTTACCAAGTAGGGAATAAATAGTCAGAATGAAACAAAAATTCTTGCTTTCGTTACCAAACTTTTATAAGAGAAATCTAATAACATCCGGTAAATAATAAATGTAATAACATCATGTAAATATTAAGATATATATGAAAACAGAGATTGAGTCGAAAGAAACCCATCGGTGCATATCAAATAAAGAAAAAACGGCGTCACTCACAAACAGCGGTGCGTATGGTTGAAATTATGTATGTACATACGAACGGTTCATAAAAGACATCAAAGAGGATATCCCTGGGGTTTGTCATGCAGTTCTAGGTGGCACTGACGAGACCAATGCCAGCGACAGTTTGTACTATACGTTTCGTTGATCGACATCGATCATCACTGAGGGCAGTGGAGAAGTTAAAGTGCTGTTTCAGTATGATTACACATTGCATCTGGGATGATAATGTAGACACTGATATACTGGAGCTGAATCGAGTTTGAATAACACCTTACAAGTGATGACATGTTATTTGAAATTAGGTTTCTGGCAGTAGCAGCCAAACTGAGATCAAATCCAAACCCTTGCAATGAATACTTTCTGAAATACATTCGAATGTAATAAGCAAACTGATATCTTTACAACAGCAACAGATAGTAACAGAAGGAGTTTAAGTACAGACAAGTATATAATTCTCACCTCGTTCCAGCTGCGTGATGGAAGGACACGGAAAGTAAAATTCAGGGCCTGGGCAACCGTAACCAGCTGGTTGTAGTCAGTGCCTGAGTACCTGGTGGTGTTGCCCTCGATGGACTCTTGCCAGTAGGGTTCGAATGTAAGTGCCGTCACGTTTATCGTCGCGCCAAAGAAACTGCCAAAAATAATGTATCATTATGAACGGACGGAAGTTGCAGTGCAGCATTAGGTGAAAGTGACTTTTTATTCAGCCTATGATAATCCTGTAGGAATAAAGGCTATTGCGTATTATTCAAAGCAAGTACAGGTACTGCATGACAAATTTTGATCATTATTACTGGATTACAAATATTAATTTCATTTAAGTAACTGTTTCTCGGCTCGATGTTCTCTTTAATTACATTGTCCATAACATGTATACTGTCAGTTACAAGTCATACCTGTTTTACACTAATCTGCACTAGATTTTCAACCTTTCACAACATATTTCACATACCTCAGATGCAGAAAAATTCAAAGCTATGGCTCTACTTCATTTCCATAACACTTTCTCATGACTATTACCATATTCTAGTGTCAACCTCTTGGTAAACCCATTCAAGATGAAGATATTACAGTTTTAAGCCTGATTAAAATGAAATAGGTAGCCTATAGCCCAGTCTATAATCGCGAATAATCAGGATATATTACTTATATTTTTCCAGTTTTGTAATGCCCGGTAATTTCTACAGAGTAGCCTACATAAGATCCTCCAGTTCTGAAATGGCCACTAATCTGTACACATTACTTGGTGTATTTCTCCGGAAAAAGGGTGGGAGGTGTGAGATAGCGTAGACCTGATGTGGGGGTCCAGGAAGCCACTTGCAGCACCCGGGCACCGTCAGGACTGTACGGCAAGTGAACCAACATGCTGTACCTGCACAATACGTTTATAGTTTTCAGGCAGAATGAATTATCTTTATTCCCTCGACACTACAAGGGTGTAATGTATCATTTCCTTTAGCTAATCAAGGGACAGTTTCATGAGTCTTTGGAGGTTATATCTAATCGAGGCTATTATTTAACCCATTCGTTAGGAGAAGTATAACTAACCCCTCTGTCTGAAAATTGTCTCCTGAGTGAAATATTCTGGAGGTAACAGGAACGAACGAATATATATATATATATATATATATATATATATATATATATATATATATATATATATATATATATATATATATATATATATATATATATATATATATATGAAGTTAATTCCACTTATAGTCTGTTCATCACATAGGGCCATCTTTTCGATGCCTTGGATGTTTTCTAGTAATAAATCTTGCTCAGTCATTTGCTTCCTACGTGATCCATTGGTTCTATATACTCGTCACTGTTTTTCTCTCGCCGAAACAAAGTCGTATTCAGGGTTTCTCACGGGATAAAGACCACTTACTCTACTCTTTTCATTTTAACTTGGCCTAATATTATCGCCTTTCCATCCTGAAGGCTAAGCTGTAACTAGATATCAGGACTATGATATGCTGCTAGCCATGAAAATTTTCAATGAAACGATATATAACCACAAAATTGTTATTCTGCCACTTAGCTGTGTGAAGTAAAATGCAAAAGCAAAAAAAAAATAATAATAATAATAAAAATGGGACAAGTTATAATGAAGGGAAGAAATGAGAATATAGATGGACAAGTGATATCATTGTTCATTGTTCTCTCTTCAGTTCAACAAAGCTTTGAACTACCAGGTTAGCACTTGACAGCAGGCTTTTATTCAGTGTGGAACTCTGACCACGGTTTCCTTTTACTTGGGAAAATAAAAGGGTTGGCAGATACTATTGCTCAAAAGTGTACGTGCCACCTAGATATTACAGCGTCTTTTATTTATTCTTTTTTTTTTGGGGGGGGGGGGCACGGGAGGGGAATTCCTACAACCGCTAGATGATTTTATTAAACTTTGGAGAGTTTTTAAATACAGGAGTGAAAAATAGCCTCCATCAAATCTTTCACAACGAAAACTCCTTCTGAAACTCAATTTAAATTATTTGGTTTTGCTCTTGATTAAAATGTATGGGACGTTACGGTTCTGAAGGTTGAAGATCTCGTCTATGATTACGTACACGTCGTTCTTAAAGCTATTTAAATGACACACAGACGGATAAGAGGGTGTCCCACGCAAAATCAGTGAAGAATAAGAATGAACCTACTCTGGTAAAGCAATGGGGACTCGACACAAATGACAGTACACTTAAAATTACAAAGGGGAATACGGACTCCCAGATAATAACAGAGATTTACGCATACCTGTGGCCGTGGTGTACGTGGTGCACGTGCCCATTGCCCTAGTTCCCATCAGCCAAGTGTGGGTACAATCAAAATTACTGTGTGAAAGGTGGGGAAAGGCTTTCAGCCGCGGATCCTGCTTTTGATGATCCTCAGGCAGGTATTTGGCCACATTTTCCGTGGACAGGCAATTCGTGCATCATGGATTTTTCACGGTATATTTTTTTCATTGTCCGTGAAGGCATACCTGGGCACAGGATCATTATCACCAGAAACTCTCCCTACACTGGATTATCCCCTTCTGTGACACGAGCAAACATGACAGAATGGTATCCTGTTGAAGTCGGTGATTTTTACTTGTGGCAAGCTGTGACCGTACTGATGGCACACATAAAAAAGGCATGCCATACAGGACTATTGAATCATGGACGACCTCACAGCCACATCTGTCTTTGAGAGGTACGTGGCACATTACAGAGTACTTTGCCATATTATGGTTCCTGCACTTTTCCCCCACCATGGGACCCTTACCCAGTGACAGGGTGTGGAAAATTCGCCCATTTCTGACCATTTTAAAAGGTTCTTCCATTTTTTTTGCTTTTCCATAGAGCTGTGGCTGTTGAGTGTCATGTATTGTTCTGGGGTTGACTGACATTTATCCATTACACATTGTCCAACGTCATCGCAATGCTTCAGTCTTTGTTGCTTGTGACTGCAAGATTGGATATATGCTGGACTTTGTCGTTGTTGCCCATCTAGCGAGACGATAATGTAACTGCCTGCGTTTCTCCTCGTATGATGTAACTGCCAAGTTTCTCCTTGAAGGTGAAACAGAAACCAATGGTAATGTCAAGCCAAGTAGGAAGCACTACCCTGTTATCCCTGCCAAGACCGAGAATGATGCATTACTCATCGAGAAATGGGGTAACATGTTGGTCATCCACTGGCATGACAAGCGAGATGTGCTGCAGGTGGTACAAGAAGGTGTTCCTACACCTTTCTGCTATCACTGTTGTGAATGCGTTCATATTGTTCAGACAGGTTGTTGGCATAACTGCTGCATCAAGTACACAGTGCTGCAGTAATGCCTGACAGGGTCACCCAGGCAGACTACCTCACGTGTCACCGCATAGTGAACCTGGGCAACTGCAGGTTAAAAACTGTACAGGCAGCACCATGTCTACCTGAACTGCCAGTGACGGCAGCAGATTCACAAGGAAATGCTCTACCAGTGCAGTGAGGTAAAGGAAATTTCTTCAGTCACTGGTGTGTGGGAAAGTGTAATTATTGTAATGTATATAGTCTAATAATCTTACTACTTAAGAATTTATAATACAGTTTATAATATAAAAAATGTATGGGTTTAAGAAAACACTCAGGTTACACTGCTACTGAAAATGCAGTATAACTGCAAATACGTGTTATGGTAATACAGTGCAATATACATGCAAACTGGACTTGTTGTGATGATGAACTAGTAATAGTATTGTTGTGTGCTATTCCTCTAGTGCACTAGGAAATTACCCTAGCAAGTGATTTTACCACAGAAGAATTTAGAATATAAGGAAATGTATGGGTGTAAGGAAATTATCTCAGGATATGGTGGATGAACTCGCAATACAAGTGACAAATAAATTATTTTCATGTTACAGTGCTAGTGAACTTCCATTACAAATGCAAATATGTGCTATGGTAATATAGTGTAATGTTAGTGCTAACTGGTTTTGTTGTGATACTTTTTATTTATTTCTGCACATTCGCAACCTTTCCTTTAATTTTATCTCTGCTGAACGCCACCTCCCTTCCTCTAAACCTCACCTTCTGCTCAGTACTGAGACTCAGCTGTCTAAGGCGACTTCAAGCAAACCCTTCTCTGTATCCTCCTACTTTCTCTATACTCACTTCAAAGCAAAAAGTGGCTGTTATTTATATGTACAGGCTATACAAAATTTTTCAGCACCCTTACGGCACGATACATTATGCCACACCACACGAGGCATTCTGAATCAACACCTGAATGACGGTTTGTGGTTGGTATTCCTGGCCTTGTGTTGCTGGTGTGTTTTAATTCGTCTGCTAATGATGAAATCTAGTGGGAGAGGGAGAGAGGTACAGAGGTACCAACCACACCAAGGTATTCTCGCCGTCTGTAACAGTGATCGTTGCGAAGGGTATCAGAGCAAGGGGTGCCGAAAATTTTTTGCATATCGTGCATCCCAGTTCCTGTACTTCAGTCTTCTGAATTCTGTAGTCTCTAGCTTCGGCTATCCTACCATTCTCTAAGTATATCTGTGCCGTTTCTTATCTGCTACTTCTGCTGATGATGAAAAATTCTTTGACAATTTTATTTCCAAGATGGAACATCCTGTCAGTTTCTTCTTTCCCTGAAGTCTCCGTTCTAGGTGATTTCAGTGTTCACCACCACCTTTGGCTCTCCTCACCTATCACTGACCCACCTACAAGGCTACACCTTTTCCATCCTTAATGACCTAGAGCAGCATGGACAGCACCCGACCTACTGTATATTGATAACAGTCTTGTAGGGAGTCCCAGCATACCTGACCAATTCCTTGCACCTAATCCTTCTGCTTATGCTGTTAATGTTTTCTTTCCATTGGGCTCCTCTGATTGCAGTCTTATCACCTTAACAGTCCTGTCACCTCAGTAAGGCCTGTGAACCATCCCAATAAGCGGCGACTTTGGCATTTTGAAGTTGCTGATTGAGAGGAACTCAGACAGAACATATTTTTTTCCCCTGGAATGGTTATTGCTTCCATGGCCGAGAATCATCTGAGTGTGCCCACGCATTACAGAGGTTATTCTCTCAGGTATGGAAACATACATTTCCCTTATCTTGTGACTAAGGGAAAAAAAAAAATCTTTAATTACGCTTGTTCAAACGCCGTCCACATCAAGGAGAGGGCCTTCAAAAAGGTACCGGAGCCAACCCATCCCTGAATCTCATGTCTTTTACGTTTCTGGCTGGAATCGTGTTGTGTCCGTCCAACACTCTGCTAAATATAATATCAGTCGTACTAACTCAAATTCCTCCTGCTCCTTCCAATGCTTCCCAAACACCTTTCTAACAACTTTACTTCGTTATCTTTTCCTCCTATTTTCCACTCTGATGACTCTGGAACTGTTTCTTGTACTGTAAAGCAGAACTCTTTCATCAGAATTTCTCCCTCATATCCACCTTAGACGATTCTGGTGCTGTTCTTCTATCACTTCCTCCCTCTTACTTCCTCGTGGCTGACATTAAGATTTCTTCAGTTGGTGTGTTTTCTGCCATCACTGGTGTTAATGCTAACAAGGCATATGGGCCTGATGGGGCGCTGATGGGGTCCCTCCAGTTGTCCTCAAGTGCTGTGCTTCTGTGCTTACATCCTGCCTCGGTAAACTCTGTCGCCTTTGTTTGTCAACGTGTACCTTTTCTTCTTGCTGGAGGAAGGTTGATCATTTTCAGCCCTCTAACTGTCGTCCTATCTTTTTAATGCAAGGAAGAAGCAACAAAAGGCCAGGAGCCTGTAAATTCCTCCCTTCAAGAAAAACACAAGATAAGAGAGCCAGATTCAAGACTGTTCCTTTTGAGGTCCCTGGACACACTGCATTTGAAAGACTGGAGAGCATAGGCAGTAGGAAGTACAGACAGAGGGAGACAGTTCCAGAGGTGACCTGTTGCATAAATGAAAGACTAGGAGTAACGGTTAACTCCTGACTTCGAGAGTTGGACAGAAAAGGGATGAGAGTTTGTTGTTAGATGGGTGCTAAGGCCCACCATAGTGGAGGAGGGGTGCAACCATACGGTTCAGACGAGCAGTGACCATTGAAGTAGCAATTGAAAAGAGATAAAGCTGCAACAGTACAGCGAAGATACAGAGGTTGAAGGGAGTTGGTAAGAAGAGGAGAGTTGATGAGACGAAGTGCGTTTGACTCCACGTTGCTGAGAAGAGCTGTATATGAGGAGCCTGACCACACATGAGAGTTGCACTCTACACAGGGGTGAATAAAATCTGTGTATGAAGTCAACATCTATGCAGGGGTAAAGAAGGCATGGAGTCGGCTCAGCACACCTAATCTCTGGGAAGCAGATTTTACAAGAGAGGTAATATGTTATTCCCATGATAAATCCCTAGAGAATGAAGCCCCAGGTATATTTTAAGATGATTCAGGATTAAGCTGGATATTGTCGAAAATTAGATTGTACTCCTGTGGAAGATTTTGTCGGGTTAATAGATGTAAGAACTGAGATTTTAATGCATTAAAAACAAGATTACTTTTACGCAATCAGAGATATGAGCCAAGTCAGACATCAGGTGTGCCATAACCTCATCCCTTGCTTGTTAAAGTAAGTGCTGAGATGGACGCTGTGGGAAATGAATGGAAAGGTGAAGGGTGGAGTCATCAGCATATGAGTGGTTGGGGTTAGATGTACAGCACAGAAGGCCACTGATGACCCAAAGAGAGATGGTGATAGGACAGAACCCTGAGGCACACCACTATTGATAGCTCTAGGAAAAGAACGGTGGCAGTTTACAGTAGCAGCTATAGTACTACCAGAAAGGAAACTGTAGATAAAGGCACAGATAGAAGAATAGAAACTGTAAGAGGGCAGTTTGGAAAGTAAAGATTTATGCCACACTCGATCGAAAGCCTCTGAGATGTCAGGTGCAATGACAAATCTTTCGCCAAAGTCCCGAAAGGAGGATGCCTACGAGTCTGAAAGGTAGGTGAGAAGATCGCCAGTGGAGCATCCCTGGCATAACCCATACTTACGATCGGAAAGAACGTTGTGACAGAAAACATCATTTAAAAAGTTTTGGTTAAGAAAGATTTTTGAAATACATGCTGTTAAAGAATTACACTAACATCCTTTATTTGTAAAGTGTTTGAAACTATTCTGTAACTAAAAAAAAAATAATAATAAAATAAAGCACATCTCCTACCATAACCTTCTCTCATTGTCACTAGGGGCTCAGGCAGGGATGCTCCACTGGCTATCTTTTCACCTTCCTTTAAGACTCCTGGTCATCCTCCTTTCGGGACTTCGGTGAAAGATTTGTCATTGAGCTTGACATTTCAAAGGCTTTCTATCGAGTCTGGGCATCAATCTTAAATTTACGGCCCTCTTACGGTTTCAGTCTTATATGTGCCTTTATCTCCAGTCGTTCTATAGCTGCTGTTTTAGACTGCCACTGTTCTTGTCCTCGAGCTATCAGTAATGGTGTTCCTTAGGGCACTGGCCTGTCACTAACTGCCCTCCTTGTGTTCATCAGTGACTCACCAAGGTTTACATGTAACCCTAATCACTCATATACTGATGTTTCCACCCGTCACCTTTCCATCTACTTCCCGCAGCGTCCATCTCAACAGTTACTTCAACAAACGAGAGCGGAGTCTATGGCACACTTAATATCTGACTTGGCTCAATCCTCTGATTCGGGTAAAAGTAATCTTGTTTTTAATGCATCGAAAACCCAATTCCTTCATCTTTCGACCCATTAAAATCTACCATAGGAATGTCCTCTAATTTTTTACAATACCCATATCATTCCCGCATCATCTTTGACCATACTTGGGGTTTCATTCTCTCGGGATTTATCTTGGAAAGATCACATTACTTCCCTTTATAAAATCTGCTTCCAAGTGACTAGGTGTGCTATGTTGACTCTGTACCTTCATTACCCCTGCACAGTTGTTGACTTTAAACAGGGGTTTTATTTGCCCTTGTGTACACCACTACTTTAACGTGTGGCAAGGTGCCCAACATACAACAAAAGTCAAAGACTTTTCATCTCATTTACTCTCCTTCTCTTACTGCCTGCCTTCAACCCATATCTCTTTGCTGTGCTGTTGCATCTTTGTCTCTTTTTTTTTCGTTAATTCAATGGTCACTGGTCCTCTGAATACTCTGCTTGCCTCAACCACTATGGCAGGCAGGTAATACAAGTGTAGACGCAGACTCTTATTCCTTTCCTGTCCAACTCTAATGCAAAAGTTAACTGTTAATGCCAGTCCTTTAAGTGTCCAGCAAGTCAGCTCTGAAACTGTCTTCCTCCGTCTATATTCCTTTCTGCCTATGACCTCCAGTCTTTTAAACGCAGTGTGTTCAAGCATCTTGAACAGATCCTCAATTTGGGAATCTATTAGCATGTTTTTCTTTTGCTTAGAGGAATCAGTTTCCAGACTTGTAGCTTTAATTTTTTTTCTTGCATAAAAAAAACGAATTGCTGTAATATAGTGCATCATACATGGAAACTGGGTTTGTTGTGATAGTAAACTAGTATTTTTTTGTGTGCAATTCCTCTCGTGCAATAAGAACTTAGCCAAATAAGTGCTTTAGAAAAAAAAGAAAACTACGCATGTCAGAAATGGAGATGACCACAGGGATAGTAAAATGCGTGACTTAAAGAACAGTGCCCCCGAAATATATCATAGTACCCCCGACGACAGGGCAAACCAAACACAGCTCAGTATGCCCGAGGATGCGCCGACTCCCCCACACGAACCCCACGGGGTAGCCGCCACCAGTCACAACCACTCCCGGCAACAGCGACATATGTCAGCCCGGGCCGTGTGTCCCTGTGTCACGCAGCCACCACGCCGTCGCCACCATAGGAGAAGGACACTACCTTCACGGAGTGGAATTGTTGAGTCAGCTAGGGGTGGAGTTAGAAAAGACTCCAGATGGCGCCCCTCTGGTAGAGACGATCTACGGTCGCTCCCATCCTCGTGAGACGATCTATGGTTGCTCCGAAAGTGTTCCAGTAGAGACGATCTATGGTCGCTCCCGTCCTCATGAGAAGATCTATGGTCGCTCCGAAAGTGCTCCGGTAGAGACGATCTATGGTCGCTCCCATCCTCGTGAGACGATCTATGGTCGCTCCGAAAGTGCTCCAGTAGAGAGGATCTATGGTCGCTCCCATCCTCGTGAGACGATCTATGGTCGCTCCGAAAGTGCTCCAGTAGAGACGATCTATGGTCGCTCCGAAAGTGCTCCGGTAGAGACAATCTATGGTCGCTCCCATCCTCGTGAGACGATCTATGGTCGCTCCGAAAGTGCTCCGGTAGAGACGATCTATGGTTGCTCCTATCCTCGTGAGACGATCTATGGTCGCTCCAAAAGTGCTCCGGTAGATATGATCTATGGTCACTCCCATCCTCGTGAGACGATCTATGGTCGCTCCCATCCTCGTGAGATGATCTATGGTCGCTCTGAAAGTGCTCTGGTAGAGACGACCTATGGTCGCTCCCTTCCTAGTGAGATGATCTATTGTCACTCCGAGGGTGTGCAGAGAGAGGTGAGTGGAGAGACGTCCCCACAGCAGGAGACTAGAGCCCAGGCTTCCTGTCCCAGAGTGACCCAGACAGGCCTCACAGCCTCCCCTGGTCTCGGTTCCCCACGCCTGGCCCTAGAGGAGACGCACCCGACGGACCCCAGTGGAAGTCGCTGCCACAGCCCTCCCCTGTCGGCGCCCCTAGACGCTGGAGACAGCAGCCCACAGTCTCTCTCTGTTCTCCCCAGGACACCCGGGCGTGATCCCTCTACGTCCCCACGATGCCGGGACTTATCACAGAGGTTCCTGGAGCTATTCGGCCCCAGTCCTGAGGGCCACACGCCTGAGCCAAGCATGAAAGCCACGGGAAGCCCAGGACGCGAGAGGATGCCCTTACGAGTTATCCCCTGCCCTCTCGGCATGCCTCACATTGGCGGTGCCCCTAGCCCGGCAGGATCGCCGATGACATATTCCTGCCTATTCCCCTGATGAATACGTGTGATATTGTAGCATGAGTGATTTAGGTTAAGTGTGATTTCCCCTAATGTAAGTATTGTGCAGTGATTTCATATAGTGAATATTGGGGTAAATGAGATCACAGTGAGAAGTTAAAGGTCGAGAGTGTGGAACAAGATCTGATTGACTATACTTATGAGTGACATCCCTGTTATACAATTAATAAGCCTGTGCCGCCTGGAGATTCCCCTATAAAGACATACTCCCATTACTGTGAAGGAATATTGTGAAAGGAAGTATTAATGGTATTCTCTCCCTCCCCCACGCTACCCATAAATCTTGTTTATCACCCTCTCTCACTCCAATATCCCGAGTAAGTGTGAACCAAGAATAAAATCAATTACCAAAGTCCCTTGGCTAGTGGAAACCATACAAACTTCACGGCAAATATCTGCCGCTCTCTAGTATTACCATAACTTTCCCCTAGCCGTCACAAGTCACTCCCCGCACCTCCCCTACCTTCTCCTCGTGAGACTCACCCCACCCCCACGCCTCTTGCGCGCACCTATATTTACTGCATTCTTGATACACTAGGATTGATTGTGTTATCATTACTATCAGAGAAGCAAGTATCCTGCGAGATACACATATCCTAGACAAGGTTTTATATTGCTATGTATTGTGCTGTAATATCTGCTGATTTGTCCTGTGTCTGATTGTGGTAATATACGTGTAAAGGTTGTTGCCGAGAGTTTTTGTGTCCTGCCTCTCTTTATTACACTAAGCTCCGGTCTCGAAAGAGGACCCCGCTCCACGTTAGGTGAAATAGGAACGAGAAGTCGAGCCTAATTTCACCTAGCATTACACTGGTGGCCAGCGGTGGTTCTAGACCCGGGCGTAAAAGAGAGGTAATCAGGAAATATTTGGCAAAATGGCAACTAAACCATACGTTCAGTTACCCAAGTTTGACCCCGACCAGTATGATATACACACATATCTGGCAATAATTAAACCCTTACTGGATATTGGTTTTTAAAATGACCAACAAATAACTGCAGTCACACTACCACTGTTGGGTAAAGCGGAGGCAAGCACAGCGCCGAAAATTGTCCCAGAATTCACCTGGCAGAACTTTACAAAGTTCACTGTACAAGCCATCACCCCATCATTGGGGAAAGTAATGGCTTTATCCAAACTGGATAGTTTTTCATTCGACAGGGATTTAGATAATACCCTGATACAGGCAAGACGCCTGGTTACTGATGCCTACCTGGAGGCAGATGGGGAAACCCGGGATCAGCATACATTTAACACTCTGCTCAGAGTACTCCCAAGTGTTGTGAAACAACACTTCACTATCCATGACCCAACAGGAGACATGGATAGAGATATCAATTTAATGAGGCGCCTTTTAGCCGTCCATGCCACCCCTCAACGCATCGGCGAAATAAATCAATTCCCTGTTGACCTCATCACCGTCAACCCGTGGGAATTTTCTCCGTGCTACCACGGATGCCCGATCCACGACATCCATGAGCAGCTAGAAGCTGCCCAGTGCAGCCAAATGACATGAGGGCGCTTACAAACCTCCCCACCATAAGCAAATTCCCCTAAGCCTCAGGGGAAGAAAATACAAAAAAGGAAACACAAAAAGAGCCCCCCACTGCCCCCGCATCCCACCGTAATGGCGGGGGCCACCTCACATCTCAACCAGTCTACGACAGGGGGGAACGTTATCTTTCCTTTTCCTCCCCTCTCACTATCTCTTCTGTTCTACCTTCCCCTATTCCTGCCCCTAGTTCTAACCTTCCCACCCCACCTTCAACCTCACCATCCCCACGGACCACCACCTCGTCCCCAATAACCCCACCAGATGCCTTGCCGCCCACCACACCCCACACCCCACCACCCATCACTCTCTCACGAGCTCAGCCCCCTGCTACCACCTGCACCGCCCCATCCCCGAACATTCAGACAACCCCGTGAGGCCGCATCTCCCCACCACCACCGGCTCCCTCTCCCCCTACACATCACCCCACCTTTCCTTGCCTACGACGACACACACCACCTGCCACATCCCACTCCACAGCCCCTGCCAAGCCACCACGGTTCCAGCACCGCACGCCGTCCGCCATCACCCCCACACCCGCACCATCCCCTAGCTTCGTACCCACCGCCCACCCTGCACCACTAGCACAGAACCCTGCTACCGCCCAAACCACCCCACCACCAAACACCGGGATGGCGCCACAAGATCGCACTCCCTCCTCGCCACCTACCCTCCAAGCCAACTCTCCTGCCACCTCACCACTGCTACCGACCCCACACCCCCAACCTCCCCCTGCTCCCGCACCGCCTGTCACTTCCACATACTAGTGCTATGTTTCCTCCTCGCCATCCCCCTCCACCTCCCCTACCACCTCAGCCTCCATCGCCTCCATCACCCCCCGCACCTCACCTGACATCTCATCCGCCACACCTCGCTCACCCTCCCTTCCCTCCGCCGCCTCACCCTTTCCACTCAAGCCCACGTGCCCCACTCACCCCACCACCCCCACAGGACAACCCACTACCACCGCCCTCTCCCCTCCACACCTACGCATGCCCACTCCGACCATCTCACCTTCCACCCCGCCCCCAACTCATGCGACAGCCCGTGCTAACCGACCCCACCCACCCCGCATGCCTACTTCCCCACCCACACCCACCCTCAGAACCACCACCACCAATCCCCTCCGGCCAACTCTCATGCCCACCCACCCGATACACACACACCCCTACACCGCCCACCTCTCCACGACTTCACACCATCAAGCTGCATTAGGCCCAAATCTCCTCTCCCTGTACTCCCCAGAGACTCAACGCCGCATTACCACGGCACAAAACCCGGCCCTTACCCTCGGTATCCAGCATTCAGCTCCCAACCACACCGACAGCCACACCAGGCAAGATGAGAGTGAAGAGGGCCGTATGGGCACCTACCCTTGGCAGGAACCACAGACTCCGCGGGCCATACCACCTGCTAAACCTCCTCCAGTCTACCATCGCCACCTCCACACTCTTCCTCACCTGCGACCCAGCACAAGAAGAGAACCCCTACACTGTCGCCTGGCAAATTGCGCTACAACACCTCCAGCCCATGTACACCACCTCCAACACACAAGCGTTCCACCTCCAGCCACGAGGACATGACTTTTTACAGGGGGAGAGTGGTAAAATGCGTGACTTAAAGAACAGTGCCCCCGAAATATACCATAGTACCCCCGACAACAGGGCAAGCCAAACACAGCTCAGTATGCCCGAGGATGCGCCGACTCCCCCACACGAACCCCACGGGGTAGCCGCCACCAGTCACAACCACTCCCGGCAACAGCGACATATGTCAGCCCAGGCCGTGCGCCCCTGTGTCATGCAGCCACCATGCCGTCTCCGCCGTAGGAGAAGGACACTACCTTCACGGAGTGGAATTGTTGAGTCAGCTACGGGTGAAGTTAGAAAAGACACTCCAGATGGCGCCCCTCTGGTAGAGACGATGTATGGTCGCTCCCATCCTCGTGAGACGATCTATGGTCGCTCCGAAAGTGCTCCGGTAGAGACGATCTATGGTCGCTCCGAAAGTGCTCCGGTAGAGATGATCTATGGTCGCTCCCATCCTCGTGAGACGATCTATGGTCGCTCCGAAAGTGCTCCGGTAGAGACGATCTATGGTCGCTCCGAAAGTGCTCCGGTAGAGACGATCTATGGTCGCTCCGAAAGTGCTCCGGTAGAGACGATCTATGGTCGCTCCCATCCTCGTGAGACGATCTATGGTCGCTCCGAAAGTGTTCCGGTAGAGACGATCTATGGTTGCTCCCATCCTCATGAGATGATCCATGGTCGCTCCGACAGTGCTCCGGTAGAGACGATCTATGGTCGCTCCCATCCTTGTGAGACGATTCATGGTCGCTCCGAAAGTGCTCCGGTAGAGACGATCTATGGTCGCTCCCATCCTCGTGAGATGATCTATCGTCGCTCCAAGAGTGTCTTGGTAGAGACGACCTATTGTCGCTCCCTTCCTCGTGAGACGATCTATTGTCGCTCCGAGGGTGTGCAGAGAGAGGTGAGTGGAGAGACGTCCCCATGGCAGGAGACTAGAGCCCAGGCTTCCTGTCCCAGAGTGACCCAGACAGGCCTCACAGCCTCCCCTGGTCTCGGTTCCCTACGCCTGACCCTAAAGCAGACACACCTGATGGAGCCCAGTGGAAGTCGCTGCCGCAGCCCTCCCCTGTCGGTGCCCCTAGACACTGGAGACAGCAGCCCACAGTCTCTCTCTGTTCTCCCCAGGACACCCGGGAGTGATCCCTCTATGCCTCCACGACGCCGGGACTTATCACAGAATTTCCTGGAGCTATTCGGCCCCAGTCCTGAGGGCCACACGCCTGAGCCAAGCATGAAAGCCACGGGAAGCCCAGGACGCGAGAGGACGCCCTTACGAGTTATCCCGTGCCCTCTCGGCACGCCTCACATTGGCGGTGCCCCTAGCCCGGCAGGATCGCTGATGACATGTTCCTGCCTATCCCCCTGATGAATACATGTGATATTGTAGCACGAGTGATTTAGGTTAAGTGTGATTTCCCCTAATGTAAGTATTGTGCAGTGATTTCATATAGTGAATATCGGGGTAAATAAGATCACAGTGAGAAGTTAAAGGACGAAAGTGTGGAACAAGATCTGATTGACTATACTTATGAGTGACATCCCTGTTATACAATTAATAAGCCTGTGCCTCCTGGAGATTCCCCTATAAAGACATACTCCCATTACTGTGAAGGTATATTGTGAAAGGAAGTATTAATGGTATTCTCTCCCTCCCCCACGCTAGCCATAAATCTTGTTTATCACCCTCTCTCACTCCAATATCCCGAGTAAGTGTGAACCAAGAATAAAATCAATTACCAAAGTCCCTTGGCTACTGGAAACCATATCAACTTCACGGCTAATATCTGCCGCTCTCAAGTATTACCATAACTTTCCCCTAGCCGTCACAAGTCACTCCCCGCACCTCTCCTATCTCCTCCTCGTGAGACTCAACCCCCCCCTCCGCACCTCCTCCCACGCTCGCCTATATTTACTGCACTCTTGATACATTTAGGATTGATTGTGTTGTCATTACTATCAGAGAAGCAAGTATCCTGCGAGATACACATATCCTAGACAAGGTTTTATATTGCTATGTATTGTGCTGTAATATCTGCTGATTTGTCCTGTGTCTGATTGTGGTAATATACGTGTAAAGGTTGTTGCCTGGAGTTTTTGTGTCCTGCCTCTCTTTATTGCACTAAGCTCCAGTCTCGAAAGAGGACCCCGCTCCACGTTAGGTGAAATAGGAACGAGAAGTCGAGCCTAATTCACCTAGCATTACAGATAGCTCAAGTGATCTTATGTGACACAGAAAACGTGCTCGCAGAGAAAGTAAAATAAATTGTAATGGCTAGTCATGTATAATAACCCTTGGCATTTCTTTTCTTTCTCCCATCCATCACACTGTAATGCACATTGTCACTCTGAATAAACCGGAAAAAATGGGCAAATAAACTGAGTTAGCCAAACGTATAAAGGGTGATGATTCATTCATGTGGCAGCGGCCGCTGGCATTGGAGAGGTGAATAAAGGACAAATCGGGGAAGGGGGAGCATGAGTGTATGCGAGCACGGAATCCCTCTTTGTCTCAGGCTGGGGCGAGAACTGTAGGCTGTAACTACTAACTCGCCTCCATACGAAAACATCCTTTCGTGACTTCCCAAATTACCTCCTACCTCCTACCTCCACAATGCCTCCACCTACAGCCGCCCTGGAGACATTTACAATGGAAAGATGATGGACAGATGAATAATCTGGTCCTTAACTGAAAGTTCAATATACTGTAATTATGCAGCCATGACTGTTTGAAAAAGGCTTCTTTCAAGGAAAAAATGCATACGCGAAGGGCTAGGCTTGTAGGACCCCCAAGATTCAGGAGTTAAGAATGAAGTGAGTGTAATACTTGGGTAACTACATTCTGAAGCTGTTGGTGATAAGATAATGAACGGGAGTGGTACCAATGCTGACTGATGCCCTGTTCGGGGGACTTGAGTACTGTAGATCTACTCTTTTTGTAGACTGGTACTGTAGGACAGGTAGCGCTGGCAATTTATCTAAGATTTTGAATAGAAACTCTCTGTGAGGCACAAGATGCTAAAAAGGGTTGCGTGAGTTGAGATGAATGATTAGAAAAGATTAGAATGTTTAAATGCTGAAGAAGTGTGGGTGTAGTACATAAGGTCAAGATTAATATAAACTTGGCAAAGGATTTAATCAATTTTATTTTTATGGCAAATAAAAATAGGTAAGCATATGCCACTTTCAACTACGTGGTGTCCTACAAAAAACTACAAATCAGAATTTTGGCATTAGAGGTACGTTCTTGGTTGCTGAATAACTTACCGTTTGTCAGATGCTGAGGTTTCATCATTTACAACCAAGGTGTTCATCATGGAAAATGTCCAGTGGGAAACAAGTAGAGCCCCGAGGTCTTTCCTGGGCAGGCGAGTGACCACCAGGAGCCTCGTTGACCATACCAGGAGGCGGCCATTGAGGGACCAATCGCCGAAGGCAGTGAGGAAGGCTGGGTCGTCACTCACCACCACCACCATCATGCACCACGACACCTGCCGCAGCTGCTGACATCACCATGGTACAGGTTAGCTGTGTGATCTACCTGCCTCAGCAGTAATGAAACTTAACCCACCTCAGCATTAATGAGAAAATAACCTACCCATCTCAGCAGTGCAGTGAGTGTGACCAAGCTGCCTCTGCACTAATGTGAAAGTGACCCATAAGACTCACCAGTAATGTGAGAATAACCTACCCACCTCATCAGTAATGCGAGAGTGAACTACCCTCTTAAGCTGTAATGTGCGAGTGGTGAACCCACCTCAGTGGTAATGAGAGAATACCTGACTGCCTCAAGAGTTATGTGAGAGTGACCTACCCGCCACAACAGAAGTGTTAGAGTGACCTTCCCACCTGAGCAAAAATGTAAGAGTGACCTACCTGACGAGCCTGGCTGACCACCGGGGAGAGCTGTACCTGCGTCACGTTGGTGTTCTGGCCGTACACACCCACCTCGAAGATACCCACACCCTGTGTCGCTCCAACATCACCAATACTCTAATAAAAAGCAGTATATAATTATATAGAGTAAATTAGTTTTCATAGGGTTAAGATACCGGCGAGGAAAGTGTAATAATACTTTAAAATTTCCTCTTAATTATCTATCTGTCTATATCCAGCCGTCTCAATCCCACATGAGAAGGCAACAAACAAATCGGTTCCATGTCGCTCTGTTCCGGCCAGCACTAACCTCCTTTCTCATATACCTCTTCACTCCATCCCTCCATCTCATGCTTGGTCTCCCCCTTCCTCTCCCCCCCCCCTCCAACTCACTCACATACACTCTTCTCGTGAGGCTCTCGTTCCCCATCCTCTCCACATGGCCACACCATCTCTGTGTATTTTCCCTAATGCTTTTTATCCTATCAATATTCACATCACAACGCTCCTTCACTTCCTTATTTGTCAGTCTGTCATTCCATGTAACTCCACATGCACCTCTCAAATAACTCATTTTCGCTGCTCTCATTCTTGACTTATGCCCTACCAACAAGGTGGAGTAGACTGTAGCACCAGTCGAGCAGGGCAGTACTCCCGAGGTGGATGGAAAGCTGATGACAGGGAGTGCTGGAGCTCCCGTTTCATCAGCCCTCAGGACTAGTTCCTGACCATCCCCCTTTGCTGAACTTTTTCAGTGTCTCAGTTACACAGAGAGTAGGCCAGCATGCTCTCAAGTACAAATTTCTCTAACTATCTTCACCAAACTACATGCACAGTACACACTACACTTCCTATTCAAAATTTACCCAAAATGGCGTCGTTATATCAAGCCTCGGAGTCCCCAGGGGGGGGGGACCATAAATGCCCCCACCATCTGCCCCTCTCCCGATGACGACTCAAGGTGCCTGGAACCACTGTCTGACTCTCTTCTTCTTCATTTCTGCAACATTCGCGGCCTTTCCTCTAACTTTCACTCTGTTGAGCACCACCTCTCCTCCTCAAAACCTCACCTTCTTTTTCTAACGGAGACTCAGCTGTCTGAGGCAACTGACAGCAAACCCTTTTCTGTATCCTCCTACTTTCTCTATACTCATTTCAAAGCCAAAGGTGGCTGTTGTGTATATATACGCAACGACTTATCTTGCTCTCGTGTTCCTGAACTTGATTCTTCTGAATTCTCCACACTCTGGCTTCGGCTTTCCTGTCATTCTCTGACTAAATATATCTGTGCTGTTTACTTATCCCCTAATTCTACTGACTATCAAAAATTCTTCGACTATCTTACTTCTACGATGGAACACATTCTATCCATTTCTCCTTTCTCTGAAATCTCCATTCTTGGAGATTTCAATGTTCACCACCACCTTTGGCTCTCCTCTCCTTTCACGGATCCACCTGGTGAACAAGCCTACATCTTTTCTATCCTTAATGACCTAGAGCAGCTTGTACAGCACCCTACCTGTATCCCTGACCGCCTTGGAGAGAGCTCCAACATACTTGACCTCTTCCTCACAACTAATCCTTCTGCTTACTCTGTTAATCTTTCTCTCCGTTGGGCTCCTCCGATCACAACCTTATTACCTTAACCTGTCCTATCACTCCGGTACGGCCTGTGGACTCTCCAGGGAAACGTCGTCTGTGGCATTTTGGAGCCGCAGACTGGGAGGCCCACAGGCAGCTCTTGATTTTCCCTGGAATGATTATTGCTTCCATGGCCGTGAGCCATCTGAGTGTGCCTTGCGATTACGGAGGTTATTCTCTCGGGCATGGAAGCATACATTCCTTTTCATATCCTTTGACTAACGCAAGAAAGCCTTGGTTTAATCACGCTTGTTCTAATGCTGTCCGCAACAAGGAGAGGGCCTACAAAAGGTACCGGAGCCAACCCACCCCTGAATCACATCATCTTTACGTTTCTGCCCGGAATCGTGCTAAGTCTGTTCTTCGCTCTACTAAAAATAATTTCATCCATACAAAATGCTCTCAACTCTCCAACTCGAATTCTTCCCGCTCCTTCTGGCATCTTGCCAAAAATCTTTCTAACAACTTTACCTCATCATCCTTCCCTCCTCTTTTCTACTCTGATGGTTCTGTAGCTATTTCTTCTACTGATAAAGCAGATCTCTTCGCACAGACTTTCTTCTCCAATTCTACCTTAGACGATTCCGGTGCTGTTCCTCCATCACTTCCCCCCTCTGACTTCCTCATGGCTGACATTAAAATTTCTTCAGTTGATGTATTTTCTGCCATCACTGGCCTCAGTACTAACAAGGCATATGGGCCTGATGGGGTCCCTCCTGCTGTTCTCAAGAACTGTGCTTCTGTGCTTACACCCTGCCTAGGCAAACTCTTTCGTCTTTGTCTGTCAACTTGTACCTTTCCTTCTTGCTGGAAGTTTGCTCTCATCCAGCCAGTCCCAAAGAAGGGTGACCACTCCAACCCTCCAACTATCGTCCAATTGCTTTAACGTCCTGTATTTCAAAAGTTTTCGAGTCAATTCTTAATAGAAAAATTTTAAGGCATCTTTCCTATCACAACCTTCTTTCCGATCGTCAGTATGGGTTCCGTCAGGGACGCTCCACTGGCGATCTTCTCACCTACCTTTCAGACTCCTGGTCATCCTCCTTTAGGGACTTTGGCGAAAGCTTTGCCATTGCACTTGACATCTCAAAGGCTTTCGATCGAGTCTGGCATAAATCTTTAATTTCCAAACTGCCCTCCTACGGTTTCTATCCTGCTATCTGTGCCTTCATCGCTAGCTTCCTTTCTGGTCGTTCTATAGCCGCTGTTGTAGACGGCCATCGTTCTTCTCCTCGATCTATCAACAGTGGTGTTCCTCAGGGCTCTGTCCTATCACCAACTCTCTTCCTTTTATTCATCAATGATCTTCTAAGCTGTACATCTAACCATATCCACTCATACGCTGATGACTCCACCCTTCACCTTTCCATTCGGTTCCCGCAACGCCCATTTCAACAGTTACTTCAACAAACAAGGGATGAGGCTATGGCACACCTAATGTCTGACTTGGCTCGTATCTCTGACTGGGGTAAAAATAATATGGTTGTCTTTAATGCATCTAAGACTCAGTTCTTACACCTATCAACCCGACAAAATCTTCCACAGGTATACCCACTAATGTTTAATAATATTCAGCTTAATCCTGCATCATCCTTGAACATGCTTGGGGTTTCATTTACTCGGGACTTATCTTGACAAGATCATATTACATCTCTTGTAAAATCTGCTTCCAAGAGAGTGGGTGTGCTAAGCCGACTCCGCTCTTTCTTTACCCCTGCGCAATTGTTGACTATATACAGGGGTTTTATCCGCCCCTGTGTGGAGTACAACTCTCATGTGTGGGGTGGCTCCCCACATACAGCTCTTCTCAATAGGGTGGAGTCAAAGGCTTTTCGTCTCATTAACTCTCCTCCTCTTACTGACTCCCTTCAACCTCTGTCTCTTCGCCGCACTGTTGCATCTTTATCTCTTTTCTATCGCTACTTTAATGGTCACTGCTCCTCTGAACTGTCTGCTTGCATTCCTCCACCTCTACGACGGGCGCGTAGTACCCGTCTGGCAGCAAACTCTCATCCTTTTTCTGTCCAACTCTCTAATACAAGAGTTAACCGTTACTCCCAGTCTTTCATTTATGCAACAGGTCAGCTCTGGAACTGTCTCCCTCTGTCTGTATTTCCTGCTGCCTATGATCTCCAGTCTTTCAAACGCAGTGTGTCCAGGCATCTCAAAATGATCGGATCTTGAATTTGGCTCTATATTGTATTTTGTTTTTCTCTTGGAGGGAACTGTTACTGCGGGCTCATGGCCTTTGGTTCCTTCTTCCTTGCATAAAAAAAAAAAAAAAAAAAAAAAGGTTCAGGATTCACTTCCACGTGTTAGAGTTGATATCACAGTCCTATCATGCAGAGGCTTTTTTATCTCCATGTTCTCTTCCCTGTTCCATATAACTGTTTTCTATGAATCAGGGACCTTCATTCCCTGTTTTACTTTTTCATGGGCTTCATCCTTCAAATTTCCATCCTTACGCATCATACTACCCAAGTACTTAAATAAACTCACATTTTCCATTTCCTCATCATCCAGCCTCACTGTGCATTCAGTGACTTCTTTTCTCTCGAAGACCACAACTTTACTCTTCCCTGGATTCACATTTATATTCCGTTTCTTACACATTCTCCTAAACTCAGTCACCAAGCCTAGTAATTCCCATTTATCGGCATTTAACAATACAGTATTATCTCGAGACAATAGAACAGGAAGTTTCCAAACGCTGCCCTCTCTCAGTTAGGACCTCTCTAACATCCACTGCCCTACTTTGTATCTCTTTTATAACTCCATCCATATACAGATTGAACTACCATTTATGCATGATAAATCTTTGTTTCAATCCACCATTCAGTCAGAAAAATATACTCAATTCACCGTTCACACGTACTGCAGCTGTAGCGCCCTCATACATACTCTTCACGGCATTCAACAGATTCCTACTTACTCCATATTTTCCACATTCCTAGTCCATCCACTCAGCCATATGATTCTTCCAGATCGATGGAGGTCATATACAACTTCTTTCGCTCCGTAGAAACTTATTCACTGAAGATCTTACGACCAATGTCTGATCTACGCAACCTCATCTCTTCCTAAAACCACCCTGTTCTTCTCTAACTCATTCCTCTGTTATTTCCCTAACTCTGTCAGTAAGAATCCTACCATATAATATTCCTGTGTCACCTAGAAGAGAAATGCCGCTATCATTACAACACACTTCTTTTTCCCATTTTCCTTCATACAGGGGATTAATTCCTCCTGACTTCCAATCCTTCGGGAGTCTACCTTCCTACCACGCCAATCTGCACATCTTCCATATGCACTTCACTATTATCTCTCCCCCATGCTTTAGCATTTCACCACACACTTCATCAATTCCTGGGGTTTCCCCATTTTGACTTTCTTCATTGCTTTCACCACTTCCAACCTACTGATCCACTTCGTCCCTTACCTCCCTTTTCGTCCCAGCTGCTCCCTAGCCACTTATGCTCACACCAGTTTCATTCCCTATGTTTAACAATTCCTTAAAGTGTTCTCTCAATCTGTTCACTTTTTCTCCCCTAACCACTAGCAATCAGTCATTTTTATCTTCCACTCCCCTACTTTCTTCTTCATTACTGTCTCTCTTTACCTCATTCCTAATTATCAAGTTCTTTATTACAGCACAGTAATGTCTTTGATAAATGAAAAAATTGTTTTCTGTGTATTACTGAGTACTAAAGGAAACTTTCAGTGTTAAAACTAGGTTCTAGCTGTGAAACCACCGCATTGGAAATGATATCAAAGTATGAATGTTATCCAGTACTGGAGCCTAATTTGACATCCATCTTTCCTATTACCTTTATTATGGTGCTGTTTGCTACTAAGTTGTCCGTGAGCAGGATTGGAAAACAACTGCCTTGTAGCCAAGTTTCCAACACTGATCCAAACATCGGTACCGATTCCCACAGACGATCTCTAGAATCTGTAATGAAATAATAGACTGCTAGACAGATAGATAGACAGATAGATAGATAAACACCTACATGACCAGGAACATCTTTATAAATTGGTGACGTCTCGACAACTCATTTGTCATTTTCAAACCTCGGGAAAATATAATAAAAACCAAAGTAAACACCATTTCTGTGGTAAAAATACAAACACAACATGATTATGATACCTAGGTTAGAAAATGACAAATGAGTTGTCAAACCTTTACAATTTTATTAAAGATGTTCCTGATAACGCTGGAGATTACCTTTATATTATGACAACGCGTCCCCCTTTGTGAGTATATATATATATATATATATATATATATATATATATATATATATATATATATATATATATATATATATATATATATATATATAGTGTGGTAGGTGGGGGTAACCATCCACTCACTCAATGTAGTGTTGCTCTCGGGTGTCTGCCTTTTCCTCTGCTCCATCCTTCTTTCCTTCCATCTTCTTCTATCTTTCTTCTATCTCTCTCTAGAATCTGTAATGAAATAATGACTCTCTCTCTCTCTCTCTCTCTCTCTCTCTCTCTCTCTTTGTATAATTACACACACACACACACACACACACACACATATATATATATATATATATATATATATATATATATATATATATATATATATATATATATATATAAGTATATTTATTTATATACATGTGTGTGTGTATATATATATATGGTGATAGGTGGGGGCGCTCACCACCACTCACTCGATATAGTGCTGCTCTCGGGTGTCTGCCATTTCCTCTCCATCCTTCTTTCCTTCCATTCTCATCTGTCTTTCTTTCCTTCATTCTTTCCTTGTCCTTCTGTCCATGGTTGACTTTACGCTTCCTCTTCTGTCTGTCTTTCCTTCATTCTTTCCACTTCCTTCACCCTGTGGGTGACTCTACACTGAGTGACAAGCCAAATGGTTTCCTGTACACCAGGAAACCATTTACTAAGTTGGGTGGTAACCATATAACCAAATTATGGCGCCTGGTGGTTTAGTGGGTAATTATTGCGCTCAAATCGGATTGAGCCGGTGAAGGTTTATATCCAAGGGATGGTTGGGGTTGATTGCTCATGTAATGCCACTCAGGGATGAGTGAGGCTGGTCACTCTCATCTTAAATGTTGGAACCGACTGCCTAGCCTCTGGCTCCTACGCTCCTCATGAGGCAATTTAGGATTGGATGATGGATGGATGGATGGATATATATATATATATATATATATATATATATATATATATATATATATATATATATATATATATTTATATATTTATATATATATATATATATATATATATATATATATATATATATATATACTTTTTTTTTATGCAAGGAAGAAGGAACCAAAGGCCACGAGCCCGCAATAACAGTTCCCTCCAAGAGAAAAACAAAATACAAAAGAGAGCCAAATTCAAGATCCGATCATTTTGAGATGCCTGGACACACTGCGTTTGAAAGACTGGAGATCATAGGCAGCAGGAAATACAGACAGAGGGAGACAGTTCTAGAGTTGACCTGTTGCATGAATGAAAGACTGGGAGTAACGGTTAATTCTTGCATTAGAAAGTTGGACAGAAAAGGGATGAGAGTTTGCTGCCAGACGGGTGCTACGCGCCCGTCGTAGAGGTGGAGGAATGCAAACAGACAGTTCAAAGGACCAGTGACCATTAAAGTAGCGATAGAAAAGAGATAAAGATGCAACAGTGCAGCGAAGAGACAGAGGTTGAAGGGAGTCAGTAAGAGGAGGAGAGTTAATGAGACAAAAAGCCTTTGACTCCATCCTATTGAGAAGAGCTCTATGTGGGGAGCCTCCCCATACATGAGAGTTGTACTCCACACAGGGGCGGTTAAAACCCCTGTATAGAGTCTACAATTGTGCAGGAGTAAAGAAAGAGCGGAGTTGGCTTAGCACACCCAATCTCTTGGAAGCAGATTTTACAAGAGATATAATATAATCTTTCCAAGATAAATCCCGAGTAAATAAAACCCCAAGCATGTTCAAGGATGATGCAGGATTAAGCTGAATATTATTAAATATTAGTGAGTATACCTGCGGAAGATTTTGTCGGGTTGATAGGTGTAAGAACTGAGTCTTAGATGCATTAAAAACAACCAGATTATTTTTACCCCAGTCAGAGATACGAGCCAAGTCAGACATTAGGTGTGCCATAGCCTCATCCCTTGTATGTTGAAGTAACTGTTGAAATGGGCGTTGCGGGAACCGAATGGAAAGGTGAAGGGTGGAGTCATCAGTGTTTGAGTGGATAGAGTTAGATGTACAGCTTAGAAGATCATTGATGAATAAAAGGAAGAGTTGGTGATAGGACAGAGCCCTGAGGAACACCACTGTTGATAGATCTAGGAGAAGAATGATAACCGTCTACAACAGCGGCTATAGAACGACCAGAAAGGAAGCTAACAATGAAGGCACAGATAGAAGGATAGAAACCGTAGGAGGGCAGTTTGGAAATTAAAGATTTATGCCAGACTCGATCGAAAGCCTTTGAGATGTCAAGTGCAATGGTAAAGCTTTCACCAAAGTCCTGAAAGGAGGATGACCAGGAGTCTGAAAGGAAGGTGAGAAGATCGCCAGTGGAGCGTCCCTGACGGAACCCGTACTGACGATCGGAAAGAAGGTTGTGATAGGAAACGTGCCTTAAAATTTTTCTATTGAGAATTGACTCAAAAACTTTTGAAATACAGGACGATAAAGCAATTGAACGATAGTTGGAGGGTTGGGAGTGGTCACCCTTCTTTGGGACTGGTTGAATGAGAGCAAACTTCCAGCAAGAAGGAAAGGTACAAGTTGATAGGCAAAAGGCGAAAGAGTTTGCCTAGGCAGGGTGTAAGCACAGAAGCACAGTTCTTGAGAACAACAGGAGGGACCCCATCAGGCCCATATGCCTTGTTAGTACTGAGGCCAGTGATGGCAGAAAATACATCAGCTGAAGAAATTTTAACATCAGCCATGAGGAAGTCAGAGGGAGGAAGTGATGGAGGAACAGCACCAGAATCGTCTAAGGTGGAATTGGAGGAGAAAGTCTGTGCAAAGAGATCTGCTTTATCAGTAGAAGAAATAGCTACAAAACCATCAGAGTAGAAAAGAGGAGGGAAGGATGATGAGGTAAAGTTGTTAGAAAGGTTTTTGGCAAGGTGCCAGAAGGAGCGGGAAGAATTCGAGCTGGAGAGTTGAGAGCATTTAGTACGGATGAAATTATTTTTAGCAGAGCGAAGAACAGACTTAGGACGATTCCGGGCAGAAACGTAAAGATGATGTGATTCAGGGGTGGGTTGGCTCCGGTACCTTTTGTAGGCCCTCACCTTGTTGCAGACAGCATTAGAACAAGCGTGATTAAACCAAGGCTTTCTTGCATTAGTCAAAGGATATGAGAAAGGAATGTATGCTTCCATGCCCGAGAGAATAACCTCTGTAATGCGCAAGGCACACTCAGATGGCTCATGGCCATGGAAGCAATAATCATTCCAGGTAAAATCAAAGAAATACTGCCTGAAGGCCTCCCAGTCCACGGCTCCAAAATGCCACAGACGACGTTTCCCTGGAGGGTCCACAGGCCGTACCGGAGTGATAGGACAGGTTAAGGTGATAAGGTTGTGATTGGAGGAGACCAACGGAGAGAAATGATTAACAGAGTAAGCAGAAGGATTAGTTGTGAGGAAGAGGTCAAGTATGTTGGAGCTCTCTCCAAGGCTGTTAGGGATACGGGTAGGGTGCTGTACAAGGTGCTCTAAGTCATTAAGGATAGAAAAGATGTAGGCTTGTTCACCAGATGGATCAGTGAAAGGAGAGGAGAGCCAAAGGTGGTGGTGAACATTGAAATCTCCTAGAATGGAGATTTCAGAGAAAGGAGAAATGGATAGAATGTGTTCCATCGTAGAAGTAAGGTAGTTGAAGAATTTTTGATAGTCAGTAGAATTAGGGGATAAGTAAACAGCACAGATATATTTAGTCAGAGAATGACAGGAAAGCCGAAGCCAGAGTGTAGAGAATTCAAAAGAATCGAGTTCAGGAACACGAGAGCAAGATAAGTCGTTGCGTATATATACACAACAGCCACCTTTGGCATTGAAATCAGTATAGAGAAAGTAGGAGGATATAGAAAATGGTTTGCTGTCAGTTGCCTCAGACAGTTGAGTCTCAGTTAGAAAAAGAAGGTGAGGTTTAGAGGAGGAGAGGTGGTACTCAACAGAGCGAAAGTTAGAGGAAAGGCCGCGAATGTTGCAGAAATGAAGAACAAGTGAGTCAGACAGTGGTTCCAGGCACCTCGAGTCGTCACCGGGAGAGGGGCGGATGGTGGGGGCATTTATGGTCCCCCCCGGGGACTCTGAGGCTTTTTTTTTTTTTTTTTTTTTAATGTGTCCGACTCTGGGCAGAGGCTTCACAGCTTGCTATCAAGGCCAGACGCCTCAATCCCGTTTCGGGTGGCCACAAACAAATCGCCTCCAAGTCGCCCTGTCCCCCGCCATTTCACTGCCCTGCTCCCAACTCGCATCTCCCTCTCTCAAATACCTCTCCACTCTATCTCTATATCTCATCCTCCCTCTTCCCCCCTCCACCTCACTCACATACACTCTCTTTGTCAGTCTTTCACCCTCCATCCTCTCCACATGGCCAAACCACCTCAGTTTGTTCCTCATAACGCTTCCTGTCACATCCGCATCCACATCACAACGCGTCTTTATATCCTCATTCGTCAGCCTGTCTCTCCATGTGACTCCACAGGCTCTTAAATAACTCATTTCCACTGCTCTCACTCTTGACTTGTGTCCTTCCAACAACGTCCAAGCTTCACTTCCATACGTTAGAGTTGGTATCACAATACTGTCATGTAACTTTTTCACTTCCATGCTCACTTCCCTGTTTCTTATCACTGCTTTCAAAGAACCAGCAACCTTTCTTCCCTGCTGTACCCTTTCAAGCACTTCACCCTCCAAACCTCCATCCTTACTCATCACACTACGCAAGTACTTAAACGTACTCACATTTTCCAATTCCTCCCCATCCAACCTCGCTGTACATTCACTGACTTCACCTCTCTCAAAGATCATCACTTTACTCTTCCCTACATTCACCTTTAGATTCCGTTTCTTACACACTCTCCCAAACTCATCCACCAAGCCTTGCAGCTCCCCTTCGTCTTCACTCAACAACACAGTATCATCTGCAAACAACAGTGCAGGGAGTTTCCAAACACTATCCTCTCTCACCAGGGCCACTCCAACATCCAATACCCTACCTTGTACCTCTTTTATTACCCCATCCATGTACAGATTGAACAACTATGGAGACATGACATATCCCTGTTTCAACCCAACTTTCAATGAGAAAAATTCACTTAGTTCACCATCCACACACACTGCTGCCTTCCCACCATCGTACATACTCTTCACAGCATTCAACAACTTCCCATCTACTCCATATATTCTTAACACTTTCCACAATCCTTGTCTATCCTTCCTGTCATATGCTTTCTCCAAATCCATGAAGGCCGCATACAACTTCTTTCCCTTCTCTAGAAACTTTTCCACTAAAGATCTAAGAATGAATATCTGATCTACACAACTTCTTCCATTCCTAAAGCCTCCCTGTTCTTCTCCAGCTAATTTCTCTGTTCTTTCTCTAACTCTGTCAACAAGTATCCTACCATACACTTTCCCTATTATACTAAGAAGACAAATGTCCTTATGATTACCACACACTTCTTTTTCCCCTTTTCCTTTGTACAAGGGAATAATTTTACCTGACTTCCAATCCTCCGGGACTCTACCTTCCTCCCAGGCCAATCTGCACATCTTCCACATCCATTCTACTACTATCTCTTCCCCATGCTTCAGCATTTCACCACACACTCCATCAATTCCTGGGGCTTTCCCCGATTTAACTTTCTTCATTGCCTCCACAACTTCTATCCTACTGATTTCTTCGTGTCTTCTCACCCCCCTCCTTCTCCCAGCCATTCCCCAGCCACTTATACTCGCATTACTTCCATCCTCTATGTTCAACAATTCCTTAAAGTATTCTCTCCATCTGCTCACTTCTCCCTTCTCCACTAGTAATCTACCATTTTTATCTTTCACTCACCTGCTAACTTCGCTTCCACCCTGTCTTACTCTCATCACCTCTTTTCAGAACATTTTCTTACAGTCCCTCCACTTTACACCCAAATTCCTTCCAAATTCCTCATCCACTCTCTTCTTACTGTCTCTTACTAATCTTTTCACCTCTCTCTTTCTTTCTACATATAACTCTCTCTTCCGCCTCTCAACTTCTTCCACGCCCCTATTTCTCATCCATTCATTGTATGCTTTCTTCTTTTGTGCCACAGCCTGTCTCACCTCTTCAGTCCACCACGCTGTTCCTTGCACCCCCCTCCGTCTTCTCTTCCTTCCACACACCACATCATATGCTGCACATATTTCTTCTGTAAATATCCTACACACACCTTCCACGTCTCCCATCTGCTCCAATTCATATTTGCAAATCGTTCCTCCACTTCTCTCTTATACTCTGTCTTTTTCTCATCCTCTTGGAACCTTTCCAGTCTCCTTGCAACTACTCCTTCCTCTCGTGTTTCCCTTCTTCTATTCCTCCATCTTACTTGAATCCTAATTCTGGCCACCACCAAGTAATGGTCAGAAAGTCCACGACCCCAACCTCTATAAGCTCTTGCATCCATTACACATCTTCGCATCCTTTCATCCACACACACATAATCAATCATTGCCTTCCTTTCATTCAATTCACCACCCACCCTTCTCATCACTCGCCATGTATACCTGTGGATCATTTTATGCCTGAAGAGGGTATTGGCTACCACCAACCCCCTCCCAGCACAAATGTCCACAAATTCACTCCCATTCTCATCTATCTCAGCAGGCACACCCCACTCACCAACTATTCCATCCACCTTCACATTATCAACTTTACCATTCATATCACTGATCAAAAACACTCTCTCATTCCTTCCAAACTTTTCCATGCACACTTCTACATTTGTCCAGAGCTCTTCTCTCACTCTTATAGCACGATCTTGCGTTGGTGCATACACACACACAATCGCCCACATTTGTATTCCAACTTTCAACTTTACCCACACAATCCTTGACCCAACTGATCCATACTGTCTTATGCTCTTCTTCCATCTTTTACTCACAACTATACATACTCCTTCCTTTGCCCTTTCATTCTCACCTACTCCTGCACATATACCCCATCCATACTCCCATTCTCTCACACTTTCTCCTCTCCAATTTGTTTCAGTTATTCCACATACATCCACTTTCGCACCCTCAAGCACCTGGACAATCTCTCTCTCTTTCACCTGATCATTCGCTCCTCTTACATTCCATGTACCCATTATCAAGTTCTTTGTCCTGTCCTGGGTCGTCATCGTTTGGTCAGGCCTTGTCCGAGGCTTCTTGTTTGTTTTTTTAGTTAGTTGTTTTCCGGGGAGGGGCACTAACCCTCCGCCAACCCTTTTAGTCGCCTTTTACGACAAGCAGGGATACTGGGGGAGTATACATATATATATATGTATATGTATGTATATATATGTATATATATATATATATATATATATATATATATATATATATATATATATATATATATGTATATATATATATATATATATATATATATATATATATATATATATATATATATATATATATATATATATATATATATATATATATATATATATAGATATATATATATATATATATATATATATATATATATATATATATATATATATATATATATATATATATATATATATATATATATATATATATATATATATATATATTGTCAGACGCCTCAATCCCGTTCGGGGTGGCCACAAACAAATAGCCTCCACGTCGCACTGTCCCCCACCTTTTCACTACCCCGCTCCCAACTCACTCCCTCTTCTCTCATATACCTCTCCACCTCATCCTTCCATCTCATCCTCGGCCTCCCCCTCCTTCTTCCCCCCTCCACCTCACTCACATACAGTCTCTTCGTCAGTCTTTCACACTCCATCCTCTCCATATAGTGTGTGTGTGTGTATATATATATATATATATATATATATATATATATATATATATATATATATATATATATATATATATATATATATATATATATATATATATATATATATATATATATATATATATATATATATATATATATATATATATATATATATACGTGTATATATATATATATATATATATATATATATATATATATATATATATATATATATATATATATATATATATATATATCCAGTCCTACACTGCTCCATGATGAGCGTAGGAGCCCGGGGCTAGGCAAGTTGGTCCTGACATTTAAGATGAGAGTGACCAGCCTCACTCATCCCTGAGTGGCGATTTGTTTTTGGCCACACCTTACGGGATGAAGGAGTCTGGCTATATATATATATATATATATATATATATATATATATATATATATATATATGAGAGAGAGAGAGAGAGAGCCAGATTCCTTCATCCCGTAAGGTGTGGCCAAAAACAAATCGCCTCCATGTCGCCGTGTCCCCCTCCATTTCATTGCCATGTTCCCAGCTCACACATCCCTCTCTCATATACAGTACCTCTCCACTCCATCCCTCCACCAATTCCTCGGTCTCCCCCTCCCTCCCCCCCTCCACCTCAGTCACATACTCTCTCCTCGTAAGTCTCTCACTCTCCATCCTCTCCAAATGGCCAAATCATCTCAGTGTGTTTCTCCTAGCGCTTCCTATCACATCCATATCCAAACCACAGCGCTGCTTCACTTCCTCATTTGTCAGTCTGTCTCTGCATGTGTCTCTACATGCTCTTCTCAGATAAATTTCCACTGCTCTCACTCTTGACTTGTGTCTTTTCAACAAAGTCCAAGGTTCACTTCCATACGTTAGAATTTGTATCAGAATACTCTCATGTAGTAACTATTTTACTTCCCTGTTTCTTATCACTGCTTTGAAGGAACCAGGAACCTTTCTTCCTTGTTGTACCCTTTCAAGCACTTCTCTGTCCAAATTTCAATCCATACTCATCACACTACCTAAGTGCTTAAACGCACGCACATTTTCCATTTCCTCTTCATCCAACCTCACTATACATTCAGTGACTTCATTTTCCTCTAAGACCATAACTTTACTCTTCCCTACATTCACCTCTAGATTCCGTTTCTTACACACTATCCCAACTCATCCACCAAGCCTTGCAGCTACCCTTCATCTTCACTTAACACAGTATCATCTGCAAACAGCAGTACGCAGAGTTCCAAACAATACCCTCTCTATTAGGGCCACTCCAACATCCACTGCCCTACCCTGTATCAATTTTACAACCACATCTATATACAGATTCAACAACCATGGAGACATAAGAACATATGAAGAGAGGATAACTGCAGTAGGCCGGTTGGCCCATGCTAGGAAGCTCCTAGAAGAGTCACTGAACTACTTTTCCTATTACACTAAGAAGACAAATGCCCCTGTGATTACCACACACTTCTTTTCCCCCGTTTCCTTTGTACAAGGGAATAATTAAAACTGACTTCGAATTCTCCAGGACTCTACCTTCCTCCCAGGCCAATCTGCACATCTTCCTTATCCATTCTACTGCTATCTCTCCCCCATGCTTCAGCGTTTCACCACACACTCAATCAGTTCCTGAGGCTTTCCCCATTTTGGCATTCTTCATTGCTTCCACAACTTCCATCCTACTGATTTCTTCGTCTCTTCCCACATCCGTCCTTCTTCCAGCCATTCCCCAGCCACTTATACTTGCATTACTTTCATTTTCTATGTTCAACAGTTCCTGAAATTGTTCTCTCCATCTGCTCATGTTTTCTCCCTTCTCCACTAGTAATCTACCATTGTTATCTTTCACTCCCAGACTAGCTTCATTGCCACCCTGTCTAACTCTTTTTGCCTCTTTCCAGAAGATTTTCTTACATTCCCTGCACCTTACACAGATTCGTTCCAAATTCCTCATCCACTCTCTTCTTTCTCTTACTAATCTTTTCACCTCTCTCTTCCTCTCTACATGTAACTCTCTCATCTGTCTCTCAACTCCTTCCACGCCCCTGTTCCTCATCTACTCATTATATGCTTTCTTCTTATATGCCACCGCCTGTCTCACCTCTTCATTCCACCACGCTGTTCCCTGCACCCCCTCTTGTCTTCTCTTCACTCCGCACACCACCTCACATGCTGCACAGATTTCTTCTGTGAATATCTTGCACACACCTTCGACGTCCCCCATCAGCTCCAATCCATATTTACTCAATCGCTCCTCCAAAACTCTCTTTTATTCTGCTCTTTTCTCATCCTCTTGTAACCTTTCCACTCTCCTTGCATACACTACTTCCTCCCGTCATTCTTTCTTTCATTTCTCCATTTCAGTTAGACCCTGATTCTCACAACTACCAAGTGGTGGTCAGATATTCCAACCCCCAACCTTTATACGCTCTCGCATCCATTATATACATACAAACATACACACACACACACACACACACACACATATATATATATATATATAGATAGATAGATAGATAGATAGACAGACAGATAGATAGATAGATAAACAGATAGACAAATAGATAGATAGACAGATAGAGAGATAGATAGATACAGTAGATAGATAGATAGATAGACAGACTGATATGTGACTGCTGGTAGCAGATTTTGATTAATACATGTTGCGTTAAACACAACATTTTTCCAGTTATTAATCTTTTTTCTAATATTTTAAGTTTTCGTCATTTAAAACTTCCTTCGTGGGAGTGAGGGAAAACTAACTCTTCAAAGTTGTTCATTTTTTTTCGACATTTCGTCTACAGAGACACATCATCAGGAATGAAAGACCACAACCACATATCGGAATGTGATATGTTTACATAGATACGTGTGGAGCAAATGGATACATAAAAATTTAAAGGCACTGCACATCATAAATAATTTAAGTATAACTAACAAGTTTCCATATTCCTTATACAAGGGAGTGTGCATAAGGAAAGGCACATGCTAATTATACAACCTGCTGAAGTGGCTAGAATATTGAATGTTTTTTTTTCCCCTCAAGACATTTATCAAAACTTTTCGAATAAACTTTTTACCTACATTACAGGAAATGATATGGACAGAAGGAATAATATTAAATATACTGTACATACCGGTCAGACTGGGATGTTGTCTAATACAAATAAAATGTTTGAATATCAATGTTCTACCGAGGACTGCGCGCCTCGTAATAATACCTACATAGGTCACGCGGCTTGCTCCCTAGGTCTTCGGCTATCCCTACATGTACAGGATGGAGCCATCAAACAACATCATCTAGGACATCACGGAACTGATATTGCCAGAGACAGTATAGCCCAGAACACCAAAGTTGTTGCACAATGCAAAGACCAGAGAAAACTGGAAATGTTAGAAGCAATTTATATAAGAGAATGAGCACCCATGATTAATATACAAACTAACATGACTACGAACATGGCCTTGTTTGATGGTGCTACACGCAGCCGTACAAGGAACAACGACACTCTCACCTCAGGTCAGATAATCCGCCCAACCCTTCCCCTCCCCATCCCCCGTCTACCCCACCCCTCACATGTTTGAAGATCAGCCTGCATCCGGTCTAGCCTCGCCCACGACCCCCAGCCTGTGCGTGGGATATTAATACAGATGTAGGGACAACACATGGTTAGTTTTAGCTCTACAATATCAGTATGTAGCACACAAGGTGTCATCTTTACTGTCTTGATGTATCATTCCTGTATAAGGTATTTTAATGTGTGGTGGTTTAATATTAATAAGTACTTTATTAGCCTGAAATATTGAATAATTATATTGCAGAGATTAGTGTATGTATAGTTTATAATATCCCTTCTGAACATATAATTTCCTGCACTTTAGGTAAAAAGTATACTTCAAAAGTTTTCTACATGTTTTTTGAGAAAGAAAAAATCATTCATTATTTAAGCTACTTATGGAGGTTGTATACATTGCATGTGCCTTTCCTTTTGTATACTCCCTTGTATAAAGAATACAGAAAACTGTTATTTAGTCAAACTTAAATTATTTTTGATTGCACTGTCTTTAAATTATGTATGCATTTGCTCCACACGTATCTATGTAAACATATCACATTCCGATATGTGGTTGTGGTCTTTCCATTCCTGATGATGTGTCTGTAGACGAAACGTCCAATAAAAATGAACAACTTTGAAGAGTTAGTTTTCGCTCACTCCCACGAAGGAAGATTATTTGTGACGAAAATTGAAAATATTAGAAACAAGATGAACAAGTACAAAAATGCTGTCGTCTTTAAGTCAACACACACACACACACACACACACACACACACACACACACACACACACACACACATAGAGAGAGAGAGAGAGAGAGAGAGAGAGAGAGAGAAAGATGGATAGATATAGATAGATAGATAGATAGAGAGATAGATAGATTTTATGTATTTATTTATTTACTTATTCATATATATATATATATATATATATATATATATATATATATATATAAGAAGAGAGGACAACTGCAGTAGGCCGGTTGGCCCATGCTAGGCAGCTCCTAGAAGATTAACTGAACTACTTGAGTAAGATAAGGTTAGGAAAAAAGCAAGCTCTCCCCTTTCCTCCAAACCCTCCAGCTGAAGCCGGCAGGAATAAGTCAAAAGAACACCATGCTGTATAGAAAAACTGGCCTGGACATTTAATAGGAGTCAAAGGATAAAAAGAGACTTTCATAGTGTAATCTGAAAAGGAAAAAGATTGAATTAGTATTGGCTGTTAGATATTATTATTATTTTTTTTAAACCCGCCCCTTATTTGTCATATGTTTATGTAGCCTATGCTTGAAACTCTTATTGGAAGAGGCAGCAACTACTTTACTAGGTAGCTTATTCCATTCGTCTGCTACTCTATTACCAAACAAATTTCTACCTATTTCCTTACTAAAACGGAATTTTTATGGTTTGGAACCTTTATTTCTAGTTCTCTCCTCTATGTTCACTTTAAGGACCTTTCTGATATCTCCCTTATTTATTCCCTTCATCCACTTAACCACCACAATTAAGTCTCCCCTTACCCTACGCCTCTCTAGTGAATGCAGACTTAGTCTTTTTTTAGTCCGTCTTCATATGACTGGTTCCGAACATCAGGTATCATTTTTGTCATTCTTCTCTGTACATTATCTAACGAGTTAATATCCATTCTATAGTACGAACACCAAAATTGAACGACGTAGTCTAAATGTGGCCCTACTAATGCCAGATAAATTTGCACTATTACTTCTGATGACCTATTGCTCACGCTTCTCGAAAAAAATTCCAGGCCCCTATTTGCTTTATTTCTCGCATTAATACATTGTTGCCTTGGTCTGAGGTCATTCCCAACCATATCTCCTAGATCTCTTGCATTCCGATTTACTAATTTCTATGTTATCTAAGCTGTATTTAGTATCTCCTGTGGTCCGAAAACTGAACCCTGTGATACACCACTGGTTAATAATCCCCAGTCCAACTTAGTTTCATATTAATACTTTCTGCTTTCGTCCATTCAGCCAGAACTTTATGCATTTCAAGATATCGCCGTCTATACCGTGTGCTTGAACCTTTCTAACTAACCTTTCGCGTGAGACCTTATCAGAGTTTTACTAAAGTCAAGATAAATAACATCGTAAGCTTTATCATTATCTACTGCCTCACAGACTTCCGAGAAGAATGACAAGTTTGTGAGGCAGGATCGTCCTTGTCCAAATCCGTGCTGACTTTTTTTGTAAGATTAAATCTTTCTAAGTGTTCTCTAATTATTTGCCTAAACTGACATTAGCAGTTTTCCTACTACTGACGGTAGACTTATTCGACGCATATGCTTTATCACCTGTTTTAAAAATGGGCACTACGTTTGCGGTCTTCCATGCCTCTTCAACTGTCATTAAATAACAAAAAGTGGATGACATAATTCTTCTTTAATTTCTTTTATAACTGTTGTGCATGTATCGTCCAAGCCTGGCGATTTTTGAGGTTGTAACGTATTAATTCCTTTCAACACGTCCTCCTTAGTAATGGTTATTCTACTAAGAATATTTTCCGTATTATCATCGTAAATATTTCCTGCTTGAGGGCTTGGTAAATACAGATATGAAATAATTATTTAGGATGGAGCACATTTCTCTATCTTCACTGGCAATGTCACATAATTCTGTTCTGAGAGGTCCTATCCCATATTTATTTTTCGTACGATATATTTCATAAAAACCCTCGGGGTTTTCTTTCGATTCACTAGCAACGTTAATTTCATAACTTCTCTTTACTTTCCGTATCTCCCTCTTTATTTCTCTATTCAAAATCGAGTACCGGTTACGTAAGTGTTCCTATTCACATTTTATGTTTCTACTTTCCTTTGGCCTATGAGAGATTTTAATCTGTTGCTTAACCATCTTAGTTCTGAATGATTCGTTCTAAACGGTTTTGAAGGAAATATCTATCTTGGACTCCGTGAGTTATATTTAATAACTCATTATATTTCTCACTGGCCGAACGGCTGCTTGGTAGTGGACCTGAGTTAATCCCCGTCACCTGAACTACACTCTCACCTTTCCCAGAGACCTGGCGCACATTCCCACCCGTTTCCTTCCCCTCACCTATTACGTGGGATTCCTCACTACCCTGGCTCTTCCTAAAGTAGCTGGTCTCCCTATGGAATACCATTCTAAAATAAGCTCTTAATTCATCAAAATCTCCTAGACGAAAACTAGGAACGGTGGAGGGATTTTCGGTAGAACAGACATTCCAAATAAATTTGAACTTAATTTCTTTATGGTACGTATTACCAAGTCGTCCACCAACCTCTATAACAGTAATGACATTTTCTTTATTAGGTAAAAGCAAATCTGGTATATTATTACCTCTGGTGGGCTCCCTGATATACTGATAAAGGAAAGTATCCTGTACTACCTCTAGAAATTCCTCTGACTCTGCATCCCCTGTCTGATTTCGCCAGTCTATCCTTGGCAGATTAAGATCCCCTACAATTATTACTAGGCTGGACTGCGACTCTCTTAATTTCCTCCCAAAGGTATTTACTATTTGCTCTGCTCAATTTTGGGGATCCGTTAATAGCTCCTAAGACAAATAGTTTCTTACTGTTACTAATTTCAACACACACACTTTCCGTGCCCCTATTTACTTTAATGTCTGCTGTATTGTAACAGTTTAATGAATCCATTGCATAAATAGCTACCCCACCCCCCCTTTCTTCCCAGACAGTTTGACAAAAATATTTTAGCCCTTTATCTGATATTCTGCTAATAATTCTCAAGTGTCTGTATTCATCCAAGTTTGACTAATAATGGCAATGTCTATTTTCTCTGTACAAATTAAAGCCCTCAGTTCATCCATTTTATTACATAAACTCCTGCTGTTTGAGTAGTACACTTTCAGATTAACCCTGGAGTATTAAACTTGGGTATAATACACCCCACACCTATGACGTCATTCGCGTTACACAGTGATCCCGCCAAACCAGTGTGCTGGGACCTTCAGTACCCTCAGGGTTCCCCAAGTGCTCACGGGGGTAGGTCATGTTGCGCTGATGCTTGGCTGGCAATTATCCATAGTGATGGGTTCGGGTATAGTATACCCAAGTTTAGTGATAACCAACCAGTGACATATTTGGGTATATTATACATGGATTTGGTGCTAATAACCCCCTTGGAGCAGAGCCAGAAGTGCTTGGAGGGGTTTGGGGAAGTTTGGGGTAATTTGGTGGAGGATTTTTTTTTTTTTGGGAGGGGGGATATTTCCCCCCCAAAATGGTGACAATTTTACAGTATTGGATGTTTTTTTCTAAATCTCCCTAAAATACCTCATTCATAGTAATTAAGAATTACTAACAGTTTAGGTAATATCAAGATGCCTTATATTTAGTAAGTGATAGCTTTATTAAATTTGCATATTTACTATTTTTTTTATTTTCCAAACTCGGGTGTAATATACCCATGTTTAGTGATTTTGCTACAAAGAAAAAAAATGTTTAGTACTCCTGGGTTAAGAGTAGTTATACCTCTACCTTGGGACTTACTATTTTATATTCTGTTACCAACTGGGAACTCTTTACTATACTACTATAAAATTTTTTTGTTTTATCACATATCGCCCCTTTATCATCGATTGTTCTGTCCTCTATCATCGCCTGCTCATTTTGAGGAGCCTGTGTGGATGTATCTACACTAATGGTTGAACTGTTGTTCCTACTTTTGCAAGTCTTGCTGCATCTATCCAAACCTGACGATAATGATTTCTGAGTGTAGTTGCTGTAACTTCCTGTACATCAAATTCTCAACCTCAAAAAAAAAAAAAAAAAAAAATCTAACTCCCTATCTATCATTCCAGCTAAGCCAGTAACTCCATGTCTACTAAGATGAGTCCCATGCCAACAATACATGGCACTCTGTCCATAAAACTGGTGCTAGCTGTCTATGAATGGTACTGCATTCAATACCTTTCAAGACGGTAATTTAACCCACCCCATCCCAACCACTTTTCCACCACTGACTCCCCCCAATCCCGACCATTTTTGGATTTTTTTTTTTTTTAGCTCAAACCCCCTCTTTTGGTGAGAAACACCGAAAATTCATGGAGAAATCACTCACCTGACGTTTAAAATACTCGATCCAGGTAGCAGTACCTCCTTACCTGACTGGTTTTTCTAACAGGCTGGCACCAAAGAAAACGAGTTCTATGGGAGGGTAACTATTTCACACCACTCATAAACGGTATTTATTTATTTACTTGGTACGAATTTATATGTAGTACGAGAGTATATTGGTTTTCAAACAGTAATATAGGCATTATAAGCATTGTTTCACTCACTAACTCATCACCATACCTGACCTTTTTTTTGCCACATTACCTGATCATCATTTCTGACTGTTTCTTCCTCTAATGCTATGTAAAGTTTGTCCTCCACATTGTCATCGCTTGGGGAATCACTCTGGCCCTGAATTTCATACCATGGCATGACATGGCTTTACTGGCCATGTCACTGATAACAGGTGATTTGCTGAGACAATGGCATGCAGGGGGGGAGGGAGGTCATGCTGGGTAAGGCATTGTCCCTGCCTGGCATCTTGTAGAGGAAGGTGTCCCGTGTATACAGACCAAAAATCACTCGTGAAAATTGAAAATTGTGCAAATTACGGACCTTGCAATTGATTCACGTTTATGTACATCGTTGGGATTGGCAGTGACAAAACGTGTGGACATTAATTCACGTTGATGGGATGGCTCGGGTTAAACGTATCGCCATGCTCAACCATTCTCACCCAGCTCCCCTCCTAGGCAAATCACCAAGTACTACAGGGGTCCCTCCCCTCTTCCTAACCTTCTCCAACATAACCGTGTACTGCCGCCACAGTACATCACTGTTATGCCTACCAATATCATTGCCTCCTACACTGAGTCACACAGTGGGTTTGTCTCCACTATCCTTCACAATATCTGAAAATTTCTCTACTGCATTACCCTTCTTGGCCCCAGGAAGACACACATGTTTAGTGAGTGGAGTATACATTGCTCTGTTTAGATATTGTTCCTGGGAGTCTCCAACAATGAGAACATTTTCTTACCTTTCTTGATCCATGTACCGGTTATACTTACCTGTACAGGGAAGTTTTCTCACCGTCCTTCTCCTCTACTTCCCTCTTTGCCTTCCTTCAAATTCGTCACGTAATGTGTCGAATCCATTTGTGCTTTTTATCTCCAGTTGTTTCGTAAGGGTGCAAACTTGTGAAAAAGTTTCCAGCCTTCAGCCTTTTCTTCTCTCTCCTCCAACATCTCCAACAATTCCCTCATTTGTAACTTCTGCCTGAGAAGCTGTACTTCTTGCTCAGTTTGGGAAGTCCTTCCTTTAAATCAAGGTAGTCCTTTTCAAAAGCTGCAGCGGGGACAAGACTCACAAACGAGAAAACCATCATGCACAAAGCCACACAAAGGTATCACAGATCACCACAACACACTAGTACAACACTATCACAGGTCACTACAACACACCAGCACAACACTGTCATAGGTCACTAAACCTACTGACATTTCTCACAACAGGTGACTACAACTAGTTAAATCAGGAACACCAGGAGACATCTGAACAGAGTGACCTCATGTGAGTGACTGCCAACTGACCTCACGTGTATCTCTCTCTCTTTCTCTCTCTGTATGTATAGATAGATAGATAGATAGACAGATATATATATATATATATATATATATATCCCTTTCGGGACTTTGGCGAAAGCTTTGCCATTGCACTTGACATCTCAAAGGCTTTCGATCGAGTCTGGCATAAATCTTTAATTTCCAAACTGCCCTCCTACGGTTTCTATCCTTCTATCTGTGCCTTCATCGCTAGCTTCCTTTCTGGTCGTTCTATAGCCGCTGTTGTAGACGGCCATCGTTCTTCTCCTAGATCTATCAACAGTGGTGTTCCTCAGGGCTCTGTCCTATCACCAACTCTCTTCCTTTTATTCATCAATGATCTTCTAAGCTGTACATCTAACCCTATCCACTCATACGCTGATGACTCCACCCTTCACCTTTCCATTCGGTTCCCGCAACGCCCATCTCAACAGTTACTTCAAGAAACAAGGGATGAGGCTATGGCACACCTAATGTCTGACTTGGCTCGTATCGCTGACTGGGGTAAAAATAATATGGTTGTCTTTAATGCATCTAAGACTCAGTTCTTACACCTATCAACCCGACAAAATCTTCCACAGGTATACCCATTAATGTTTAATAATATTCAGCTTAATCCTGCATCATCCTTGAACATGCTTGGGGTTTCATTTACTCAGGACTTATCTTGGAAAGATCATATTACATCTCTTGTAAAATCTGCTTCCAAGAGATTGGGTGTGCTAAGCCGACTCCGCTCTTTCTTTACCCCTGCACAATTGTTGACTCTATACAGAGGTTTTATCCGCCCCTGTGTGGAGTACAACTCTCATGTGTGGGGAGGGTCCCCACATACAGCTCTTCTCAATAGGGTGGAGTCAAAGGCTTTTCGTCTCATTAACTCTCCTCCTCTTACTGACTCCCTTCAACCTCTGTCTCTTCGCTGCACTGTTGCATCTTTATCTCTTTTCTATCGCTACTTTAATGGTCACTGCTCCTCTGAACTGTCTGCTTGTATTCCTCCACCTCTACGACGGGCGCGTAGCACCCGTCTGGCAGCAAACTCTCATCCCTTTTCTGTCCAACTCTCTAGTGCAAGAGTTAACTGTTACTCCCAGTCTTTCATTTATGCAACAGGTCAGCTCTGGAACTGTCTCCCTCTGTCTGTATTTCCTGCTGCCTATGATCTCCAGTCTTTCAAACACAGTGTGTCCAGGCATTTCAAAATGATCGGATCTTGAATTTGGCTCTCTATTGTATTTTGTTTTTTTCTTGGAAGGAACTGTTACTGCGGGCTCGTGGCCTTTGGTTCCTTCTTCCTCGCATAAAAAAAAAAAAAATATATATATATATATAAAATCTAGTCCATTTGGGAAGAGGACCGTGAATAAATGATCCGTTGCTGGAATTGGCCCGTGAAGTAAAAGGTTTTTGGGTAATTAGTCACAAATGCGAACGGAAGTCTATAAAATATTAAAGATAGATCCCGATGGCAAATGATTTTTATTAAGACTTCCCATAACCCTCTGGAAAGTTTTATTTTTCTAGTGATTATTATCATTATTATCACTTCAGCAGAAAGTCGATATTTCAAAATCTATTTGGCCTAGAGTCTTGTATCTTAGTCGACTTAGAGAGCTGTCCACTTTTTGTTGTTGTTGTTGCCAAAAACGGCGGTATTCCGTCAACTGGCTTTCCAGATGTTACCCCAAACATAGAAAAGTGATTCAGCCATCCTATCTGAAGAACCATTTAAGCTAGGAAACTAAAATTTTACTGAAACATAGACTTGATGACAGACATAGTACGGAAAGAACTATGATGTTACTCGGTTGATTATTCTCTGAGATCGGCTGAGGTAAAAAAAAAAAAAAAAAAAAAAAAATTCCCTATATTCTGCAAGTCACCTGATTTTCCATGAAGGAATAAAGCTACAGCCACCAAACTTGGTCGACTAATAGACTATAATGCCTAAGGTGACATGCAAAATATCAGTGATCTTGGCTTCAAGGTCCCTTTACAGCTCGGTTTCTAGTAGGTAATGGCTATGGTGAGCTTTTCATTATCAAAATATTCCCTGGACAATTCTGCAGTGTTCTAGTTAGTAATATTAATATTATCATTATCATGTCCGCTTAGGTACTTGGGTAGTGCGATGAATAGGGATGGAAGTTTAGAGAGTGAAGTGCTTGAAAGGGTGCAACAGGGAAGAAAGGTTGCTGGTTCCTGAAAGCAGTGATAAGAAACAGGGAAGTGAGCGTGGAAGTGAAAAAGTTACTACATGACAGTATTGTCATACGACCTCTAAAGTATGAAAGTGAAGCTTGGACCTTGTTGGAGGGACAGAAGTCAAGAGTGAGAGCAATGGGAATGAGTTATTTGAGAGAAGCATGTGGTGTCATGTGGAGAGACAAACTGACAAATAAGGAAGTGAATGAGCATGGTGGTGTGGACGTAGATGTGATAGGAAGCATTAGGAAAACACATTGAGGTGGTTTGAACATATGGAGAGGATGGAGAGCGAGAGGCTGACGAGGAGAGTGTATGTGAGTGAGGTGGAGGGAGGAGAGGGAGGAGGAGGCCAAGGATGAGATAGAGGGATGGAGTGGAAAGGTATATGAGAGAGGGGTGTGTGAGCTGGGAGCAGAGCAATGAAATGGCGGGGGACAGGGCGACATGGAGGCGATTTGTTTGTAGCCACCCCTTACGGTATTAAGGCGACTGGCAATAGATAGAAAGATCATTATTATTATTTATAATAATAATAATAAAATAATAATAATAATAAATATTATAATAATTATTATTAGAATTAGTAATAGTATTAATATTACTATTATCATTACTATTATTCTATAGAAATAGTTCTATGTAGTAAACAGGTCATGAAATTAAGTAATTCCATTACGAAAAGTAGTCGAGACTGATCTGGTATAAGGGAAACGTAAGTTCAGGGAGAGGTTTAAGACCATGTAGAAAATGGGTTACTGGCAAACAATAGGTGTGGGTAACTGGCAGATAACTGGGCCATGAGGGAAAAAAGCTCCTGAGGAAACAGGCCAGTGGGGGAAAAGGATAAAAAAAAAAAAAAAAAAAAGGGTTCACAAGGGAAATTAGGTATGTGCTGGTTTAGTCCAAGAAGGTACAGTGTGAGACCGACTCATATGTGAGTGAAAATTACTTGATTATTATGTAAGAATTACCATATGTGCATATAGGTATATGTGTGCACTGAATGTGTGTGTGAATTGCAACTGGACCTGCAAGAGGTGTAAGCAGAGAGCTCCTTGCATCACATGCGGTGTCAAAGAAGATGGCCAGCAGCAAACCTAGCTTCATCATCCTTAGGACCAGTATCTGTGAGGGCAATCAGCCTTTTAGCAATGTGGAAAGTTCTTATATCTGTCATGCAATATTCTTTTCCTCATCAGTAGATAGAAGTCTGGAGCCACGATACTAAGTACAGGCATTTAAGGCAAGGGTAACAAACCACGATAAGCCCGAGAGGCGTCGTTTTAGCAATGATCCCGAAACAACCCTCAGACTGAAACCCTTATGGTTCTTATCCAAAACCCAAAAGACCATGATGGGTGGTAAAGTTACCACCCATCATGGTATATGTTTCCCTAGATTAGAAGAAACCATTTGGCTTGTCACTCGGGCAGAGTCACTAGAAAGATGCATTATATGGAGGAAATTGGTGGTGGCCACGCCCACCTACGATATATTTTGTAAAAAATATATATCGCATTGGAAATGTAATAAGAAACATTTCAAAGGGCTCCCAAATGTTGATTAGTGTACGGCTGTTGTATCTTAAGTAAAGGTTCATATCCATGTTATGCACTTTTATAATAAGTTAATAACTGCTTTTTCTTCTAACTGCTGTCGCTTATGTAGATACTGGCTTTGAAGCCGAAGATGAAATCCCTATTTATGCCAAGGAGGATGTTCGCCAAAACATTGACAAAACCAATAAACGCATGTACAGTCCCCTCCATACTCTTACCCTCTTACCCCATCTCTGCCCTTCGCTTGCTCAATGCAGGTGTTGGCAAGACAGGTCATTGTCATAACACCAGATCACCTTTGGGGAGGATGTGAAGTGGTGTGGGTAATCATGATAAATGCGAATACCCCCCTCGCCCCTGACATAAAGAGCCTTTTCACATTAATCTTCAAAGCTGGTGTGATGGCAAGGATGGGGAGTTTGCGTTTAGTTAGCTCCATACCAAAAGGGTGGAAAGAGTTACGCTAATAAAACATAATTTCTTTTTTGTAAAGTTTAATGCCTGACGGGAACATATACAGTGAGGAACATGGACTATAGCTCGCAGGCTAGGTATAGCACTGGACATATCATCTGACAAGTTCACTGTTATTTATTTATTTATTTTTTACTGCTTCCCATTTTTTATGTGGACAACGTGCGTCAAACATAAATTTTTCAGTGCCTGATTTGATACAAGGCATGTGCTTGGTAAGGGGTCCTAGGCCCAAGTCATCACATTGATGGAAAGTACAGCACACAAGAGACATACAGTTGGCACACATTAATTTTCACCTTTTCACGTTATATCACCCATATTTTATTTTTATTTTTTCACTGTCATTCGCTTGCACTGATTTAATTCTCTTTTTTTTTTGTCTGCCAAGATCACAAACAAACCAAAGAAATAATCTTGTGATAGAGAGCCTGCTGCTCTTCTCACCCAGTGACTGGATGCCTGCTGCCCTCCTCACCCAGTGGTGAGTTGGAGCACATTGCGCAGGCGTCTCTTAACTGGTATGGAGTACCGCGACAGCGAGAGAAAGCGTAAGCATCACTTCTATGAGGCTATGGAGTGCAGTGTTATTTTTCTTGGTTATTGCCTGGGAAGACGCTTACTGCTATGCATGGGGCATCCCCCAGGCCGTGATTTATGTATGTTATGATGAAGGACGTCCCTGAACTTCATCGGTCACCTCTCTATTCGAGTGAGAGAGTGTGTGTATGGAGAAATGCCAGGGATGTCACTATTCCCCGAAGACCGTGTGTTCAGGGATCACTTACCAAGTCTACTTCTGCTATTATTTCACTGGTGATAGTAGACTTTACTAGTAGACTCTCTGCTAAGCAGAGAGTGCCCTCAGTAAAATGGGGCACCCAATCTGCACAGAACAACGTCTCTCTCGAGTCTGCGCCTATTGAAACTTCTGGGCACTGCTTAAGTGCTGCTACAGGGCATGGAGGATTGTGAACAATACATATCCTACAGGCAGGGATTGTGAGAGGAGCAAGCCTGAAGTCTTCTTTCTCGTTTTTTGCAAGCGTCCTTGGAGATGGCACTAGGGACACCGCCAATCCATCCTGTGCAAAGATAGTGCATGCTGGGAACGGTGTATAAATTGAAGACAGTCCCCACCTTGCCTTTCGGCTGCACCAAACTCGATAGAAACTAGAAAGTGCTCACAGAGAACATACCTTTGCCAATGCCATTGTCATTAAAAGGATCCGGGTCCGAATCCGCCACAAAATTTAATCAGTTCTTTCTAGGTCCATGGCCCACGTATTCGCAAAATACCACTGAAAATCATTGAGAACTTTTGGAGATATTGTGCGGGATACTCCGGATCCGGATTCGGATCCGCCCCTAATTCAACAATTTCTTCCTTGGCCAAAGGCCCATCCTTCCACTATATTTAATCAAAATCCGTTCACAAGTTTCTGAGTAATCCCGGATCAGGATCCGTGGATACAGGATCCGGATACTACCCCGAATTTAATCAAGTCTTTCTTGTTCCTTGGCACACCTTCCCACAAAAATACATTGAAATTCATTCAGAACTTTTGAAGAATTATGTACGGGATACTCTGGATCCGTATCTGGCCCAAAATTTAATCATTTAATCCTCTGCCCAAAGGGCCACAGTTCCACAAAATATCATCAAAATCTCTTCATAACTATTATAATAATCCTGCTAGCAGACAGGGAGACAGACAGACAAACAAACAAACCAATGCAGGATAAAACAGAACCTCCTTGGTGGAGGTAATGACAGGACCTGGGACTCTGCTACTAAAGGGCCTCTCTATCCCGCTCGGAAACAGAGGAAAGAAGTCCAAAGGGATTGGTGGAGAAGGCAGACAATGTTCATAGCATGTCCTCCACGAAATTCGGCAGAGGATAGAACCCATTAGAGAAATATCATCATAAAACTTCAATGTTCCTCGGAGCTTCTGTCTTACGGGTTGGTGAGGCACTCTGTCCCCAGAGGCAATGGGCTGGGGCTTACCCTTTGCAGTACTCTGACACTAGGACCAGATTTCTCACAATCAAGGCTGAAAACGCTAACTACGTTTAGGAGAACTTTGGTTGCATGTGAGAGAAATAGGTATATAAGTGTCGATTTCATTAAGTCCTCCTCTATCGCAGTCGGACCACTTGCCAGCATACAATGCTCCTTGGATACGTGGAGCAGTAACTGCATTGTGTCTTTGGTGGCAAAGAGGTCCGCCTGCATGTGGCCATACCTGAGAACCAATAAGTTGAACAGAACCCTCCAGACAGTCCATTCAACTGAGGCTAACTTAAACCTGGAGTGTGCATTGGCCCTCTGGTTCTTCTCCCCAGAAAATTCTGGGCCGACAGGTACCAATGGCAATGGTGAATTAGCCACCAGATTTGTTCTGTCTGTGTCAGGAAGGGCTGAGACCTTGATGTGCCATATTATTTCATACAATGCACTGTCAGTTGGTTGTGCCTTTGGATTACTCCTAATTCCCTGATATTTATGTGTTGACACATTCTGTCTATGTCCAAGCCCCCAGTCATTGGTGCCCCACTCATGACAGAATGCCCTCCCAAGTCTTAGGCATTGGTTACAATCGTAGGAGTCTGGCACCATCCATCATCAAAGTAGCCTCCTGAGGCTGGCAGGGACTGATTGAGCATTTGTCCTGTCCAACATCCTTTCTCTTGGGATCACCGTTACCTTCCATGGTAGGTGGTAGTGGCACAACCTGCCAAGTTCAGTGCCCACAGCAGTGGTTCACCATGTCTTCATGACTTCTGGTTGGCGTGAACTGTCCTAAACAATTTTCCCAAAGGCAACATGCACTGTCCAGGGAAAAACGAACTCATACTTGCCTGGTGTTCTACTCCAGACCTAAAAAGATTACTTGCTTCAAAGGGTTAACAAAGATTTTCCTTATTGAATTTGAAGCTGAGCCGCCCAGATGACTTGATTATCTAATTTGAATTTTCTGGACACTACTCCTTGGTGCCTGCTGCAAGAAGCCAGTCGTTGAGATGCTTTAATCCATTAATCCCCTCTGTCGCCATATGATGCACCAGCACCTATGTTAGTCTGATGAAGACACGACGACCTAGATAAAGACCAATAGGTCAGCATGTTGACTGGTGAGTAAGTAAACCTTCTAGATCAGTGCTTGTTGTGTGACACTCCTTTGCCAGTATTAAGATTAAAAGAGTAGGGTCCTTTGTGTTGTTTTATCATGTTGAATGTGTTCAGCATTGAGGCTTGTGCCTTGTCGTCCAGTCTGGTACACTTGGAGAGCTTGTAGTGATGAGCAGAAGCCGATCTCTGCTGCATGAGAAAGGTTAGAGCAGAGAGCGGGAGGTGTATGGTACGAGGAGGCGTGCATATGCCTCCTCTGTTTATGCATCCAGGACCTGGTTAGGAGAAAAGAGAACCTCCCAGATGATTGCTTCCCTTGCCACTCACTCCTTCATGATGAACGCAATGTTTCTCACATTAATGCAGTTTGTCACTGTCTCCAATGGAGATACATAGCAAGTCATTTAAACTGTTGTTGAAACTGAGATGCGAGTACCAGCACAGAACCTGAGTCGTTAGATGACAGTTTCACTGCTCTTCATGACACAGGGAATTGAATAGGCATTACCATATGAGGAACTTCTTAAAAGTCAGTCAAACCATTCCTCCAGGCAGGAAGTAGGCCGGTGACAACGAGAGGGCGAACTACTCTGAGAAGATTACCCTCTTCCAAATGTCGTGGTTGTCAAGTTCCCACTTAGCCCAGGAAAAGGAGAGCATCACCATCAATGCTGTTAGTGTTGTCCTCTGAAACCATTAGTTGCACAATGCTGTGTTCTTCAGTGGAAGGTACGGCACTTACCTCATCACTGTAGGCATCTGTGATGGCTGTGGCATTGGTCGTGAAAGGCCCTGCTATCGCTTGCACCATCGTAAGCCAGATAGCGGGGAACTGGACTTTCATGGATTCCTGCACCGTTAAGACCCATCATTGTTCTATGTTCTGGCATTCTAGTAATGATTTGTCCAAATGCTCCATGAAAATTTTGATGGATGAGACCTGCATAAGCAACTTCCAACCTTTCAGGACTAACTGACAATTAAAGCAGGTGGTCTTTGCTAGGTCTGGCTATCTCGTCCTCCTCTTTCCCTTCCCTCTGTGAATGTAAGGATGTGTAGTTGTTTAAAGAGGGTTGGAGACTGCTCCTCTGCTGGACAAGACAACCCCGTTTGGACTCCCAGTTAAGTGACTGACAAGAACCCGGGGTGAGGAGAGATAGGACAGTGACGAAGGGAGCCTTTGGGAATACCAGTGTCTAGTAAGTGAAGGAATGGAGACATGGGAGTAAGGTGAGGTGGGTCAGTGAGGTGAGATAGGATGAATAGTGGTAGCAATCGATCTCTGCGGTCACCCTCTGCTGCAGGGATTGTTGGTAGTGGTGAGTGAGGTCCTTGCTATAGTTTGGGAGAGAGTGTAGTGGGTGTGTGGGTGTTGCCGTGGCCTTTGTTCGCCTATCTCTGTGCTCTGGATGGCTGGAGCAGCCAGGTAATGAATTTCCTGTTTGATACCCCAGGTGCGCATGCATTGTCAGGGGTAGTGCCATTACACCTCCAAGTATGGCTACTGTCTTGCCCTCTAATTGTGCCTCATCAGACCGGGCAGAGGTGTTGAAGGACGGTGCTGTATCACTGGACATCCTTCACAAGCAGAAACCAAGTTTCATAGCCATGTCACTGTTCTCTTATGTCAGACTGCTCCCTGTATGGTGAGCTGCTGACTTCTGAGCCCTCTTCCAATGGTCTACCAGGCAGGTATATTCCAGGAGGCTGTCCAAGTTGTGAGCAGTAGACAGGGCATCACACCACGGAAAGCAGGTGCCACAACACTGGAAAATGAAGACATACCCCTCCGTACATCAGGTGTGAGATGTACAAAGCATATGGCCATCCCTACGTAGCCTCCCAGAGCATCCTCCGAAGGAGAAGGCTGACCTTGGATGGAGAATGTCAGCCTGGGAATGAGGGATACACATAGTCACAGAAGTTACAAACAAACGGCTGCTACCTCCTCCCCTTTCCCCTGTCACTCTCCAATTGGAACTATGGGAAGTTCTGTTCAAGGGAACCTCTCTAGCCACATGCCCCAAAAGATGAACCAAAACCCCAGGAACAAATATTAGTGGGAGAAGGGCAGGTAGAGGGGGAAAGATGATTAAGCAGGAAAGTTCCTCATAGGAAGCTACACAGGTGGTCACCCACCCCTGTTCCTAGATGAGCAGGCAGGTGGGGGTCAGCAACCACGTGGTTGAGAACAAAGAAAAAAACATTGAATTACCCACAGAAATAATCATGGCAGGAACCTAGGGCGAGAGACCTGGGCGAACATGACCTAGGGCAAACAAACTGGGAAGGAGGAAGCCTGCCAGGCACATGCGGACTGCAAGCTGCACACCATGTGGTGAAGGCAATCACCAAAGTAAGCCTTAAGAAGTAAAACCATGGCCTGAGTCCCGGGCTAAAGCAGTGACAGGAGTTCACAGTACTTGCTCAGTGTAAACATTGTGTGCCAATTGGGCCAAATAAAGCAAATGAACTTGGAACTAATGCTAAATTATCCGTCAGGAGAGAACAATGGGTGGAGCCTTGGGAAGACAAGGGAGAGTGTCGTATGATGGAAATAGCTCGTCGTGCCCATTCAGACTGAAAACTGTGCACAGTTGTGCAAGCCACACACTACATACTATATACTAGACCAATTATGGCCTCGGTAAACATAGCATGACAGAAGAATTCTGCCTAGCCAGAATACAGTGAAAAGGTTGTGAACCTCATTCTCAAACAGCATACTAAAAACTACACTATATTGACATTATGAAGAGTAAAAACTAAAATCTGGCCTGAGAGGAAAAGTATAGTGTGATGGAAATAGCTCGTCATGCTTGGACGGACGGGCCACTGTGTGGACCTTGGGGCTTAAGGCAATTAAGCCAAAAAATTTGTAACTACGAAAAATAACACAAATGGAACAAAACATGTTGTAGCTCCATGCAAGCAGAGTCTTAGGTTAGATTCGTGCAGTAGAGGAAGCTTGCCCTACTGTACTTGATGAAGTCTGTGCTCCATGAGGAGCCAGGAGCCAGGAGCCACACTAAAAACTATATTTTCAGATGTCGTATAGTAAGACAACAGTCCAATCCCTGACAGCCTAGCATGGCAGAAGCAAACCACTGTAGTCATTTTGACTGAAAAACTGCGCACAGTTTGGGGCTGTAAACCAGAAATAAACCTACTGAAACTAGGAAAGGGAAATGACAAGAAAATGAAACAAGAGCACTTCCTGCAAGATGCAGACTTACCATGCAATCATGAAAGAAGTAGCACAGAGTCGAGAAGATGCTAGTGCACAGCTCATAGAAGGCGGATGCTGTCCCCATGCATTGCATGGAGAGAGAGAATGACTTGCCTTGCCAACACCAGCATTAAGCAAAGGAAGGACAGAGAAGGGGTAATGGGGTAAGGATATGGGAGGATTGTACTCACGTTTGCCAGCTTTTCCCTTTTTTAGGCTGCATTTATTTCCACGATTTTGGGGGTATAGTTCCCTGCTGCATCCAGCAGAAGTGAAAGGAGCTAACTCTACAGCTCTCGAAATGCTAACTCCACACCTGGTCATGAATAATATTTAATCAAAAGAAAATGGAGAGGGGCACATTCACACACTTGCACTGAGGATCCATAGTCTGTTTATACAACACCTTGCAACTCACTCCTTTTCTCCAGGAAGGAAGATTGTGGACAAAAAGAGAAATGCACCATCATTCCGCAGTCCAATGGACTTGCCTAAAGATGAGCCTCTGACAACGAAACCAACATTATGCCTCTCTCTGTTTGTAATGTTAAGCCAAATTGTCTTTACATGCAACTAGCAGTGCTACCCATCTTTGCTAGAGTTAGCCATATTACGGAAAATTGATGACGGTATTTTAGAAACCCTTAAAGGTAGACATATTCGTAGATGGACGAAACAGCAGTCACTCACACTTCACCAAATAACACACCCATTAATTCACCTATTGATCTTGGAGAACTTTTTTGAGGGAAAGGGGGATGATGAGGGATCGAGAATTTGAAGTGGAGGTCAGTATTTACATCTATTGGTCCCCATGACCTATTTTAGTCCATATTAACCCTTATCCACCCGGGCCTTCCCACCATTGTCCACTCCTCCTTACGGGGAATTCTGAGATTGAAGGAAAAGTACCCTTCTTTCAAACCCTTATATCTTCCAAATTATTATAATTAGAGAATATACGTATTCATAAGACTCTTCAACTCTTCCCCTTTCAAATGAAATTATCTCAAAGTCTGCAGGTGGTCCCATCAATTTGAAAGGATATGTTAAAGATGACTGGTTTTCCGTGATTTGGCGAGCTAATCTGGGTCCACGCCACTGCCAGTGACCTTGGACTTGCTGGCTAGCATTGGCAACACTGGCTGGAGTGGTGATTGTAACACTGCCTGGCCTCTCGGAATATTCCACTGATTCTTTCGACTTTTCCTTACCACGGAAAGGATGAGTCATCACTCTGTCCATGTGGCTCCCCATAGTTTTTTCCACCCGTTTCATAGTGCCATTATACCCCGTGGATGTATAGAAAAAGAGTAGCTTTTTATTTTCTGCACTCACTTCTTGTGTCAATTACAATACTTTCCCCCTTCTACAGCACTTATGTTTGCACTTGGCATCACGATTACGGGTACCTGCACTTTGAGAAGTAAATGCTCTGGCTGTTTCATGAACTATGGTTGAGTATGAGGTAATTACTTGTGACTAATTTGTACTAATCAGAGGCATCGTGAAAATATTACTAATGTTATACACAACATACATTTTTTGTACTTCAAATCACAGATACACTAATTCTAACATATTCGCCATTATTTTCTGAATAAAGAAGGAAAAACTTTAGTTACAGCCAACCAGGTATACTTTCTCTCCAATGCACTTTTGGTTTCTTTCATTGTACTAGACAGGGTTATTCAAGGTATTTCCAATCATTGATTCACAAAATATAACCATAAACAGTAACATTTCTTGCAATGAACTTGCAAAACTTACTATAAAACACTTATTTGATAACACTAGATGTCGCAAAGTATTCATACACTCCTTCGTCTGACGAGTGTTAGTTTAACACGACCTTAAATAAATTCACATAGGTCTCTCAGGAGGATTATGTGTACCTTATATTCCAACCCACCAAAGTTATTATTCTTCTATCTCCTAGCTAATTTCCCATTGATTTGGCCAAATCGAAAAGGTTACCTAGCTAGAAAGAGTCGGACAACAGATGACGACGAGCCTGATGTTTTCGGTCGGTTGCCTGGGCTGCCAAGCGTCCTTGAGGTGCGTATTTACAGCGTGCAACTTGAACCAGATCTAGGAGCAGAGTGACTAACTTTGCGAGTCTCTGATTCCTCATAGAATTGTAGAGGTGCCAACTATTAAATAATTACAATGATAAATACAGTTAGATTACATCATGATATATAGGCTACAAGGCAAATCTACAGTAACTAAAATTAATCTTTGGTTAATTAAACTAAAGCCAAGCCAAATATTCCCATTATCTATATAGATATATTAAACCCACATCTGCTTTTCATGTGAGGGCTTTTCATCCTTTGCACACGTCATCTACCACACAGATGCAATTTAGATCAATGGAACTTTCAAAAGTAATTACATGTATTTACAATATACTTGTCGAGAAGGGTTAAATGCAGTAGCATTTTATTTATTAATAATAAGAATTATCAAAGAGAACGTAATCTTTGGGCATAACCTCTTGAATAGTTATTAATGCTCTCCAGGTTTTCCTCTGCTTTTAGCCAGGGATGACTGTTTTAAAAAGTAAAGAGCATAGCTGCTCTGGGGGAATATATTTCCTACAGTTTTGGGGCCGGGCATAAAATGATATGCTGTATCATGTAATGTGACCCCTAGCCAGGAGTTCTCTCCACAGGTCTCGAGCATCCTGTGCTGCGGCCCTTCTAGGTCACACATCCTGACCCATTTGGTCTCCACCGATCACTGTCTCCGGGATAGCCGTTAACTCAAGGGGTACCAGTTTATTAATAGTTTTTACGTTGGTATGTCCCCTACATTTTAATTTTACGAGTCTCAGCACCCCTCTTAGTCTGGGTGCGTGGAGATCACTTTAGCTAATGGCCACTCGGATCTTGGTTGCTCTGTTTTTACTAAGACCACATCTCCTATGTTTATAACAGACTTGTTGCTGGTAGCCTGAGCCCCATAAAATCTTTCTCGTAGGCTCAAAAGATATTCTTCGCTCCAGTGTCTATTCCAGGTGTCCAATACTTTCTTCAAACGTTGATATCCCTCCCTCAGATGTTCTAATCCATTATTTTTTATGGCAGGATCATCTACTTTCTCCTGGATATCCACACAAGGCACAAGATGGAGCTTTCTGCTATATAAAATATGAGCAGGTGTTAATGCCTCAATGTTAATGCCTCAATTGAAATGCTAGTGTCATCTAGATAGGTTAAAGGTCTATCATTAATCCCAGCTTCAGCTTCAGTTATCAATGTTCTTAACTCTTCTCTTGTGATCTTAAGTCTGTGTAAGTATTTCCCTAGGCAGTTCTTCACATTTCCAATCATTCACTCGGTAAATCCATTTTGCCATGGTGCTCTTGGAGCCATGAACTGCCAGGTACAATTTCGGATTCCCAGTGCCGACTTAACCTTTGGATCATTCATTATATTTAAAAGTAGAGTTGCTGCTCCAAGGAACTTGGTTCCGTTGTCTCATTAATATATTAGGACAAGACCTTCTAGCGGCAAATCATCTAAATTCGTTCAGGAATGTCTTTGAACTCAAATCTTCTGCCATTTCTAGATGGACTGCCCTTGTGTAGGTGCAAGTAAACATACATATTTACACCTTAAGGGGAGTTCCCTCACTCATAACAGTTATAGCCTATGGGTAATCAACTCCAGTTCCTTTGAAGGGCCGACTTACATTTACCCTATCCCTTGGTAAGGCAGGTGGTCCTGGATAGTCATAGTGTCGTTGTTCATAGCTCCTACAGGTAATGCAACCTTTGAGATAATTCTTTATGTCCTGTCTACCCTTAGGGATCCAATATCTTTCCCGAATTCGGGCCAAAGTCTGCAGCACACCTCCGTGAAGAGTCAAATCATGGGCTTCCTTTACAATTAACTGTACAAAATAATGGCTCTTAGGTAGTAATATGGGATTTCTAGTTTGTAAAGGCAAATCAGCCCTTATTATTCAGCAACGGCATCTACTGTAATTAGACCCTTTCTGTCTAAGAATAAGCCTAAATCTCTTATCAGCTTATTCTTGTCCCCAATGCCTTAGCCTAAAAGGTCATATATCTCTCCGTAATAATTCCTTCGTATCCTTTTCAGCTAATATTCCATGGGCTCTGACTTCTGAAACCCCCACTTTTCTATTCAAAAATTTTGCTAATTTAGTAGTGTTAATAAGTTGTATTATTGATGAGAATCTGCTAATGTCAATTACTTTTGGCTCAGGTACTACAGGATCCAAGTTTACTATACCAACCTCAGCAATACTATACTGTTTCTGCTCAGGCCAATCTTTAGTGAGCAACCATTCAGAACCTTTAAACCACAAGTTATCTTTGATCAGTCTCTTTACAGTCGAACATCTTGAGAGCAGATAAGCTGATTTTTGTCTGGAGGATACAAGCATAAATTTAACCCGCCCCGTCCCGTCGACGTATGGGTATGTTGCAACGATTTGCATTTGCCAGTCCCGGTGACGTACCAGTACGTCGTGCAATTACCAATTTGCATAATTTCGACAATTTTCAAATTTCGCACTTGATTTGCGGTACGTACCCTCGCCTGACCTTCCCCTACCTGCCACCAGGCGGGGACACTCGGCGACCCCGCGTGACCCGCGCTAGCCCACCACTCGTCCACTCACCTGGTAGCCACGGTCCTGCTCAGACATGGCTAAGAGAGGTCTCTCAGACAGCGAAATTCAAGTCGCCCTGGACACCTTTACCGGCGACAGTGATTCCCCACTGGACGACGAGGATATGGACAAAGATTATGTGCAGCCAGAGGAGGAAGAAACCACCAGCAGTGATGAGGAAGTTCCGTCTCCCAGGAAGCGGCAGTACGTGACTTAACGTGCTGCTAGAGAGGGGCAGGAGGTAAAGAAGGCACGTGGTATATCCTATCCCTATCCCCAGCGTGATTTGGAACCAGAATTCGAGGACGAGGACGAGGACGGAGCCGTGGGACGTGCTGCCATGTGGTATGGACGGGAGGTGATTACACATCGTGGCCCAGAGCGCACACCACGTCGTATGAGCAGGTATGGGCCTAGCATTCTGTTTGGGGAGCTAGGAAGTCAAGTGGAGGGAGTGGGGACTGAAAGGGAAAGTCCAGGGAGGATTAGGGAAAGTGAGAGTGACGTGAGTGAGTCATTGCTCTCCCTACGTAGTGTGAGGCGGCATAGTGGATCACGTGGGCCAATGCGGGTGCGTTCCTTATCACGTGGGGTTGTGAGGGAGGGGGAAGGTGGGGAGGAACCACTCCAAAGCACGTCTTATGCTCCCCAATATCCCCTAACACGTGGTCGAGCTAGGTTGCGTGAGAGAACACGTGGTGTTGTAATGGAGGGGGAAGGTGGGGAGGAACCACTCCCCAGCACGTCTTCTCCTCCCCAATATTCTCTTATTTCATCCCCACAGCCCCCTAATGTTCCTCAAGGCCGTAAGGGTAAGGGAAAGGGAAAGGGTAAAGGCAGAGGGAAGAGGAGTGACAGTGGGGAAGCCCTCCATACTCCTTCTCCCCCACCTCCCCAACCAGGATCTCCTCCCCACCCAGACGAAGGCGGTGATGGGGCTGATGGGGACGAGGGATTTGTGTCATGGGATTGGGAGGATGGGAGTGATTTTTCTCCCCTCATTCACCCCTTCACTGAGCAAGGGCGATCTGGCTGCATTGCACCAGGAATTCACTGTAATTCCACCAGGTTGGATTTTTTCCACCTGTTTTTCAGTGAGGCATTTGTTGATCAGATTGTATACCAAACAAACCTGTTTGCAAGCGCCCAGCGCCTAGAGAGTGAAAGATTGGGAACAAGGAGTAGGCATTCTATGATCTATGATTACCCTGTCTCCCTTCCAGAAATGTTCTTATTTTTTGCCCTGGTCCTTTTGATGGGTATTATAAGACAGAATAGAATTCCTGCTTACTGGACTAGGGACCCTGTTATGTTTACCCCCATATTTGGTCAAGTGATGAGCCGTAATCGGTTTCAACAAATTCTAAGTCGCCTCCATTTTTATGATGCTCATGACCCTGCAAATGCAAACAACACTGATAAAATGAGGCGAATTCGGCTGGTCTTTGATCACCTCAGGCAAACCTTTCGATCCTCATTCTATCCCTATAGAGATCTCATCATAGACGAGAGTCTCGTGTTGTGGAGAGGCAATATTTCATTCAGACAGTATATACCCAGCAAAAGGCACCGTTTTGGGTTCAAGATCTTTGTTATGTGTGACTGTAGGACTGGATACGTGCAAGACATAGTCTTGTACACCGGTGCACAGACAGACGTAATAGAAGATCGAAGTATTGGACTGTCGGGAGCAGTGGTAAAGACGATGATACAAGACTACCTTCATCGCGGTCACGTTCTCTACCTCGACAATTGGTACACTAGCCCTCTTCTCGCTCGTTATCTTCACACACATGAAACGGGAGTCTGTGGAACCGTAAAGGTGAACCGGCGTCACATGGCCAAGGTAGGGCGGAAACTTGCAAGGAGTGAGGTTCTCTTCTGCAAAGCCAACAACATCCTTGCAACAATGTGGAACCACAACAGAGAAGTAAGCCTCTTGTCCACGGTTCACCGCCCCTTGATGCACCGTACTGATTCAGTAAATTACCGTAGCGAAAGCAGGCGTCGTGTTTGGAAACCTGAGTGTGTTATGGATTACAATATAAACATACGCCTCGTGGACCAGTCAGACTCCATGATATCGACGGTAGAGTGTGCCAGGACCACGATGAAGTGGTATAAAAAACTGTTCTTTCACTTACTAGATATCACTGCTCTGAATTGCCACCACCTTCACGCCATGACCACAGGAGTTCAGGAAACATTTGAAGGGTTTGTGAGGGAGCTCACAAGAGAAATCTTTGCAAAGTATGCTGTTGAAAGGCCCCAACATCGCACCCGCACTGCCCATATTGCCCAAACTCCCCAGAGAATATCCGGCCGCCATTTCCCCACTCCTATCCCTTCCCAGCCAAACAGACCTAGGCCCCAACGCAGGTGTCACGTGTGCAGTAATTCCCAGGTGAGACTCACGACACAGAGGAAGGACACCCGCTATGAGTGCGTGCAGTGTGACGTGGGTCTCTGTATTCACCCATGTTTTAGTGAACATCACATGTTGATGGAATTTTAGTATGGTGTGAATGCGAAAGGACGCTGAAATTATGAGGTAAATACGACAGACAGACGCTCAGTGAAATTATCAGTCAAGCTGATCTCCAAATATTAGTATAAAGTGCATACGGGTAGAACATAAGTGAAAAGATTGTGTGTAAGTATATAAATCTGCCCTAAGTTGAAACTTACATAGCGAGGGTTTTATGATGCGATATTCTGTTGCTCAGTGCAATAAATACGGCCTGTAATTATATAATTATTATTATGGTAAATTCTTATGGGTATAATATAAGTTCAAATTATTGTATGTGATGATATATATTCTAAGTCAAATATTCATAGCGTGTGTATAGAGATGCGATTTCCTGACGCTCAGTTGAATGAATAAGGCACGTATTAGTCAAAATAAAAGTCAGCAAGTGATAAAGTGAATAATTTGTATATAAGTGTGTGAGTATTATGTTTGTCGAAACATTCCTTGCGAGGGTATTTTCAGGCGATATTCTCACGCTCACTTGAATAAATAATGGCAGTAAGTATGTACAGTGCATTATAGGGGTGTAAACGTGTGTAATGTAAGTGGGAAATTATAATTGGAGTGAATAAATAAAGTAGATGATGAAACACGAGTGTTTGAGATCGTGGTTGCTACGTGAATATGCGCTAGCATAAGCAACGTTGGGTCTGGTTAGTACTTGGATGGGTGACCGCCTGGGAACACCAGATGCTGTTGGCATCCCTACGTGTCAAGTGGGGTTGGTGGAGGATTAGTGCCCCTCCCTGTAAAACAATTAACTCTAAGCCCTTGGCCACCCCATTTGGGATACATGGCGTCTGGCAATGGATGGGATGGATATTGCTAAATGCCCTCGCAATGAATGAAAATAATTGAAAACCTTTACAGTGGTGGAGGAAAGGTTCTATGTAAAGGGGAAAATAATTGGAAAGTGATAAAACAATTTGGTATGTTGAAATACGAGTCATAGCGAGTGCGCTTACTAAGCTGATGTGCGCTATACTTATGCTGCATGTCATCATAATGAATGAAAACATCTGAAAACACTTACAAACAGTTGTAATTGGTAAAATGTCATTGAAACAGAAGTATACAAGTAGAAAAAATGATAGGTTGACTCATACCAGACACTTAGCATATAGCATGTTACGACTCGGACTAAACTCGCTATGCTCGCGCGATGGTACAATGCTTATTTTTCATATATATGTGTCTGAAATCCATTATATTGTTACTGTTATTGTTTATTAGTTCAAATTCAATAAATATAGAGGTGTTGTGTGTTGTTTCTCCCATCATTCCTTACCATAGAAAATGTAAACGCATATCCAGCCCATTAGAGAACACCATACCTGCGGGGGGAAACCGCACCTGTACGGACCACTTATAGACCGCGGGAACCACTTTCTTTGTGATTTTCCTTCGTTTCTCGACCTAAGCGGAAGTTTTAGCAAAATAAAAAAATTTCCAAAAAGGCTCGGGACTGGGGGATGTCATAGGTGCGGAAAACCTCGGGACGTGACGGGTTAAATTTTGGAAGACAGCTTTTTAATAGTCTTCACTCTATTGTGGACGAAAGGAATTTTACTGTCTTCCTTCCCTATCCAGTAAAAACAAATCTTACTGTCAGTCCATATATACCGGCAGATATCCTCAATATGAGTATCAAGAGTATTGGTCAAATACCTGGCCAATTTAGTTCCTACTTCTATGGAAGCCAATTCCATTTGAAGTAGGGTTCTTCCTTTAATTGGCACAACTCTGGCTTTGGACATAATAATCTTACTATCATCTCTTGTTGCGCAATAAGCTACTGCTCTATATCCCCTTTGAGAAGCATCACAAAATGTGTAAGTGAGACGTCTCATTACTTTTATTTTCCTGGGAATACATATGCTTGATATTGTTTCAAACTCCCTTCTAATCTGTTCCCATTGTTCCACATATGTCTCGCCCAATTCAGAGTCCCAGTTTAACTTTTCTCGCCAAGCCTCCTGCGCTAAATATTTGCCCCTAGTAACTACAGGACTGACCAATCCTAATGGATCAAATAACATGGAGACCTGACTTAACAAGGACCTCTTGGTGATAGTGACATCAGAGAACTTAATTTGTTTCAAACTTATTTCATCAGCGCTTGTATCCCAGTTAAGACCCAGCACATTTTGAGTTTGGGGAATGTCATGACTTGGAGTGTCCTCTTGTATTTTATTCTTCAAAAGCAGTGAATTTGTACTCCAGCTCTGTAACGGCAAATTTGCCTTCCTGCATTCGGAATTGGCTACTTCATAAGCCTTCAATGCTTCCACCTCAGTATCAGCAACATCTTGCAAATTATCCACGTAAAAAGCCTTTCCTATTTCTGGGCATTTGGCTAATCCTTTAGACGCTTTACTACTCCAATTGAAAACTATCCTTATGGGAGTAGTTACCGAATCCTTGCTTACAGCATGATATGGAAAATAATGTCCCTTCCTATGGTTAACAGGGAATTCTATCTCCACCATAAATTTATTCTTCAGTTTATCTTTTATAATATTATCATATATGGTTAGATGTTCTGGTTTATCTCTCAGCTTCCTTAGAAGAGAATTTAACTGAGCCTTAACTGTTTGGTAATTTGTTGGTAACTCCGAATGGTTGAGTTTCCATGGTAATCCTACCCAATACTGTCCATCCTTAATTTCCACTGATTGGTTATAAAATCCAAAGTTATTTTATTTTCAGGGGTAGATTCCTCGGAGTGTATTCCTACACTGTCTAGATCCCATAATTTGTGTACAGGTTCAATTTTTTTTTTTTTTTTTTTTTCATCCAGCAAGTCATTTATCTGCGTAGGTTCTAGTTCTGCACCTTACCTGTGTGGGGGTAAGAAAGACTGAGTCTACTTGCTTAGCCTCTCCATTACCTTGTTTTGGAAATGACAACTGACCCATAATTGGGTTACCTCCTGGACTCTTGAACAATTGTACCTTATTCTTCTTGAAAGTCCTATGTAGGAATCTTCCACAGGAATGACAACCAATTGTCATTTTTATGGGGACCCACAGTATCTGAGTCCACATTCCGTGTAGCCAACTTTATCCCTGAGCTTTGTAAATGATCAGAGGTTTCTTTCAGTCCCTTTATATATATACTTGTCTCCATATTATCCAGTACAGCTGCTGTTATACGGCATTTATATCTGCTTACTTGTATTACAGTTCTAACTAAATCAAAGGACTGAGCTTCCTTAGTAGTTACGAATCCTGTAAAGGCTAGTTTTACCTTGCCAATAATAGGTAACTTTAATTTTTTCATGATGTCTGCAGAAATGAAGGTTTTCTGTGCACTCGTATCAAAAATAGTACATGCTAGTAGGTTTCTATTCTCAATCACTACCTTCACATCTGCTACTGGAACTGCAGCTGGCATTACTACTGGAGTATTCCCCTTAGCAATTGTCATATTGACACTTGCAGGTTTAGGAACTTCATTTTTCAAATTTGGGCATAAAGCACTATGATGATGATCCCTTTTACATTTGAAACAAAGACTGAGTTTAGTCTTGCAGTCTGCGGAAGTATGCTCGTAGTTCATACAGATTATACAACACCCTAGTTCCCGAAGCTTTCCTACTCTAGAAGCATAATCAGGAAAATGATGACAAGATGCACTAGAATGTTGCTCACCACAAAACGCACAAACTTTCCTTTCCTTTACCATGGAAGGTTTTACTTCCTTACATTCACCAGCTTGTCTATTCCTTGTCATTAGTATTTTATCCTCGGCCTGTAAAGAGCTAAGAAAAGTACCTATCTCTTCTTTAGGCACATACTTAGCCTTCTCTGACTTAGGTTTCCAAACCAGTTGGTTAGCGGTTTTTTTTTTTTTTTTTTTCAGTCTTCTGTTTAATGTCAGAAGCGTTACTGTTCCTTGCAAATGTTTACAGAGATGCATTAAGCCTTCTTCAATCTCCTCACGGGAGAAATTATCCTTTTGGTACCTACCATACAAGGCATCCTTGGTTTTTGCAAGAAGCTTTAAGGGGACAATTCTAGAAAGCACCCAATCTGCTGCCTTAATATCTTCGTAAGTACCTAAAGCCTTTAAATTACAACTCATTGCAATTCTAAAATTTTGCAAGGAATCAAAATCATGTTTAGGTATAGGTAATTCAATTAGAGCCTTCAGTAACTGGGTGATAACCTGCTCCCTGTCTTCGTAATTCTGTCTAAGGAGAGTCAGTGCCACCTCATAATTGTTTTCTTCCACTGGTATTTCTTTTATCAACTTGTAAGACGTTCCCTTGACCTATTACAACAGATATGTGATTTTAATAACATTAGGGAGATCTGGTCTATCATGAAGTAAGTATTTGAACTGATCTCAAAAGGATTTCCAATTTTGCTCCCCATCAAACTCCGGAAGCGTAATTTGTGGTAGTACAGCTTTACTCCATTGTTCCACAACTTGTATTTCTGTGGCAGTCTCAGCTAATTTTGACTATAGTAATTTCACTACGGTTAAATATTCTTCTAATTTACCTTCAAATTTAGTAATCCTCGACTCTAAGAGATCATTATCATCAGCTTTTACTATGACCGCTTCTAAATTTACATAACCTAATTCATATTTGGTCCATCGGTCTTTCAGTATATTCAGGAGACTATTTAATTTCTCCCTGGACAAAGGTGTTTCATCTAACTATTGTTTGCAATCATTTATGGCTCTCGTTACCCATTGTGCCTTACTACTAGAAGATCTCTGTAACAAGGATATAGACATGTTGACTGATCTCTAATTTAATAAATTAACCATTAATTTCAATCACAAATTTACCCCAGCTCAGTAATTATCTAATTATTTTAATTACTGAAGACTGTAGGGATTGGGTTTATAGTATTAACTCTATCTCCCTGGGTTGTTAAATCTTATCCCTACACTCAGTCTCCAAGAAACCCATATTCCCCGGGCTCAGAGCTAATTAATCATTCTATATTTTGAGGAGTGTAGGGATTAGGTTTATGGTATTAAACATATATCCCTGAGTTGTTAAACCTCTAGGTTTATATCTTATCCCCACACTTAGTTTCCAAATAATCCATATTCCATGAGCTCAGAATTATTTAATCTCTTAGTATACCATAGGCCCCCCCTGGCTTGTATAGCACAGAACTGTCCTTTCTTCAGTTCTATATAATTTATAAAAATCTGCAGAACCGCTTCTCTGTCATGATGATTCCAGTGTATACCATTGTCCTTTAGTATTGCTTGGAAAGGCTCTGCATTAAAATGGATAAAATCCTTCCCCTTCCTAATTCTTTGCAACTTCCTGTTCACGGCTCTGCTAATTAATTTGTACGTACCATAGCAAACTGGTGAACCATATGGTAGGTTTCTAGGCTCAAGAAGGGTTATGGTTACCAAGGACTTACATGAACCTTCTATGGCTCCTACCACGACTAGAATGTTTTGTACAATTTCATTAACTTCCACATCTTCATTAGTATCATTTCCTCAAAGGAAAAGGATAGTGCAGTCATGCTCACAATCTAATAAGGCATTTAGCTTTTCATCATCGGAAAAGGAACTTGCCCTTCCACCCTGAGCTCGGTATATACGTATTTCCACGTCATCCACTTGTACAGAACGTGGTAGTAGGCTGTGTCCAACGAATGCAACCTTACAAACATTCAGTGCTTTTGCACAGATCGGTTTTCCTCACGGAGGGCACCAAAGAATATGTCGGAAATTATTTATACACTCCTTTGTCTGACGAGTGTTAGTCTAACACGACCTTACGTAAATTCACTTAGGAGGATTAGGTGTAATTGATATTCCAACCCAACAAAGTTATTATTCTTCTATCTCCTAGCTAATTTTCCATTGATTTGGTCAAATCAAAAAGGTTAGCTAGCTAGATAGAGTCGGACAACAGATGACGACGAACCTGATGTTTTCGGTCGGTTCCCTGGGCTGCCAAGCGTGCAACTTGAACCAGAACTAGGAGCAGAGTGACTAACTTTGCGAGTCTCTGATTCCTCATAGAATTGTAGAGGTGCCAAATATTAAATAATTACAATCATAAATACAGTTTGATTACATCATGATATATAGGCTACAAGGCAAATCTACAGTAACAAAAAATTAATCTTTGTTTAATTAAACTAAAGCCAAGCCAAATATTCCCTTTATCTATACAAATATATTAAACCCACATCTGCTTTTCATGTGAGGGTTTTTGATCTTTAGGACACGTCATTTACCATGCAGACGCTGTTTAGGTCAATGGAACTTTGGAAAGTAATTTTTTTTTAAGTGAGGAAGAAGGAACCAAGGGCCGTGAGCCCACAATTGCTCCTTCCAAGAGAAAAACAAAATACAAGGGAGAGCCAAATTCAAGATCCGATCATTTCGAGATGCCTGAACAAACTGCGTTTGAAAGACTGAAGATCAGAGAAAGCAGGGAATACAGACAGAGGGAGACAGTTCCAGAGTTTACCTGTTGCATAAATGAAGGACTGGGAGTAATGGTTAACTCTTGCATTAGAGAGTTGTACAGAAAAAGGATGAGAGTTTGCTGCTAGACGGGTGCAACGTGCCCATTGTAGAGGTGGAGGAGTACATGCAAACTGTTCAGAGGAGCAGTGACCATTGAAGTAGCGATAGAAAAGAGATAATGATGCAACAGTGCGGCGAAGAGACAGAGGTTGAAGGGAGTTGGTAAGAGGAGGAGAGTTAATGCGACAAAAAGCCTTTGACTCCACCCTAATAAGAACAGCTGTATGTGGGGAGCCTCCCTACACATGAGAGTTGTACGCCACACAGGGGCAGATAAAATCCCTGTATAAAGTCAACAAATGTGCAGGGGTAATGAAGGAATGCAGTCAGCTTAGCACACATAATATCTTGGAAGAAGATTTTACAAGAGATGTAATATGATATTTCCAAGATAAGTCCTGAGTGAATAAAATCCCCAGCATGTTCAAGGATGATGCAGGATTAAGCTGAATATTATTTTAACATTAGTGGATATACGTGTGGAATATTTTGTCGGATTGATAGGTGTAAAAATTGAGTCTTTGGTGCATTAAAGACAACCAGACTATTTTTACCCCAGTCAGAGATACGAGCCAAGTCAAACATTAGGTGTGCCATAGCCTCATCCCTTGTTTGTTGAAGTAACTGCTGAATGGATGTTGCGGGAACCGAATGAAAAGGTGGAGGGTGGAGTCATCAGCGTATAAGTGGATAGGGTAAGATGTACAGCTTAGAAGGTCATTGATGAATAAAAGGAAGAGAGTTGGTGATAGAACAGAGCCCTGAGGAATACCACTGTTAATATATCTAGGAGAACGATGGCCATCTACAACAGCGGCTATAGAATGACCAGAAAGGAAGCTAGCGATGAAGACACAGATAGAAGGATAGAAACCGCAAGAGGGCAGTTGGGAAATTAAAGATTTATGCCAGACTCGATCGAAAGTCTTTGAGATGTCAAGTGCAATTGGAAAGCTTTCGCCAAAGTCTCAAAAGGAGGATGACCAGGAGTCTGAAAGGTAGGTGAGAAGATCGCCAGTAGAGCATCCCTGATGGAACCCATACTGACAATCAGAAAGAAGGTTGTGATGAGAAAGATGCTTTAAATTTTTTCTATTAAGAATTGACTAGAAAATTTTTGAGGTACAGGATAATATAGCAATTGGACGATAGTTAGAGGGTTGGGAATGGTCACCCTTCTTTGGGACTGGCTGAATGAGAGCAAACTTCCAGCAAGAAGGAAATGTACAAGTTGATAGGCAAAAGGCGAAAGAATTTACCTAGGCAGGGTGTAAGCACAGAAGCACAGTTCTTGAGAACAACAGGAGGGACTCCATCAGGCCCATATGCCTTATTAGTATTGAGGCCTGTGATGGCAGAAAATACATCAGCTGAAGAAATTTCAATGTCAGCCATGAGGAAGTCAGATGGGGGGAAGTGATGGAGGAGCAGCACTGGAATTGTCTAAGGTGGAATTGGAGGAGATAGTCTGAGTGAAGAAATCTGTTTATATCAGTAGAAGAAATAGCTACAGAGCCATCAGAGTAGAAAAGAGGAGGGAAGGATGATGGGGTAAAGTTGTTAGAAAGGTTTTTGGCAAGGTGCCAGAAGGAGCAGGAAGAATTCGAGCTAGAGAGTTGAGAGCATTTAGCACGGATGAAATTATTACTAGCAGAGCGAAGAACAGACTTTTCATGAATCTGGGCAGAAACGTATAAAAGATGTGATTCTGGGGTGGGCTGGCTCCAGTATCCTCTCCTTGTTGCAGACAGCATTAGAACAAGCATGATTAAACCAAGGCTTTCTTGCTTTAGTCAAAGGATATGAGAAAGGAATGTATGCTTCCATGTCTGAGAGAATAACCTCCGTAATGCGCAAGGCACACCCAGATGGCTTCCAGACATGGAAGCAATAAACATTCCAGGGAAAATAAAAGAAGTACTGCAAGAGGGCCTCCCAATCCGCAGCTCCAATGTGTTACAGACGACGTTTCTTTGGAGGGTCCACAGGCCGTATCATAGCGATAGGACAGGTTAAGGTGATAAGGTTGTGACTGGAGGAGCCCAATGGAGAGAAAAGATTAACAGTATAAGCAGAAGGATTAGTTGTAAGGGAGAGGACGAGTATGTTGGTGCTCTCTCCAAGGTGGTCAGGGATATGGGTAGGGTGCTTTATAAGATGCTCTAGGTCATTAAGGATAGAAAAGGTGTAGGCTTGTTCACCAGGTGGATCAGTGAAAGGAGAGGAGTGCCAAAGGTGGTGCTGAACATTGAAATCTCCAAGAATGGAGACTTCAGAGAAAGGAGAAATGGATAGAATGCCTTCCTTCATAGAAGTAAGATAGTCAAAGAATTTTTTGATAGTCAGTAGAATTAGGAGATAAGTAAACAGCGCAGATATATTTAGTCAGAGAATGACAGGAAAGCTGAAGCCAGAGTGTAGAGATTTCAGAAGAATCAAGTTCAGGAACACGAGAGCAAGATAAGTTGTTGCATATATATACACAACAGCTCCTTTTGGCTTTGAAATGAGTATAAAGTAGGAGGATATAGAAAGGGGTCTGCTGTCAGTTGCCTAAGACAGCTGAGTTTCTGTTCAAAAAAGAATGTGAGGTTTAGAGAAGAAGAGGTGGTGCTCAACAGAGTGAAAGTTAGAGGAAAGGCTATGAACGTTGCATATATTTACAATTTAGTTGTCCACAATGGTTAAATGCAGTAGCATTTAATTTATTAATAATAAGAATTTTTAACCCCTTAACTGTGGGACGTCACTTTCGTGACGCTCAGTTTGCTCAAACACCTCAACAGTTCCACTGTGGAGCAGCTATTACAGGACGAGGCATGGCAGGTTATCTTCACACAAATGATTACAGAATTTTGCTGCAGCTTCTAAAGAATGTCATGAAAGATGGGTTACATACTCTGCAGCAACACTTAACCCTCCAAAACACTGAGTTGCTGCAGATGGGATTTTGTGGGGAAGGTTCTTAACCCTTTAACCGTGGGGCGTCACTTTCCTGATGCTCAGGAGCAAGGGATCGTACCGCAGGGAGTAACTTTTGTGATTCTGTGTTATTTTGAATTTGCCTAGGCTTTCAAGTGGTGGCTTATATCATCTATCAGTACTACCAGTGTCCAGCTATACTCAGTTCTGCTAATGTTACCTGTACTCTCATCCACTGTTGATAATTTAACCATTTTTCTCCTCTCCTTGACTCCCCTCCTCCTTACCTCCCCTCCATAACCCTCTTCTCCCACCTGACCAGCTGTGCTGTGCTACACAAATCCTGGACGGATTTTTCCACTCATTTTATCCATTGAAATGTGCCTTTTGCCCTATTCTTATCCAAATAATATATAAAAGAAAGATAAAATGTAATTGATACTGCCATACATCTGAAATGGGCTAATTATCACCTGGTAACACCTCACATGCACTCGTTCGCTAATTCTCCCTGTTTATTTCCCCTTGAAATATGCCGTATGACCTGTTATCAAAATAAAAAAATATATAAGAAGGGAAGGGAGAAGCCTAAGTGTTATTTACATTCACCTGGAACCACCTAATTTATCATGTATTGTTTAGATTTCCTGCCAATCATTTCATAGCGTATATATTAGCAGCTGTCACCACTCTGACACTGGCAACCCTTCACTGCCCCTAAGCCACAGCATTCAGTTTACTGTCCTCTTTCATGTTGAAACCACGTCGGACGCCTGTCCAATTCCGCCGCTTTTTAGCCCCATGCAAAGGGCCCTGTGACCTCTACCCCTACTAAACCTCGTGTGTAGGGGTAAAGGGCTAAGTGACTCTGCTGTGGAACGTGAACTGGCTAATGTATCAATGATAATGATGGACAGTGACTATGATCTTATTTTTTGGTGACTCTAAAACAGTGCAAGTGGAAATGTAAATAATGTGTAAACAGCAAGTGAAAGCAATGAATGTAAATATAACAGAACAGTGGAAAATAGTTTTATAAGTTACTGCAAGTGACAGTGCATAACATAGTGTAAATAAAAGAGAAATGTAAATAATGTAAATAAAATAAAGGATGTAAATAGAAATGTAAATAAGTAGTAATATAAGAATACGAGTATATATACTGGGAGAAATGAAAGTGAAAGTTTCGCTCTAGCATGTATGAATTCTGGGAGTAAGGAAAGTGAGCGTGACAGCTTTGCTCTCTACGCTAGTATACAGAACGAGAAAGTGAATGCCTGGAGTGAAAATAAACTACTAGTACTGAAAGAAACTTATAATTAAATATTGTATATATAAATAAGTGTAATAAAGTACTAGGAATATAAAGTGTGAATGTGTTTATATATAATAAATGACAGCTCCGCCTCAGAATACCATCAGGGAACCAGCACGGGAGGAAAGCTCATATGCGCTCGTAATTTACATTGCTTTCACAGTGTTTTATTTTGGAATATGGATTCCAAACTATTTGAAATTCATAAAATAATTTTTGTAATTATAATATCAGGCAGTGGTAACCATATTATAGAGTATCGGAAAGTGTTAAGTGAAGACTTCGTTACCCAACTTCAGAAGTCTTCACAAGTCCTACAGTTGTCGACGAAGGCTCAAGAAACATCGAAGGAGAAAGCTGAATGTATGTGCCATATGCAAACATAAACTTAATATTCTAGGACTAATAACTGATTTTTGGCAAATATTTTTAAAAAGTCAGTCGGAGCGCGAATATCCTTGCGGGACGTGCGAGGAGTGCAAAAACATCCCCGTGGTGTAGGGGTTAAAGAGAATGTAATCTCTGGGCTATATAACCTCTTGAATAGTTATTAACGCTCTTCATGTTTTCCTCTGCTTTTAGCCAGGGACGACTATTTCAAAAAGTAAAGAGTGTTACCGCTCTGGGGGAAATTATTTCCCACACTAGATATAACTTATATCTTACATTTCACTTATGTATAAAAAACACACTTGTGCATATCTGTTTGCTATTTACAATTTCCCACACACCTGTTCAGTCACTGAGCCCTTTCCCCAGCGGTAAAGGCAGAACTTTCGTGGGGGTCGATGATGCAATCGGAATCGGACGAGGAAGATAAGGAAGACATCACTCTACACTCTACCAGTGTCATGTACAGACTGAGCCATGCATCAGTGGGGTACCTTGGGTACCTACCTACCCTAAGGTTGTCATAGAAAATGGTCGTGAGTTCAAATGGTGCCGGGAAGGTGCTTGCAGCATATCCGGTCAGACAGCAGCACTCCACGCCCTGAATCGCGACAGCTAGCTGGCACGCAGGGGTTAATCCTTTCCTGGGGTTGGGATACTCATTCCTGACATTTAAGGTGAGATTTCATTCTTGAACCTTGAAAACTATTAGTTTTTTTTTTTTTGGTGGGGGGGAGAGTCAAGGATTAAGGTTGTGCTTCCTCCCCAAGCCTAAATTTTATCGTGTCAAATATCTAATTTAGCCTGTAAGCAAATACATCCAATATTCCATTCTCTTAATCTAAAAACAATGCATATTTCTAACAGGACAATTAGTGTCGGAGGCTGTGCCTCTCCACTTGAAAGTCTAAGTGCAGTTCCAGTGGTTCAGTCTAAATTCTTTTGCATCTCTTTGTGGGCACACAATGGTTCACTTTATATGTAAAAACGTGAAAAACTTTTAGTGGGTAGTTGAAACTGAGCACACGTCCCCTTTACCAAACCTATAGCAATGTCCATATGGTGTGTGTGCCCTTCCTCAGGTCTTTATCTATAACTAAACAAATATGCTGCACTGAAGCTTGTAAATTTTTGGCATGTATTGAGGGGAGTGAAAGATGGGAATAATAGATTGCTGGTGGAGAAGAGAGTGAAATTGAGGAGATGGAATAAGCACTTTGAGGGTTTGTTGAATGTAGAGAGTGACAGCAGTGCGAGTATAAGTGGTTGGGGAATGGCTGGGAGAAGAAGAGATGAGTGGAGGGAGGAAGAGAGCAGCAGGGCAGATGTAGTGAAAGCAATGAAGAAGATCAAGTTGGGAAAGGCCCCAGGAACTGATGGAGTGTGTGATGAAATGCTGAGGTATGGGGGTTAGATTGTTGTGGAGTGGATATGGAAGTTGTGTAGATTGGCTTGGGAAGAGGGAAGGGTTCCAGAGGACTGGAAGTCAGGTATAATTGTTCCTTCATACAAAGGAAAAGGGGAGAGAGAATTATGTGGTAACCATAGGGGTATTTGCCTTCTTAGTGTGACTGGAAAAATATATGGTAGAATACTCATTGATAGAGTTAGGCATATGACAGAGGAGCTAGTTGGAGAAGAGCAAGGGGGATTTAGGAAGGGAAAAGGTGTGTAGATCAGATATTTGTTCTAAGATGTTTAGTGGAGAAGTATCTAGAGAAGGGAAAGAAAGTGTATGCTGCCTTCATGGACTTGGAGAAAGGTTATGACAGAATAGATCGGCAAGGTATGTGGAAGGGCTTAAGAATATATGGAGTGGAGGGGAAATTGTTGAGTGCTGTGAAGAGTATGTACGAAGGAGCTAGTGCTACGGTGCGAGTGGATGGTGAGCTGAGTGAGTTCTTTGATCTCAATGTGGGATTGAAACAGGGTCGTGTGATGTCTCCATGGCTTAATATATACATGGATGGGGTTGTAAAGGAGGTGCAAGGTAGGGCAGTGGATGTGGGGGTGGCTCTAATGAATGAGGGTGAGATGTGGAAGATTCCGGTGTTGCTGTTTGCTGATGATACAATATTGTTGAGTGAAGATGAATGGGAGTTGCATGGTTTGGTGAATGAATTTGGGACAGTGTGTAGGAAGAGGAATCTGAAAGCTAATGTAAAGAGTAAAGTTATGGTGTTTGAGAGGAATGAAGTCACAGAATGTACAGTGAAGATGGATGGTAAGGATATGGAGAATGTGAGTGCATTCAAGTACTTGAGTAGTGTGATGAGTAAGGATGGAAGATTGTGGGATGAAGTGCGTGGAAGGGTACAACAGGGAAGGAAGGTTGTTGGTTCACTGAAAGCAGTGATGAGAAATAGGGAGGTGAGTATGGAAGTTAAGAAGTCACTGCATGCTAATATTGTGATCCCTACCCTGACGTATGGAAGCGAGATGTGGACCTTGCAAGAGGGGAACAAGGCAAGAGTGATTGCAGTGGAAATGAGTTACTTGAGATGAGCATGTGGAGTGACATGGAGGGACAGGTTGACGAAAGAAGAATTGAAGGAACGTTGTGGGGTGGATGTGGATGTGGTTGAGAAGATAAAGAAAAATACACTGAGGTGGTTTGGACATGTGGAGAGAATGGAGAATGAAAGACTGACTAAGGGGGTGTATGTAGGTGAGGTGGAGGGAGGGAGAGAGAGGGGTAGACCGAGGATGAGGTGTACGGATGGAGTTGAGAGGTATATGTGGGTGCGGGAGTGACTTGGGAGAAGGGTAGTCAAAAGGTGTGTGACAGAGCGACATGGAAGCGTTTTGTCTGCGGCCACCCGTTGCGGGATTAGGGCTTCAGGCTATAGATAGATAGATAAACATTCTAGAGATGCTTGGAATGTTTTTTTTTTTCACACTGGTAGCCAACGGAACTGAGCCTCTGTAACCAATCATCCGGCATGACACAAATCGTTGCCTTCATTCATAGAGTAATACTACATAGTGTAGTAAGAGGATGCCAGATACTTTTAGATGTGTCCAGGGAACCATGAACTCAACTGTACGTACACAATGACATATCTTGCTCTCGTGTTCCTGAACTTTAAACTTCTGAATTCTCTACTCTGGCTTCTGCATTCCTGTCATTCTATGAGTAAATATATCTATGCTGTTTATTTATCCCCTAATTCTACTGACTATGAAAATCTCTCCAATTGTCTTACTTCTAAGATGGAACACAATCTATCGATTTCTCATTTCTCAGAAATCTAAATTCTAGCATATTTCAATATTCACCACAACCTTTGGCTCCCCTCTCCTTTGATAATCCACCTTGTGAACAATCCTACATCTTTTCTATCCTTAATGACATAGAGCAGCTTGTACAGCACCCTATCCATATCCCTGATCATCTTCCACAGAGCTCCTACGTTACAACTACTCCTATAGCGTACACTGTTAATCTTTCCTCTCCACTGGGCTCCATAAGTCGCAACATTATCATCTTAACCTGTGCTATCGCTCCAGTAAGACTTGTGGACCTTCCAAAGAAGAGGTGGCTGTGGCACTTTGGAGATGCAGATTGCGTACCCTCAGGCAATACTTCTTTGATTATCCGTGGAATTATTACTGCTTCCATAGCCGGGAGCAATCTGAGTGTGCCTTGTGCATATGTTACTTCCTTGGGCAGAGAATCATACATTCTTTCCTCATGTCCTCAGACTAATGCTAAAAACGAAAAAAAATAAAAACTTGATTAAATTATGCTCTTTCTAATGCCCTCCACAACAAAGAGAAGGCCTACAAAAGGTACTGTAGTCAACCAACTCCTGAATCTCATCTCTTTTATGTTCCTGCCCAGAACTAAGCTAATTGTTCTTTGCTCAGCTAAAAGTAATATCATTTGTACCAGATGCTCTGAACTCTCAATCTCCAATTCTTCCCACTCCTTTTGGTACCGTGCCAAAAATTCTTCTAACAACTTCACCTCATCATCTTTCATAATTTTTTCCATTCCGATTGCTCTGTAGCTATTTATTTTACTGATAAAACAGAACTTTTCTCTCAGACTTCCTTCTCCAGTTCCAGCTTGGACGATTCCGGTGCTGTTCCTCCATCACTCCCCCCTCTGACTTCCTCATGGCTAACATTAAAATTTCTTCAGCTGATGTATTTTCTGCCATCACAGGCCTCCATACTAATAAGGCATATGGGCATGATGGAGTCCCTCCTGTTGTTCTCAAGAACTGTGCCTCAGTGCTTACACCCTGCCTAGGCAAACTCTTTCGCTTTTGTCTATCAACTTGTACCTTTCCTTCTTGCTGGAAGTTTGCTCTCATTCAGCCAGTCCCAAAGAAGGGTGACCATTCCCAACCCTCTAACTATCGTCCAGTTGCTTTAACATCTTGTATCTCAAAAGTTTTCGAGTCAATTCTTAATAGAAAAATTTTAAAGCATCCTTCCTATCACAACTTTCTTTCTGATCGTCAGTATGGGTTCCGTCAGAGACGCTCCACAGGCGATCTTCTCACCTACCTTTCACACTCATGGTCATCCTCCTTTCGGGACTTTAGCGAAAGCTTTGCCATTGCACTTAACATCTCAAAGGCTTTCGATTTTGTCTGGCATAAAGCTTCAAAATCCAAACTGCCCTCTTACGGTTTCTATCCTTCTATCTGTGCCTTCATCTCTAGCTTTCTTTCTGGTCGTTCTATAGCCGCTGTTATAGACGGCCATCGTTCTTCTCCTAGATCTATTAACAGTGGTGTTCCTCAGGGCTCTGTCCTATCACCAACTCTCTTCCTTTTATTCATCAATGACCTTCTAAGCTGTACATCTTACCCTATCCACTCATATGCTGATGACTCCACCCTTCACCTTTCCATTCGATTCCCACAACGTCCATCTCAGCAGTTACTTCAACAAACAAGGGATGAGGTTATGGCACACCTAATGTCTGACTTGGTTCGTATCTCTGACTGGGGTAAAAATAATCTGGTTGTTTTTAATGTATCAGAGACTCAGTTTTTGCACTTATCAACCCGACAAAATCTTCCACACGTTTACCCACTAATGTTTAAAAATATTCAGCTTAATCCTGCATCATCGATGAACATGCTTGGGGTTTCATTTAATCGGGACTTATCTTGGAAAGATCATATTACATCTCTTGTAAAATCTGCTTCCAAGAGATTGGGTGTGCTAAGCCGACTCCGTTCCTTCTTTACCCCTGCACAATTGTTAACTTTTTACAGGGGTTTTATCCGCCCCCTGCGTGGAGTACAACTCTCATGTGTGGGGAGGCTCCCTGCATTCAGCTGTTCTCAATAGGGTGGAGTCAAAGGTTTTTCGTCTCATTAACTCTCCCCCTCTTACTGACTCCCTTCAACCTCTGTCTCTTCGCCGCACTGTTGCACCTTTATCTCTTTTCTACTGCTACTTCAATGGTCACTGTTCCTCTGAACTGTCTGCTTGCATTCCTGCACCCCTACAACGGGCACGTAGCACCCGTCTAGCAGCAAACTCTCACCCCTTTTCTGTCCAACTCTCTAATGCAAGAGTTAATCTTTACTCCCAGTCCTTCATTTATGGAACAGTTCATCTCTGGAACTGTCTCCCTCTGTCTGTATTTCCTGCTTCCTATGATCTCCAGTCTTTCAAACGCGGTGTGTCCAGACTTCTCGAATTGAATCGATCTTGAATTTGGCTCTTTCTTGAATATTGTTTTTATCTTGGAAGGAACAGTTTTGCAGGCTCGTTGCATCTGGTTCCTTCTTCCTCACAAAAGAAAAAAAAAACTCTCATCTCTTTTCTGCCCAGCTCTGTAATGCGAGTTAACCACTACTTGCAGTCTTTCATTTATGCAACAGGACAACTCTGGAACTGTCTCCCTCTGTCTGTATATCCTATTGCCAATGATCTCCGATCTTTCAAATGCAGTGTGTCCATGCATCTCTAAATGACTGGATCTTGAACTTGGCTATCTGTTAACCTTGTTTTTGTTTTTTCCTTTAAGGAACAACTTACAGGCTCCCGACCTTTGATTCCTTCTTCCGTGCATAAAGGAAAAAAACACATACATACCAGTGCCCAGACAGACACTCGTAATAATTATAGAGTTGATGGGGAAATGCATTGTGATACAGATGGACGCATTTATGCTGTGTCACAGATAGAACCAGGCGGGTCCAACACCTAGATATACAAATGTCCCTCATCTACTTCCCTATCTCCCAGAAGAAAAATTTTGAGATGTAGAAGGACGGTAAGTTTAGTCTCCAGTCCAGAGGGTTCCCATTTCTGATGAGCAGGGATTTGCAGTTACTGGTACTACTACTAATACTACCTTGATCAGTGATCACACACACACACACACACACACACACACACACACACACACACACACACACACACACACACACACACACACACACACACTTCTGTGGCGTGTGCTCTTCCGATACCCAACACACCTATCCTTCAAATGTACTCATATGATAGTGTACTGAAACTAAATATGAATGTAGGTGTATCAGTGAATGTAACTGTACATCTTAATGACCTGGCAGAGACAGGTTGGTGAAGGAGATAGTATAATTATCATCAAAAGCCGTGTCGTTGATTAAGTGTCTGCTTCATCACCCACAGTCAACCAGTCACGTACTCTCGCTGGTTGAGGAAGCTCTATAGCACCTTTTCGTCGGCGATATATTTATTTTTTTTACACCTTCCTGTCCTCTTTTGTGTTGCATAAATCCTACCAATTTCGCCTTACTCTGCACAAATAACGTAGACAATAAAGTAACCATCCATATCCAAAAAGATGTCCATAAGGAAGTGGTGATATGGAGCTTCCTTCACGGACGAAAAACCGAGCCTTTGTCATCTGACCTTCAGGTACTCACTGCCGTAAAGCTCTATTGATAATTTTGTTTCATTTTAACTGTCCTCATTATTCCCTTTACTTATTCTTCTTAGCGAGTTAACAATGGTTAGGATCTGCCTCCCCCATAAAAAATGCGGATTGGAAGAGGATGAAAAACATGTAGACAGCGAATTTTAAATACATTTGAAATTGACGTAAATGCACTCTTTCAAAATTTTCGTTCTTTTTGCTGCCCATATGTAACTCAAGCATTATATATAGTAATTGTAACTAACAATTGGATAAAACTAAATCGTGTAAGTATCCAAACATACTATAGTGACTGCATGCAACCTTAATCCAACTAATACTAGGTTACGAGTTGCTGAACGGCAGGAGGAGGAACGAGACTTTTGGAGACTGTAGTGTATTTAAGTTATTGCCAGAATAATATTAGTGTTCGTTCCGTTCATTAGTTTCACCCTCTGTCAATTTGTCTTTTATAGGGGGGAGATCCCGAACACTTCTTATTATAACCGATAGAATATATTGTAGAAATTATCCTGGTCTGTCATGCACTTTACAACGCTGACATATTTTATGAATACGCCAACCCCTGATATCTCATTACAGTTTTGTTCTGTGACAGACCAGCCCATTGGCCAGTCTAACAGAGTGTCACTGAGAATCTGGTCAGAAATTAGTCTTCCTAGATCCTCCTGGATGGTTACAGGTACCTTCCTAGGATCCCCCAAGATGATTAACATGGAATATTGTTATATTCACAAAGATATGTTTACGCCAAGAGGCCAGAGTGTCTGACAATAAACAGCTTGGCTGTTTTCGTCTCAGAGATCCGGAGGAACGCAATGCCAAATTCTCCACCATCTGAGCACTTTAGTAATCAATGAAATTACCTGGAAAGCATGTTATGATACTGAATAAGATAGGTATATACTTTTATTCAATTAGACAATATATTACACAGAAAATCAGGAACCAGTTAAGCAGTTACTAGGACAGGGTACTAATGAGTCACTTGAGATGTATTTTCATCTACTGGTATACGAGTTCACATTCTGAAGATGATGAGCAAAAATATGTTGAAAGTGAACTCATTCACGTTGCCTTCAAAAATGGAGAGGTTCGATATAACGTTAATCACTCCTTCACTATGAAATTCTCCACAGTCCAATGAATTAAGTTGTGGGTTGCCAGAATAATTAATACATCGCAGTGAGTGGTTTAAGAGATATGCAGTGGTATCCTGCTGCCAAATAAGGAATGTAACCCGGCACTAATGCACACTATACAAAACTGCTAAATAATTACATTGTGATATACTGCAGATTTTTTTTAACCTAATGACAAGAATTCCTCTTGCCGGGAAGGAGTCAGAAAGATCCTCAATGAAACTCCTTCCGTAAAATATGAAATAAAAAAAATAATAATAATCGTCAAATGAGAGGTAGACTGATATGAAGAAGGTAAAGGGATTTACAACTCAGGATCGTAAACGTAGACAGAATATATTGTTATTTATGCAGACTTTTGCCTTATTAAAAAATAAATAAAAAAAACACACACACACACAGAGTGGTATTCCTAAAGAGTTTTTAGTGTCTTGCGTTCCAAGTTTCGCCGCCAGTTTAGTCCTGTCACGCTTTTCTATAACCTCTACTCAAGACTGACTGGCAACTGATCGAGGCACGAGACTCCAAGAGATGTCCCGCGATTTTCTTATTATTTTTTGAGCCCCACAATGATTATTTGGCGATTCCAAGAGTACTGGCTTCTCAAGCATGAAAAGGAAGAGGATATGCGTCCCATGAGAAAATGTTTAATTTTGCACAAAAAACTGTGGGCAAGGAAATTAAATGACGTTGCTGGGATAATGTGTCGTCTCCTGTCTCTGTTCTCGTCCTCCAGGATGTGGTTCCGAGCTGACGTATTCTCTGACAAGCTTTGGCATCCACGTTTCTCTCCTGCTGCCAGCGCTGAATCCATCTGTAAATCGAGGAGACACTTGCACCAGTCTCCTGGGCAATGTCTTTCACCGATACGCCTTCCAGCCACATCCTCACTATATGCAAACGATCTGCCATCACAGATGGGTAGAGGATTAGGCGCTTACGAATTTACTTTCCAATGTCAGACAAAACACTTACGCAGTGTTATTTATGTGCTAAGGTATGATGCAAAAATTAAATCAGAATAAACCATCATTGATTTTTTGTACGATCTTGTGATGTTGGAGTAATAGCAATGCATATTTGCAGTTTCTCTCTCTCTCTATCTTTCTCTCCCTCCCTCACACACACACACACACACACACACACACACACACACACACACACACACACACACACACACACACACACACACACACACACACAGCACAGCACAAACTTCCATCAACTCCCTTTCAATCCTACGGTTGGAAGATGCTAGACTACAGTAGAAAAACATTAGTCTACAGTCCACCAAGTTTACATTCACATGAGCCAAGGGTTGCAATGAATACAATACATAGACTATGGTATAAGCATATATTCAATTGTTTATGCTTATGCAGATTATCTCATTTTAGTACTCAAGTTCACAACATCTGAGTGTGCCTTAACCCAGACTAAGTTACCCCATCACTGGACTAGTTCCTGCAACTTACCTACCTTATAGTAAATTGAAGATTATAGACTGTGCATAATACGTGGAATTAAGAGTTACTGCTGCATTAATGTAGAGCTAACAATACCACTATTACCTCTTCTTTGCTAAAGAATAAGGAAATGCGAGTACACAGCCTCCCGATGCCTGTATTTTTTCCTGCAGAAACAGATTTTTGTAATGACAAAATAACAAGTCTTCATCCTTTATCCTAAGTCTGACTTCTGATCCTCGAAGATAACACTGGTTTACAAAAAATTTGAGGCAAGCATGAAATTAGGATTTGCTAACCTAATTTTGGGGTGCTGATTTCAGATTCGAAATCCGTTTTCACTCATCACCTCAAGTTTTTGAGATATACATGTATGTATTTGTATACATATAGGCCTAGACCCAAAATAATCGTCAAAAATCCATTTACCCTCCTATTTTCTTGGAACTTGGTTTAAAACGCGCGCCACAACAAGCTCAAACATGTCAAGCATTACACGCAGAAGGACTGGGGTCTAGGAGCACTTTCGCGCCTGGGAAACACAGTGCCCAAAAAAATCCTCTGGTGGACATGAACAAGATGCTTCTTCCCCCTCTTCATATCAAGCTTGGCCTTATGAAGAATTTCAAGAAGGCCATGGACAAGGATGACACTGCATTCCAGCATCTGTGCACTCTGTTCCCAGCTCTCAGTTCTGCTAGGCTCAAGGAGGGCATCTTCATCGGACCTCAGATCCGGGAGGTGCTGAAGGATGAGGTATTCGAGGGGAAGCTCACCTTGAAGGAAGTGAGAGCATGGGAAGCATTTAAGGTAGTCTGCCATGGTTTCCTTGGTAATACACAGGCACTAGATTACCAGGAGCGTGTCGAAAAGTTGTTGCAGGCTTATCAGGATATGGGGTGCCGAATGTCTCTCAAGATTCACTTTCTCCATTCCCACCTCAACTTCTTCCCCCAGAACCTCGGAGCAGTAAGTGACGAACATGGGGAAAGGTTACACCAAGATATTACTAAGATGGAGGGCAACTACCAAGGCAAGTGAAACCCCAGCATGATGGGGGACTTCTGCTGGATGCTCCTGCGCGACATCCCGGAGGCAAAGTACACCAGATCGTTAAAAAAAAACTCACTTCTGACTGTCTGTAGTACTACGGTGTGTTTATATGCTTATATCCAAGTAATGGTAATATTTAGTTCTGTCAGTGTTCTGTGTCTGTTTTGTTTCGTTCTGTAATATGCCATTTTAATATATGAAATAAACTCATTATATTATAAATATATGCATTATAATACAAAAAAAAGGTGTATGTGGCAGCAAAAAAACTAGAGGTGATAGAGCAAAACTGTTTAGAAATTTGAATTAAGCATATTAAAATTAGTCAAAAACACATATTCACATGCTTGCCAGTGTAATAGGAGAAATACTGTACATTCCACTCTCTCAGAGAATATCATACTCCACTAAGGAATAAAGTATGCTCTTTTTTTTTTTTCTTTCTATTTGTACCGCTGTTCTTCACAAGGACGACTTTTTTTTTTTTTTCCATTTGTACCGAGGTTCTTCACAAGGACGCCTTTGCGTGGTGTCACCTACATGACTCGGCGACTCCACTTCTTGACAAACGTTCAACAGCTTTCTCCCTATCACTCGAAACGAGGATGGTGGACTATAGATGAAACGCAGTTTCAGCCTGCAATTCACCGGGTTCCCAACCAGATGAACCTGGGGCAACAAACGCGCAAGTTACACACTGTCAATTTCAAGGCGTGTGTAAAAGTGGCTCTGTTGTGTTGTTCTTACTGATAACCTTATACTGCTCTGGAAGGAATACTCCTTTCTTTGAGGGTTTCTGTGTAACGTTCAGATCACTGACGTTTGAAGAAATTAGCTTATTGACTATGAGCCGATAGGTGAAGAAAGGGTATTCAGGCAAGAAAAGGTTGCCAGATATCTCTTTAAAAATATATTACTGATTATTTGACTGATTAACTGAAATAAAATCTTGCGATGCAACTGCCAGAGTCAAATTCCAAAATACTGTGAACATGAACTTCAAAGTGAAAAAAAATTAATGGGCTACAAAAATTTATATAAAACGATGAGCATTACAACTGATCGGTGTATGTAATGGCGTACTTACACTGCTTGCTGTAGTTAAATGGTGTCAGTCTTGGAGGACGACCCATGCCAATAATCGAACATCGATATTTCTGAGCCATCAGGGGAGGCGTGTGTCTTGGTTGAAGAGGGATTTATGTGGATGTTGATACCTGTGAGGTGGAGTCAAGATTCCGCAACTTTGAGACGTGAGTGAATGTAAATGAGGCCCATTCAACTGAGCAGACTTTGGTTAGGTTATTCCTTATATATATATATATATATATATATATATATATATATATATATATATATATATATATATATATATATATATATATAGTATATTATGTGTCCAACTCTAGTCATAGGCTTCACAGCCTGCTTTCAAGGCCCAGTAGTCCTACATACCATACACCTCTGCATGTCACCACTTCGGCGCTAACACCCACCGTCCAAATTGAATACATGCTAGGGCTGTCTCATACAGGACTGGTGTATTGGTATTAGCGGGGGTATTTTTACGACATGTCGGGGTATCTTATGGTAGATCAGGAAAGTCTTAATATTATGAAAGTCAAATCCTCAAACTGTTCGCTGCCCCTGCTGGGATTTGAACCTGGGTCCAGTAGGACTGCAGGCCACCTCTACCGATTAAGCCACCGCCTCCCCTGAGGATATATATATATATATATATATATATATATATATATATATATATATATATATATATAGGCAGAATGTTTTCTTTTATACAAAAATCATTAAAGACCAAGGCGTGCCATTGTTCCACTATTTTTCTGTTGATCTTTTTCGAGTTTTCTTACACATTGTTTTACACTATGATTCAGGTTGTAGATAATATGTCCAAGATCCATGTCGTAACTATATATTATTAATTATTTATTTTCATTTTCCGTAGGACGTTTCGTGTATCCTTACGCATCATCAGCGACTGTAATATGGATACAATACACTATAAAACATGACATATACAACATAAACCTATACAATATATATACTGAAATGTACAACAACGACTAATAAAAGTGTAGAGTTACAAGAGTATGGATAAAAGAGACAAACCCTTTAGGTGAAGTCAAGTATGAGCTACAGTTAAAAGTGTATGGATAAAAGAGACGAACCTTATGGGTGTAGTCAGCTATGAGCTACGTGGTTGACTGCGAAGGTTGTATGGGTGAGTGGGTGCTTGTGGCTGTGTAGTGTTGCCAGTTGTGTTATTGTGTGTGTAATGTTCATTTGTAATTGTCGCTGCTTGTGGTCGGGCCTTTGTGTATTTAAACAGTTTGAGGGTACGATCTAGTCCGGTAGTTTGGTTGTTTATGGCCGGCGTTTTTTCACGTATGAGAAGTGCTTCTGCCAGTTGTAGTCTAATGTGGTCATGACATTTTTTTATTATATTAGTATTTTCTATTAGAACTTGTCTGTTTATTGATGTGTGAGGTTGAGTCACTTATGATCTTTTATAGAACCGGATTGTAGGTGCATGGTTAAGAAACGTCTGCTTAAGTGTGGTTGTGGTCATACCAATATATTTCATGTGACGAAGAGAAGAAAGTGTTAAACCTTGGGCCTTAATTGCCACCTACAGCCGAGGTTTTGACAAAATTAACAAAATGATGGAATTAGAATTACTTAATACATCACTGCAAAAATTGGAACAACAAAGGCAAAATTACCCATTAACCCTGACCTGCAAGACCAATTGAGGGCCGAGGGCACACGACGACGCAGCTACAAACGGAGCTCTCTCCTTAACACCTAGAACTTCAGCAAGCAGCCAAGGATCTTCGAAACTAATACAGACATAGTCATTAGGCGAGCTGATAAGTCTAACATTTATGTTCTCCTCAACAAAGAGGACTACCAACACAAATGGATGCTATTCTCAGTGACAATACCAAATTCCAGCAGATTTCCCGTGATCCAACAGAAACTCTCCAAAAGGAAGAAAAATCAATCGGAAGTTATTACTGCAAACAACGCATGCCGAGACTCACCTACACCTCACCCCCATAGTTGGACAGTATGCTCCAGGGTACATCTACGGTAATGTAAAAACCCATAAAACCAACAACCCACTCCGTCCCATCATCTCCCAGGTAACCACACCAACGTATACAACAGCAGAGACAAGTAAATCAAATCATTACACCCATACATTCCAGCAAGAAGTTTTCCCTGAAGTCCACAGACCAGTTCATAGACATTATCCGCTCTACTCGACCCAGCCGGACTCTTGGCTTCAAGTTAGATGTTGTAAAGCTCCTTCACTAACGTACCAGTAGACCAAACTATACAGATAATTTTAGAAAATGTGTATCACCACCCAACCCCCTGTGCCCTACCTAAGATCTCAACCCAGAACTTGGAAACATTACTGAGAGCATGCACCACCCGAAGCTCCCTTTCGCAGCCCAGACGGTAAGCTGTATCAGCAGGTTAACGGAGTCAGCATGGGTTCACCCCTGGGCCCAACATTTGCTGCCTTTTACATGTGTCACCTAGAAAACAAAGTGTTAGAAGATACCAACCTGCGTCCAACCACGTATTGTCGCTATGTTGATGATATCTATGTGGTCGTTAGAGACGAAAACCACCTTAAACAACTAAGAACTGCCATGGAACATAACTCAATATTAAAATTTACTTATGAGATAAGTGCAAACAACAAAATCCCTTTTCTTGATGTATTAATAGAAAGAGGAGAATAGGTAACTATAAAATCTCCGTATATCATTTACAGCTACGGGACATGTGGGTAGATGCCTTAATGCTGTGAGTGAGTGTCCATGTGACAGGCGGTACCAATTGTCAGTTATCAAGGTCATTACTTACGTCGTGCTCATAGGAACTGCTGATCGTGGGAACTCTTCCCACTCAGAAGTAACTAAATTAAAGCAGATCTTAATTAACAATGGTTATTCCAATCAAATAGTTGACAGAGAAATATGTCAATTTATTTCAAAACAAGTCTCAACCACAAATGTCCAACCGCTTCCCCATACTGTTACTCCACAATGTGTATTATGGTAATCAGATGTCCCCTGCTTATAAAAACGGATGAACGTGTACTTAGAGAGATTGTGAGACGTAACACATCATGTGTTATCCCCTCAGACAAGCTCGAGTTTAATTATTTACTATAAAAAACAGGAAAGTTAGCAACATGATTATGAAAAACAACACAGCTCAACAAAACCAACAAACTTCAACATACCAATGTAGTTTATGAATTCACACGCCGGCCAGTAAACAACCAAACTACCGGACTAGATCGTACCCCTCAAACTGTTTAAATACACAAAGGCCCCGACCACAAGCAGCGACAATTACAAATGAACATTACACACACAATAACACAACTGGCAACACTACCACAGCCACAAACACCCACTCACCCATACATTACCTTCGCAGTCAACCACGTAGCTCATAGCTGACTACACCTATAAGGTTAGTCTCTTTTATCCATACACTTTTAACTGTAGCTCATACTTGACTTCACCTAAAGGGTTTGTCTCTTTTATCCATACTCTTGTAACTCTACACTTTTATTAGTCGTTGTTGTACATTTCAGTATATATATTGTATAGGTTTATGTTGTATATGTCATGTTTTATAGTGTATTGTATCTATATTACATAGTCGCTGATGATGTGTAAGGATACACGAAACGTCCTACCGAAAAATAGAAAATAAATAATTAATAAAATATAGTTATTGACATGGGATCTTGGACATATTATCTACAACTTGAATCATAGTGTAAAACAATGTGTAAGAAAACTCGAAAAGATCAACAGAAAAATAGTGAACACTGGTTACGCCTTTGGTCTTTAATGATTTTTGTATATATATATATATATCTATCTATCTATATATATATATATATATATATATATATATATATATATATATATATATATATATATATATATATATATATATATATATATATACGAAAAGTTTTTATGTAAATATTAAAGCATGTGTAAGAGTGGGAAATACTGTGAGTGATTTGGTTTCCGTGAGGACTGGGGCTGCCGCAGGGATGTGTGGGATGTCCCCTTGGTTGTTTAATATTTATATGGATGGTTTGTAAGGGGAGGTGAAGGCAAGAGTTTTAGGTGGAGGTCTGATTCTTGGTGAATGTTGATGGTGGAGAGTGGAATATGAAGCAACTTCTGTTTGCAGATTATACTGCATTGGTGGCTGATTCAGAGAAGAGATTGAGACAGTTGGCAGAGGAGTTTGAAAGGGTTTGTGAAAGGAGGAAATTGAAAGTAAATGAGAATAAGAGTAAAGTGATGAATTGTGCGACGAGGTCGGTAGATGGTAGGGGTGAATATAGTGTTGAATGGTGAGTTGCTTGAGGAGGTAGAGTGTTTTAAGTATTTAGGGTTACATGTTGCTGTGGATGGAAGAATAGATGCAAAAAGTGAAGTTTAGAATGAATGAAGTAGGAAAAGTGCTGGGATGAATGAAAAAAGTGTTCATATATCGTTCGCTTAGAACAGATGTAAAGAGAAGCCTGTATGAGGGTGTTGTGGTACCGACTGCATTATATGGGGCTGAAACATGGAATATGGGTGTAGCAAAGAGGAAAAGTTTGAATGTAATGGAGATATGAGGTGTCTGAGGAGCTTGTGTGGAATGATGCGTGTATATATTGAGAGAGAAATGGTGAAGTGCGAAGGAGAACTGGAGTTGTTCAGGAGATGGCCTGATCGAGTTGAGCAGAGGGTGTTGCGATGGTTTGGGCATATGGAGAGAATGGATAATGAGTGATTGGTGAAAAAGATAACTAGATCTGATGTGAGAGGTGTAAGGCTGAGAGGGAGACCCCAAAAAGGATGGATGGTCAGTGTGAAGA